>NC_134090.1:4978849-5319682 GCF_000715075.1 Nicotiana tabacum
GGTGTAGGGTCGAAGGCGCGACTCTCATGTTGTGGATCCATGACCTTTCGAAAAGGGCGTTATACCTCATATCGCCTTCGATCACGTGAAAGTTTGTTTCCTGGACGGTTCCAGCCATGTTTATTGGTAAGACTATCTCTCCTTTGGTGGTTTCGCATGCCATATTGAACCCATTTAGGACCAGAGTTGCAGGTACGATCTGATCCTGCAGGCCGAGCTGCTCCACTACCTTAAATCGGATGATATTGGCCAAGCTACCTGGATCGATCAACACACACTTAATTTTAGTTTTATTTACGAGTACGGATATTACCAGCGCGTCGTTATGAGGTTGGATGAACCCCTCTGCATCTTCATCACCAAAGGACAGAGTCCCCATGGGTGCGCAATCTTGAATCCGAGATCGCTTTTCCCTCACCATCGATGTTTTAGTGCGTTTGAGCATCGGTCCACGAGGGGTATCGATGCCACCGATGATTATGTGGATAACGTGCTATGGTTCTTCTTGCTCGTTCTGCTTGCTGAAATCCCTACTTCTAAAATGGCTCTTTGCCCTATCACTCAGAAACTCCCGAAGATGCCCCTTGTTATATAGTCGAGCTATTTCCTCTCTTAGTTGCTTGCAATCTTCTGTTTTGTGGCCATGGGTACTATGATATTCTCACGTTTGATTGGGATTTCTTCGAGCAGGATCGGTCTGCATCGGTCGAGGCCATTTAGTGTCTTCGATGCGTCTGATGGCCGACACGAGAGCTGATGCACCAACGCTGAAGTTATATTATGATAATCGAGGTGCTTCTATAGGCTCGGCATATTTATCGAAGTCGCTCTTACTCATAAGCCTCTGAGAATTTTGCCCCGATCAATTCTTTGACTGTTCCGAACTGCGTTACGTGTTGAACCATTATTCACTCGATCGGCGACGTACGGTCGATATCTGTTCGACCTTTGCTCTCTGTCGATCTACTTTTGATTAATAACTGTCTTGTAATTAATCTCTGAGAATTTTTCCCCCGACTGGTCATCCTCGACCCTAATTTTCGATTGATATCGATTGTGCACATCTGCCCAAGTTTCCGCTGGATACTCGATCAAATTTTATTTCAGCCGATGTGATGCTGTCGAACTTAGCTCGTTCAACCCTTGGGTGAAAGCTTGTACGGCCCAGTCGTCGGTGACCGGGGGTAATTCCATGCGTTCCATTTGAAATCGGGATACGAATTCCCTCAGCATTTCTCCCTACCTTTGCTTTACTTTGAAGAGGTCTGATTTTCTCGTTGCAACCTTTATGGCACCAGCATGCGCTTTTATGAACGAATCTACCAACATGGCAAAAGAATCGATGGAATTCGGTGGTAAATTATGATACCAAATCATAGCTCCTTTCGAGAGGGTCTCCCCGAACTTTTTCAACAGCACATACTCGATCTCATCGTCTTCTAAATCGTTGCCTTTTATGGCACATGTGTAAGAGGTGACATGTTCGTTAGGATCGGTCGTACCGTTATATTTGGGAATTTCGGGCATACAAAATTTTTTGGGGATTGGCTTCGGTGCCGCACTCGACGGAAAAGGCTTTTATATGAATTTTTTTGAATCAAGCCCTTTTATCATTGGTGGAGCCCCCGGGATTTGATCGACCCTGGCATTATACGTTTTCACCCTCTTGTCGTTGGCTTCGACTCGTTTTGTGAGTTCCTCGAGCAATTTAGTAATTCCGGGAGTAGTCCCCGATTCCTGCTCGATAGATTTTACTATGCCAGGCTCTGTTCTGGGGGTGACTTCACGAAGTGGATTGGAAACCGGCCTGCTTTGTGCGCGAGTTTGACTCTGTAGCTGAGCTATCGCTAATTGCTGGGCTTGCAACATCTAGAAGATCGTGCATAAGCTGGCCCCGATCTTCTCTGGGTTTTGGGTGTTTTGGGCTACGGATCAAGCACTGCCCTGAATGCTTCTTTCCGGTTCGGAATGCTAGTTCGCTTCCAAAGCAATTTGTGAATTGACGTGGTATTTCGGCTCGAATCTCGGGTAGTGCCAAGTTGTTGGTTTCATCTTGAAGGCCAGCCTCGTAATCGGTCGGTGAAGCCATTCGGCCGGTGGCTATTCGTAGCCGAGCCTGAATTGAAGATGTTTTCGGAGATAAGTGACCACTGTTATCCTCGGCCCCACGGTGGGTGCCAAACTGTTTACCCGAAAAATGGATAGAGTTGAATTTATACGCAGTTCCGAAGATATATGGTACAACTTAACACAAAATGCAAAGATAAATAAAAATGTGAATATAGATTGGAGAAAAAATAATCTGGACAAGGCAATCATGAACAGTGAACCTTAGGATTTAACAAAAATAGAATGAGTCTAAGAAACTATAATGATCACCCTTTCTTGTAGAGGAAATAATACTTTTGATATATTGTAAATCTCAGAAAAAAGATGTCCTTACAGAAATAATAACCAAGCCTCTTTATAGTGGAGAGATTTGGCTCCAAGTATAATAAAATAAACATTCAGTGGGAGACCCATGCTAAATTAGTTTTTCCATAATTTCTGCCAAGATTCCCTCTAGTGGGATTACAACGGCTTTTGTCCGCGAGCTCGATCTTGCTTAGAATCCTCGATTTTGGTTTGAGCTTGATTTCGGCTCGAATTTATGATCTTGGTTCGAGCCCGACCCTGGTTCGAGCCCTTGAATTGATTCCAGGTCGATGTAGGTTGGTTTTTGGATTATCAGCACGATAGATCTACCCGCATCATAGTTCGATTCTTGTTCGAGTTTGATTATGATATCGATCTCATCACGGACCGGCCTCCCCGGGTTCTAGGTTAGTTCGTGCCCCCCTTCGGGATCTTACTTCGATACACCGCCCTTCGAACCGTATCGGACATGCCAAGACTGAAATTTATTTCGACCGTATACAATGGGCTCTACTCCATATAATTAATTATTGCTTTTGGATACTGTAGCATTATATGTGGTAAGTTTTCATTGAGTATTATTCCTAATAGAAAGTAAATAGAATCAACTACAGTAATATGTACACAAGTGACAGCTAAAAGTATAAGCCGATATATGAAGTTACAACGAAAATGGAGGGTAATATCCCAGTTATGGTAAGAGAACAATAGATGATATTTTTAACAAAGTTATATATATGTTAGAAGAGATAAGAATTATTGCTATTGGAAAAGTTTGTATGAGATGGGCTCTACTCCATAGAATTATTGGTATTTGACCTAGTCAACTGATGTACACTGTAACATTAAATGTGGTAGGAAAATTCTTTTTAATGCTATACTAGTCCAGTTGACGTGAACTATTGTTACTATCGAATTGAATTATTGCTCACTTGTCACGATTATCACATGAGCCTTTGAGATTGGCAGTTAAAAGCAATCCTCCATCTTTGTATACTTTGTTTCATGTTCTTCAAAGGCTTTTGCAAAGCTCTCCTTTTGGGGACATGGATTCAGTTAATTGTCTGAAAGAAGAAAAAGAAAATTGTATGAATATATTGTGGTGGTTGTAGTAAGACATCGGATGCTATTTTCGACTAAGTTATAAATAGGAGACAAGAAATAAATAATAATCACTCCAAAAATGAAAAGTTTCTATAAAAGATGGGCTCTGCTCCATACAATTATTGCAATTGGATATTGTAGCATTATATGTGGTAGGTTTTCATTGAGTATCACTTTCAGGGTATGCTTTCCTCCGTAGATCATATATAATATTGGATGCATTTCTCTAAGTGAGATTGTGAGTTCAAATCTTATGTCAATTTTTTTTTATTTTTTCTTCTTCTAAAACTAGGCATCACATGGTGCGTATTTATTAAGTACATTTCTTTTTCTTTATTTCTTTTTGATTTATTCTTTTAAAATTTTCACATATTGAAATTCCTATTTTCTGTTTGTCATCGAAAAATCTTATACGATTAAATAAAATGTGCATATTAAACTAGTGGATAATGCAGCATATAGTATGCTATTGGGTCCCACCATTTTCAGCACAGAGTATGAATATAGACGTAAGAAAATTACTATTAAAAAATAATAAGTTTGAACTTATATTTCCAAAAGTGTAATAGGTGCAATGGTAAGAACCAAACGTTAAACCCGTAAAATTTATATCCTGAATTCACTTCTTCGTAATAGTGCATTCATCTTCCCAAAATTCTGGATCCACCTCCGACTATTCCTAATAGAAATTAAATAGTAAGAGTTTTTTGTGAAGCTTCTTCTTAAATGTTCTACTCCAGCTAAAAGTAAAGGTGGATATATGAAGCTACAAAGAAAGAGTCTGCATATCTCAATTGAATTGAATCATTGCTCCAAAGCACAAATACAAACGTCCCTCTCGCTCTTCTATGCCAAAGAAAAAGGACCCTATTGATTGAATTTCTTTTTCTATTTTATTTTCTACGGAGGTTGACAAAATCTTCGTCCAACAAAATATTTCTCAGTTCTTTTATATGATTATATTGTTCGAGTTAGCTCGTTCCATCTCAACTATTTTATTGGAGACTTAGGCATATAAAAATTAATGACCTAATGATTTTTGCCTCTAGTGTTCTTATTTGAACTTGAAATTTCATAATTTCTATCTCACTTTATTGACCACTAGGTACACTTTTAGATTAAAATATTTCTCAGTTTTCAACAGATTGAATTAAAAAAGAACCTAAACAAGATGCACCACTCAACAAATTACGAGACTGTTTATTTGAATCGTTAAATATATTAAAGACTAAAAGCAAGGTAATATCTGAGTAATTTCTTTGTCACTAACAACTACTTGACTTTACTGTAATTGAAGATAATAACCAATCAAAAGCGCTACAGTCTATTTTGCACCTTATATTTTCTTTGTGCATGCCATGAAAACATAAGTGGGCCTAGAAATAACACGGAATGTGTCTTTTTCCAATTTGAAGTTTATTAAGATTTAAGTCTTTTCTATTTAAATTTATAAGAAGTGATGTATTGAAAAGTACTAAATAGTAATAAAAAAGAGCTTTCTACATTTGCAGAGGAAGAATATGATGCCATGGATTTAATTAATTGTATGAAAGAAGAAAAAGGAAATTGTATGAATTTATTGTGGTCGCTGTAGTAAGACTAAGTTATAAATAGGAGACAAGAATTAAATAAATGTCATTCCAAAAATGAAAAGTTTCTTAAAAGACGGGCTCTACTCCGTACAACTATTAGTATCGGATAATGGAGCATTATATATGGATATGGTAGGGTTTCACTGAGTATTACTTCCGGGGCATAAACTCATGCTCCCCTCCCTTGATCATATATAATATTGGAAGGTGAGATTATGAGTTCAAATTTTATGTCAATTTTATTATTTTTTTCTTCTTCTTTTTCTCTAAAACTAGGCGTCACATGATGCGAATTAATTAAGTACATTTCGTTTTCTTTCTTTCTTTTTGATTTATTCTTTCAAAATTTTCACATATTAAAATTCTTATCTTTTGTTCGTCACCGAAAAATCTTATATGATTAAATAAAATGTGCATATTAAACTAGTGGTAATGCAGCATATAGTATGCTATTGGGTTCAACTGATTCCAACATTTCCAGCACGGATTATGGATATATATGTAAGAAAATTACTATTAAAATAAATAATTTTAAACTTATAATTCCAAAAGCGTAATGGGTGTAATAATAAGAACCAAACGTTGAACCCGTAAAATTTATATTCTGAATTCACCTCTTTGTAACGGTGCACCCATCTTCCCAAAATCCTAGATACGTCTTCGATTACGTCTCCTATCTAAACTTCATACAAAAGAATCAACTAGAGTAATTAATTAAAGGCCAAATACATATCCAGCCCCTTGAAGAAGATGCCACAGACTCGGTGTTAATGTTTTGAAAAGAATAAGAAAACTATATGTGAAAATTTGTTGTTGTGGCAAGAGAACAATAGATGATATTTTCAACAAAGTTATAACAATTATTGCTATTGAAAAAGTTTGTATGGTTGGGCTCTACTCCATAGAATTATTGGCGTTGGACCTGGTCAACTGATACATACTGTAACATTAAATGTGGAAGGAAACTTCTTCTTTGAACTTTAACAACGAAGCAGGAAATTCCTTCAAAATTTCACAATAATATGTACAAAAGGGACAGCTAAAAGTACAAGCCGATATATGAAGCTACAAAGAAAACGAAGGGTAATATATAGTAATTTCCTTTGTCACAAAGACAACATTTGCACTAATCAAAAGCAGTACTATGGTCCTATTTTTCTTTGTGCAGATAGAAAGTGACAACAAATGTAGGTCCACAAATATGAAGGAATGTTACTTTTCTCATAAACTTTATATACAAGAATCAAGTAATGTAATTAATTAAAACAAAAAAGATGGAAAAAAAATAATTAAAACAAAAATTACTTTTGTAACGTCCATGTTGATGACTTGAAATCTATATCGTCACTTTTTCCTTTTGGGAAGAAGAAGCAATTTTGATATATGCATTATATCCTTTGTCGCTCTGTTGCCCATTTTCAGAAACCCCAATAAATTCAGACCGTTAAATACAATTGAATCCCGCAATTAAATTTATTAAGAAAACATTACTCCCTCGGGTTCACTTTAATTGATTTTTTTAACTTTTTTTGTGATCTACAATATTTGACTTTTCTTCATATCAAGAATGAATTAACTTTTCTTTTCCAAAGTTGCCCTTGGAGTAAAAGTCTAGGAGTGTTTGTTATATTTTCAACGAACAAATTAAGGTTAATATAGTCAATTTTATTATTAATTAATGCTAAAAGATGAATCACTTAATATGTGTGAAAACAACCAAAAACATCAATTAAAGTGGACCGGAGGAGTAGTATTAAGTAGTAGCTGTAATTTACTTGACTGTTTAATGCTAGTATTGGATAGCGAGTACCTACTATTAATCTCTTCAATAGCAAGAGTAAATTTGAAAGAAAATAATGATTCTGTTAAATTTTTTAAAACACAGATATTTTGAAACATTTTTTGGGCAAAAACAACATTTAAAATTGGATAAAGGGAGTATCACTCTTTTTTAATAACATCCATAACAATATTCCTCAATTTCATGTTTTTAATACATTTTCTACCAACAAATGGTGGAAATTCAAACTCTATATAAATGCTCAGCATCCAAATTTCCAAATTCATGAATCTAAGCTAAATTCTCAATTCTAGTTCATAATCTTGTTACACAGTGAAAGGAACTCAAATTCATAAATTTTGAGGTTAGAAATTGTCCAAACCAAAGCTAAATTTGGCATACAACAAATTCAACTTTACCCATATTACCATTTGGATATACAATTTGTAGGACCTAAATTTAGTAATTTGGTCAAATTAGACCTCAATGAGTTATAATTCAATGGTTTTCTCTCAAAAGACTAAGCGAAACTTGGCATAGGTTGACTAATTTAGTAAATATAAAAGAACGATTAGACTAGTGGTGTATACATGACTTTGCATAAGTTGTGTAAGTCAAAACTCGATGAGCAGGGCGACAAGCCCCTAACAAAGGGAGTGGTCACATCGAGTATGTCCCCCCTTATTCCCGACATGCTATAGCAACCCGGAGTTGCTAGGAGCGGGTCAAGTCTTATCAAATCTACTCAACGAGGAGCAGTACGGACATAGATGATATTAGACCCCTCTTTTTGTACCGCTAGGGATGCTTAACGTCACTTTGTCAATTGGCATTACCAGCACTCTATCCTAGTGAACAATGTTCCACTTATTAGGCAGGGACAGGATTCGAACATGCAATTTTCGAGTCTTGAGCCTGATGAATTGACCAATTTTTCTACCCCATATTCTCTTTCTTTGCTGTAAAGTGGATGTGGTTTCGAACTACACAAGGATTTTCAGTCCAACTGAGCTACATGAACCACTTTGAAATAATTCTCCCTTCTTTTGCATGTACACAAACCTATTCAAAAGTTCTTCAACTGCACTTGTCAGTCAAAACTCGAAGCAGCCTGAGTTTTCTTGCAACTACTATGCGTCAAAGAGTCGCCCTACCAAACCCCACTAAAACTAACTGATGAAATACAAACACCTGGAACTGTTTTTCTTGCATATTTACACCACATTGCAAATGGAAAAACTGCTAGGATCAGGTCTATGTATGTTTATCCAGTTAAGAGTGAGACAAGGATACTGAAATCTGTTTCTTATCTCTGAGACTGAACTAGCATTTTCAACAAAGCTGTTGAACTTGGCATAGGTCATCTTTGAATGTCACAGCTGAAGCTTACTCATATTCTGTTTGTAATTTCCATTGCTTATGACAGATCCTCGAGGCTGAAAAAGATATACTTTCTTCCTCTAGTAGATTTTTAGGCATTTTCTCAAATTGCAGAGAAACAGATTGCCTTTCATCGCTAGTGTATAAGAACAGCTTATCTGCAAGACACCTTTCACATGTCCTGAGGGAAGCGAACTGACATGTTGAGATTGCAGTTCTAAAACTATTCAACGAAAGAAAGGTAATACACTGAAAAACACCAGAAAAGGACGTAAGATAATAAAGACAGGAAAGAATCAAGGCACAGTATTCATTGTTTTAAAGAAGCCAAACAGAGAATTAAGTTTAATCAGAGGGAGGGCGACAAAGAGGTGAAAGTGCAAAATTGCAATAGTGTAGCAATTTGTTCTATACACATATATCTTACACTTGATACTTGAGTTGAACAATCCCAAAAGTAGCTTAATTAATATAATATGTCTAAATAATGAAACCAACTAGGTTAAGAAAAACCAGACAGAATGAATAGTACTAACAAAACAAACAAAAATATGTCACCAAAGATAGTTCATGGTCTACATTGCAAAAGACCTTCCTTGTTTTTCTGTTGCCGTGCTAAAAGTAATTTGCATCTTTGAATCAACTGACTCGTTTGTGATAAGACAATACAAAAAAGTATGAAGCATCCTTGTTCACAAATACTTGTATGCATACAACGGTCCATAAAAACTATTGACTTTTTCTCTTTTGGTGTTATAGACAAAGAATGGTTTAACAACAAGAAGAAATAAAGGGAAGTTACTCTCTTTCTAGCAGTTTTGTGAGGTAATGAAAATTCACCTGGCTATCATAGGGCATCACAATCCATCAAAACCTAACATCATCTTCATCAATTTATCCAAAATTGCATTAGTTCGAATCCATCTTACAGCATCATTCACAAGCCAGGGGAAACTTGCGCCGATCCATTCAATACTATTCACAGGGTAATTAACTTATGGAATGAAATCCACCTGCTAAAAGGCAGTTACAGATGGTAGTCTTTGGCGCTCTGATTAAATGCATCACTTCCTGGCCTGAGGTTTCGAGCTCCTACTTAAGCTACCAATTAGTGAAGTATAAGTAGCATAGTTATGAACAAGCCCCATTTCACCATGTAGCATATCATAATCATCAGGATTTCCATACTTGCAATGCCCATCCAATAGTATGTTATAGGTAATGTCATCCAGATTCAAACCAAGATTAAGCATGGCTTGTAATAACATTTCAGCATTTGTCATCTGTCCTTGTCTGCATAGACCATTTAAAAGCGCATTGTAAGTTATAAGATTAGGTGCATGTCCATTACTTTGCATCTGCCTTAGCAACTTAAAACCCATCTTAACATCTCCCTTCTTACAGAAACCGTCGATAACCATAGTATAAATAGGGTCATCAGGCTTTAAATCAGCATTCAACATTTCTGTTAAAATCCTTTCTGCATCAACTATTCGCCCTTGCCGACACAAACCTGTGATAAGAGCTGTATATGCTACATCATCTAGTTCAATGTCGTTATCAGACATCATTTTCTTGATCTCAAATGCTCCATCTAAATCTCCCTCTGCACAGCATCCACCAATAACCGTCGTGTATGTGATCTTATTAGGCTTCAAACCCTTTTCAATCATTACATGAATGAGCTTCCTCGCTTCCCCTAAATCCCCACTCTTACAAAGTCCATTGACAAGTGTGTTATATGTAATCAAATCCGGTTCCACCCCTTGCGTCAGCATCAGTTGATAGGCATCCATGGCCAAAACAATGCTGCCATCTTTGCAATGGCCATTAATCAAAGTCGTGAATATAACAACATTCGGAACCAAACCTTTTACACACACCTCATTAAACAACTCATTTGCGTCCCTCATCCAAAGGTTCTTGTAAAGCCCGTTGATCAGAGCACTATAAGTATAAACATCGGGCAAAATTCCTCTTTCCTCCATTTCTCTTGTTAACCTATACCCTGCATCCATATCACCTAATCTACAATACCCATTTATCAAAATATTGAAACTAACAACACTAGGTCTCAAATTCCTCTTCCACATCTCCGTAGACACCGACCGTGCTTCCACCATTTTACCTTCCTTACACAACTTACTCATCAAAACATTAAAAAAATACAAACTTGGAGGATACCCATATTCCAAAATCTCCTTATAAAAATCAAAAGCTACCATTGGTGAATTAAGCTTCATTAAATATTCAAGAACCTTAGTACAACCTTGAAATGGGAACCTAATTTTATGTTTTTGGATAAGCCTAAAGCACTGTATAGCATCAGAAACAAACCCCAAATCCAAATAAGCAGCAATAAGTCCATTTAAAACATTCACAAAAGATGTAAAGTTGGTACCTTTAGCTTTCAAGATTGCTTGAAAAAACAGTAAAGGCAGAGTCTTTACCTCTTCTTGAAACAATAGTGTGGATAAAAGAGTAAGCTTGTGAATTCATTTTGTGAGTGTAAAGAAAAAGGGCCATAGTGCAATAAGTGTGAAGTGTGTGGCAATATTTTGAATTGTGAGAAGTTGAAGAAAGCCATGTGAAGAAAGAGAGGAGAGAAGAAGGGGTTAAAGAATGAGGATTAAGGTTAATGAGGTTGATTACGTGTTGGGGTTTAAGAGATGGGAGAAGGGTTTTAAGGGACGTTTGAAGGGGTTTAGTGTGAGTTTTTTATGGCTTCTGAAAGGGTATTGAGTATTGGGTCTGATGAATCTTGATGTTGGTGGGGTGGGGGTAGTGGTGGGGGTGGGGTGAACCATGGAGGTGTGGGGGTGATGGTGGAGAGGTGGTGTAAGGTTTGAGAAAGGGGGGTTTTTTAGTGCTCTTCTTGAGATGGTCATTGTGAACATTTCTGAAGTGTTTGGTTAAGGTCGAGGAAAGAAAAAAAGAGCTATAAGAGTAAATGACAAAAATGGTTAAGCTTAAAATAGTTTGACAAAAATAGGATAATTACCGGCTAATTTCTAAATTGTATTTATGAGAATGGCTATTTGTGCAATTGACCCGATCATGTGATATTTGTACATCATATCCTTTTACAATTTTGAATGCCCCTTTATAATTTTAAATTTAAAAAAATGACTTTTTTAGATTTCTTATGTGTAAAAAGATAGATCTCTTACGTGTAAAAATAAATCTTTCGTGTGTAAAAAATGAGGTAGGGTCATAAAACTAAAAACAAGTTTATAAAGAGTCAAAACACCAAGTGAACCCGATCATTCACCGTACACGAATAAAATAATTAAGATTGTCTCTCTTTTTCATTTATATTATCTGTCCTTTGACTAGTGGTGAATACGCTCCACTTTCAACCAAGAGGTTGTGAGTTTGAGTCACCCCAAGAACAAGGTGGGGAGTTCTTGGAGGGAGGAAGCCGAGAGTCTATCGAAACAGTATCTCTACTCTAGGGTAGGAGTAAGGTCTGCGTACAAACTACCTTCTTCAGACCCCACTAATGGGATTATACTGGGTTATTGTTGTTGTTGTGTTGTTGTATCTGTCCTTTGACTCTACTGCTTTAAACCACTGACAGATCAAACCCCACATATGAAAGCATTTATCATAGTTAGCTGCAGAAGATATCATTCAAATTTCAAGTAATAATTAAAGTAGCAACTTGTCACATGTTATATTGTATGCATAAACATAGAATTAAATTATTAGACATATTTTCATATATTAAGATATTATTTATTCATTGTTTTTACCGTTTTTTAATTGTATTTTATATTGTATATGTCCAACTTAGCTTGATTATTGAGTTTATATTAATCGGGTGTTCATGTCATTGTTAGGAGCAATTAAAAATGATTTTTGAGACAATTAAAGAAAAAATGGAAAAGGAAAAGATTCCTAAGAGTTTAGTCAATTAGGTGGAAAAAATAACGTCACCTATGATCCTAGTGTTGGCAATGGAAGTGTGGAAGGCATCAAGCTTGGATAATATGGACAAAGAATCGTGAAGGATTAACGTGGATGTCAAAAAAGCAGCAAATTGAAATGAGATGAATGTAAAAGTTTGGCAGAAAACGTACTGGATCCAGCGCCAGCCCAAGCGCGAGGCGCTGGTCTGCACCCTGCGTAGCGGGATTCTCCTATTTTGTCCGGGATAATGTTATTTCGATCCTACACGACTCCAACTCGTATAAAAGGGATTTTAAACTTAATCTGGAGGAGATCTAGCATACTTTGAAGGGGAATTCACGCGGAGGAACTCACAACATGCTTGGAGTAGGCTTCTAACTAGTTTTTCTTCTCTACTCTTCCTTTAATCTCATAGTTTATTATTTCTAGAGTTTTGGGTGCTACATGAACGTTGTAGTTTGAAACTTGAATTGTTCATATTATTTTATCATATTGGTTTATTTATCCAATCTTGCGCTTAATTATTTGATTGCTTGATCACCAATTGAATACTATCTATGAATCTAGGATTGAACTCGGAAGAAAAAATTCTAGATTGCATATAAGAATGAGTAGAGCAAGATCTTAACTCTGAGGGGGAGCAGATTTGGCGGATTTGCGGTTAGGACAGGAATATATCTAATCGTCAAGCTTGGTTACTATACAGGAATTATTAATGCGTTCTTGTTAATTCTAATTCAATAGGAATATAGGCATTATATTAGCTTGAATAGGCGAGTAGTACTTCGAGAGAAGGTTACGAGCAATATTAACTCTGTCAACCAATAAACTAGATAAATCAATTAGACGATTTAAGTGGAAAACTCAACGGGATTGTTAGCTAACCCATAGCTCTAGAATATTCAGTCACATTGAATTCGTCTTTAAGCTTGTCGTTATTTTCTTTAATCTCTTAATTTGTTGCTCTAGATTAATTTTAGTTAAATATTTATACGTTAGGATTTGCTTGAATAGATTAATTCTTTGGTTTAATTTAGTTGATAGTTAATTACAAGTCCTTATGGGTACGATATATGGACTTATAATCTTATATTACTTGTCGACCACATAAACTTGCATGTGCGTTTGGGAGCAACAACCATTCATACAAGTTGCAACAAATCCATAAGTAGGGAAGCTAGTGCGCTGCATACGTGAATAAGTTCAGCATAATTCAGTAACTTGGCTCAAACCTTGTATTTCGTTAAAAAAAAAATTATTTAATATATACAAATAAGTTATCAAGAATGCAGTAAGCTATCTTATCTATAATCCAGAACGCATAAACTTTAAATTCTAGCGTGTCTCTATTCATAAGTCTTTTAATTTTTAAAAATAAGGAAACGACAATAAAACCAACAACTTGAACCAAACAGAGTTAGAGAAATTACATATATATTTTATTTATATTTGAAGTAGCATTCTTGAGCCGGGAATCTTCCGAAAATAACTTCTCTACTTTCATAAGGTAGGGATAAGGTATACGTATATATTTCGCCTCTCAAGATTCCACAATGTGAGAATACACTGGATTCTTTGTCTTTTGTTGTTGTTGATATATTTGAAGTAGCAAAACAACAGAACCATTATTAAATATTTCTCCAAGCATTATAACCCACCTTAATAACAACATATTCAAAATTTAATTTCTAAACACATTCAAATAAAAGCCTCTAAATTGGATCTATCAAAATACTACGCAAGTTAGGCCTATACATCACAAATTATCTGCAGGGTGGATAGACATCTCTATCATTGATTAGAAGTCTTGGGTTCGAATTTTGCAAAGAAACTTCTGGTAGAGAACACTTTCCTTTTAACAGATATTGTATCGTGCGAATCCAGTTAGTTGAGCCAGTAAACTTCAGATAGCGGATGACTAACTTGAAACTTCGAGCAACAACGAACCAACTAGACATGCTTTCTCCATGGCCGGCAGGAGGCAAACTTCACCACCGGCGCCGGTGAATAATACTTTTCCGGCTTCTGTGGATTGCTGAAAGCTCTTCTCTCCACTACATCATGTGAACTTGAACCACACTTGTTCATTATCATCCTATATCTAAACAACAACCCTTTAAATTTATTGATCTTTTTCTCACTATTATTCTTTTTCTCAAGAATATTCTCATGATAAGCAGCATGACTAGTTTCTATATATTGATTTAACTCCCGTGAGATTCTGTCAATCTCATACTTATCAAGAAGGGAAATATTATTAGTACTATTACTAGTAGTACTAATTAATTGTATTGGAACAAAAACATTATTTGGTGACTCTTGTATTTCTTGAACTTCCTTAATAACTTGTAACTTGTACCTTGATGGTTCTTGTGCCTTTTTATTCCTTGAAAGCCGATCCTCGAGGTCCAGTAAAAAGTCACTCCTCATCCCAATCTTATTAAAGGAGGAAGTAAACGGATCAAGGTTTTTACGTACTTCTGTTATGGAGGGCGCGGGAGAATATTCGCGACCATTGGAGAGTGATCCTTGTTGATACAAAGCCCATGCTGCTGCTTTCACTAGAGCTAAATCGTCCATAGGAGTACTGGATTTCGATGGTTTTGTTTTGTTGAAAGAGAAAGGAAATGACGATGACATGTTTTTTCTTGAAAGAAGAAGAAGGGAAGAAAGAGAGTATTTTTTTTTGGATTTGGAATACTAAAAATTCCGTGCTTTTGTATATGAGGAAGTAGTTGGTTGCTTTCGGTGTTAGTGCAAAAATCAATCAATAACTTACATATAAATGGTCTAGAATAAAACTATATAAATCTAGTAAAAGGTGCACGTGTCCATCGTCTACTTTGGCTTTTGAAATTAAATTTTGGACATACGAGAATAGAACTCTATTCTGTATTTATATCAGGAGGGTTGAATTATGGGGATGAAATATTTCTAAGTCATACATGAAATTCTTATGCGTACACTAGGTGTATGTATATATATTAACTATATTTTCAATGTATCTGACCGTCCATTTAGGTGTATATCATTAAAAAATTTAATTGTAGATAGTGAGATACTGAGGAGCGGATCTATGGGATTAAACAAATTCACCAAATAAAAATAAAAAAGGTAGTCCGATGTACAAGATATCCCGCATCCACACATGGTGCGGGAAGGGCCACACCCCAAGAGGTGTGATATAGACAGTCTACCCTAATGCAAGCATTAGTAAATGCTTTCACGACTTGAACCCGTGACTTATAAGTCACACGAAGACAACTTCACCGCTTCTGCCAGGCTCCCCTTCAAATCCACTAAATGTATAAGAATATTTAGCTCAGAACCTGATCTGCTATTTCGGTTATTATTATTTATTAATTTAAAATTATTGTATGAACCCATAAACTTTAAATCTTAGATCCGCATCCGAAAATACTTTGAAGTATTGTCCAAAAAAAAAAAAAGCCTCATATTTCCGTTATACAGGATAGAGCTGGGGCCTGTGATATGTGTATATGTTAAATTTGAGTGAGTCATTTAGGGGCCCTAGAATGACTTTGTTAGGTAAGAAAGTAATGATATATTAAGGGTTCTATGAATGGTTTGAATTTTTCAGTGGTCACTCTGAATCTATTTATGAAGTTATATATTTAATTCTCAATGATGATAGATTTTTGGTTTACGTTGACTTTTTACAATACAAAAAAAAAAAGTTTCATCGACTCACTGTTATATATTATTCCCTTCGTTTTAGAAAAAAATAAAGAAGTTTGGAGACTGAAAGTTAAACTTTCTAATTCTCGATCTCAAATCGAACATCATTTTTTTAAAAGTCTTTTTTAGAATAAATTTTATTCTTTTATTTTAATTTTTAAATCCAATTCGCTCCAATAGACTGGCTTGCATGGTTCTATTGTCAAAGCAACTTCGTCACTTCCGTGTATCGGTTCCTTAGGACCGATTCAATCTGTGTAGATTGATTGAATGCAAAACCTTCTACTAGCAGGTGATCGTGATTTTCACAGAATTTTTCTTTACTTGTGTCAGCATTCTCACTTCTGATATCTCCAAGTCTTGTCAGCAGAAACTTTCTCGATTAACAGAAACGTCAGCTTTCAAGGTCTCGTCGCTTCGGTGAATCACTCGAACCTTGATACATCGTCGGCGCCATGCCCTTGGTTAAATTATCAGTTACATAAATTGTTTAAGAAATAAATTTCCAGCAAATATCTGTATAAAATGGGTTTTGATATTTGTCTCACGTTCAAAGGTCCCTATCCAAATACGGCACCCGTAAATTTGAAATAAACTTCCTCCTTAGAATTACTTCATTTAAAAATTAAGTGGAATGGTGATAATCCATCGTGAAGCCAACGGTATATATCTGCGTTCAGAATAATGAACTTGTCAAATATTTTCAATCAATTTGAATATTAAAATGCAACGAAATTTTGTATTATAATGTATACTCTTTTAATTACGCATCAAGTTACTATTTAAATGATTGAGATGGAAATGCAAGTGTTCTTTAGAATAATGTGAATGTGAAAAAAATACTTGGTTACAGCACGTAATGTTATTTTCCTTTGGAAGAATGAGGTCTTTATCACTTGCAATTAACTAAAAATAAA
This sequence comes from Nicotiana tabacum, assembly GCF_000715075.1. Classification (NCBI taxonomy): domain Eukaryota; kingdom Viridiplantae; phylum Streptophyta; class Magnoliopsida; order Solanales; family Solanaceae; genus Nicotiana; species Nicotiana tabacum. The sequence goes on from NC_134090.1 coordinate 4,995,649, forward strand.
TAAATAAACTAAGACTATAAAAAGTTTAAAAATAACATAAAGATAATTATACTCCAATCAAACAATACGGTGTAGCCGTCGGCTGCTTTGATTAGTCTAATCACAATGTTTAAAATAAGTGTCTAAACACAACTCTTATTAAAAAACGAAATACAAATTTAATAATGTATTGTAATAAAATCAAACATTGACACAAAATACAACAACAACAACAACAACAACAACAACCCAGTGGAATCACATAAGTGGGATCTGGGGACGGTAATGTGTACGCAAACCTTACCCTTACCATGAGAAAGTAGGGAAACTGTTTCCGAAAACATCGACACAAAATAAGCACCTAAAAATATAAGAGATACCTGACATGTTTCAATAATATTGCTAGTAGTAACTCTGTTTGCATGTATAATTGTATTTAAATATACCATTTTACAGTCAAATCACAGCACACCAACTTCTCTTTCTCCTTCCTGTTTTATTTTATTTTTTTCCCTACAAATCTCAGGGATTAGAAAATAGTGTACATCCCATCTCTGCTACTGGTTTGATCAAATCTTTACATTTCATCTCCGACTGGTTTTCCACTTATTTCTTCATCTTTTATTGCACATGCTATGGACTTATACATATAGTTGCTTACACTTCTACACTCTCCGCTCGTCGAGAGTTCAACTTCTACGCCCTCCTTTCTTCCGGTGGCGGAGCCACCTTATAGGAAGGGGTGTCATTTAGGTAATAAAAATAAATTTTATATTTATAGGAAAGGGGTTTTGCGAGAAAAATATACTATGTAGTTAGGTAAAAAAATAAATCATATGTATATATACTATGTATTGACTCTCCTTAATTTTCTGGTATGTTTACTTTTATATATTTTGACACCCCTTAACGAAAATTATGGCTCCGCCACTGCATAGTTGATTACAAGAAATTGAGCTCAAATTGGAAGACTCTTGACCAGAGTAATTACAATTTTGTAGTTTCTAAAAAAATGTTCTTCCTTTTTTTTATTTTGAAAAGAACATTATACGCCCAAAAACCAAACTATGTCATGGTTTGCACAAATAAGAATTGAAATATATGCTGTCTCAATCATGTAAGATGCTATTGTGACATCTAATTTTTCAATTGGAGAGCCTGGACAGGTCTCAAGTCCTTGTACTTTGCTTTTTCTGTCCTAAAACACTAATATACAGAATCTGTATATTCATCCGTTAAAAGCACATTAGCTATTACCTCAACAATATCCAGAAAGGACATAGATTTCCCTATCATAGAATGTCACGTAATTGATAATCAAACATTTGTCGTTCAAAGGAGAATTCGACTTGCTCCAAGGAAACTATATCTAGAGAGAGAAACAGAAGTTCCTCAACTATACTATCCTTGGGACATTATAGTTGGTGTATTCTAAGCTCACATGTGGTGCAAGAACCAAGAGGAAAAGGTAATAACAAGTAAAGCCACAAGATCACAATAGCAAAGGTCAAATACAGATCATTAACTAATATGCATAAATGACTAAACTAAACTTACTGACCAATATAAAACTAAACTGCTCATACCTTCTTATACGCAGAAATGCATTCACGAAGTGCACTCTCTGCCTCAGAGTTATATGGGTCCTGTTTCAGTAGAAGGATCAGTCAAAAATCAATTTCATAATGTTTGAAACATCCTAGAGAAAGAGATAGGATTGTCAATAAAAGACAGCCGATATAACTTAACCTTTGATTCTTCAAGCTCCAGCTTTGTCATCTCCAACAATGAAAGGGCATTAAGTGATTGCAACTGCAGGAAAATTGACAGTAAAGCTAATTTAAAACAGGAGAAGTTTTTAAAAAAGTGTGCTAGTGGTCAGTCAGTTAAGCCATACAAAGGCAGAAGAGATGAACACATTCTCCAACTTCTAGGAATTCTATAGATGCCTGGATATAAACTTACTCAGAAAACCACAATTCTCTGTTGCAGAGTTCAGAGGTCAGCATGACCTCATGAATGAGGAGATTTAATTGAAATCCGCCTTATATAGCAGGAAACGCAAGCAAAACTATCCATTTGCATGCCCCTCTAGAAATTCAGTTAGATAGCGCTTCTAAAGCTTAAGGTTCTTAATTTAAAGATTATAGGTCGAACTGATTACTCTTTTTGCAAATACTTTCTTTTCCTCATACGGTGAACTCCAAATGTCAAATCCCCAACCCAGAAAGGGAGTGTTCACATCGAGTATGCCCCCTTATTCCTGACATGCTATATTACCCCGGAGTGGCTAGGAGAGAGTCAAGTCTTATCGTATCTACTCAACAAAGAGCAGTACATACGTAGATGATATTATCACGACCCCTCTTTTCGTACCGCTAGGGATGCTTAACGTCACTTTGTCAATTGGCATTACCTACCTTGTATCCTAGTGAACAATGTTCCATTGATTGGGCGGGGACAGGATTCAAACCTTTATTTTTTAGGTCATGAGCCTGATGAGTTACCAATTCCTCTACCTCGCATTCTTTTTCTTTGGTGTGAATTCAAACCACACAATGATTTTCAGTCTAATTGAGCTACCTAAACCACTTTGAAGAAAATCTCCTTTCTTTATGTATTTTGGTCGCGACTTGAGTTTCCCTTTGGATTTTCAGTCAAGCTGAGCTACGTGAACCACTTTGAAATAATTCTCCCTTCTTTATGTAAATTTGACTGCAGCCTGAATTTTCTTTTGCATGTACACAAACTTATTCAAAAGTGTTTCATCTTCACTTTGTTAGTCAAAACTCGAAACAGCCCGAGTTTTCTTGCAGCTACTATGCGTCAAAGAATCATCCTTTCGAACCCCGGTAAAATTAACTGATGAAATACAACCACCTGGAACGGTTTTCCCTGCATATTTGGATAACATTGCAAATGGAAAAACAACTTGGATCAGGTCTCTCTACGTTTATCAGTTTAGGAGTAAGACAAGGATACTCGAAATCTGTTTTTATCTCTGAGCCTGAACTTGCATTTTCAACAAAACTGTTGAACTTGGCATAAAGTCATCGTTGAATGTCACACAGCTGAAGCTTAGTCATGTTTAGTTTGTAATTTCCATTGCTATGACAAATTCCCGAGGCTGAAAAAAGATATACTTGCTTCCTCTAGTAGATTTTTAGGCAATTTCACAAATTGCATAGAAACACATTATTTCTAAATATTTGAAAAATGACTAAAATTACTAGCGAACGATATTTTGCTAAGAACCTTCGTGCTATTAATATAGTATATATAATAGATATAGATATTTAAAATTTGTTAGAGGAAACTACCATGGAATTAACATATTATTAATTTTAAAATGGGGTCCTAAAAAATTGGGGGCCTAAAGCCATTATTTCATTTGCCGAGCCCTTTGGCCGGCTCTGACGAAAAGGTGAGAGTATTACGGGAATTGGTTAATGACTGTATCCTTCTTCATCAAGACGAAAAATGAAAGAATGGTAGAGATACATGGAAAAAAGAATTAGAAAACAAAGAGAACATCCAATAATTCAATGCAATAATTTTCCAAAATCACAATGCGCATCTCTTTCTCCCGGCAAGAATCTAGTTGTGCCCTTCCTTCCTATGCAGTGTCATCGGTTTAGTTCTCAAAATACCCTGTGCTCCCATTTGAACTGCACAAGCAAAAGAGTGAACTTGATAACAACAGACGTTAAGATTAAAAAAGATTGCATATTCCTAATTTGAAACGATCATATTAGATGAATTAGTGCAAACAGTCTTGAAAGAAAACACTCAATATTTTGCAAGCATTTTTTAAAAGATCGTGAGCCTTTAACTCTACCACAAAACTAGGATTCTATTATTCATCTGATGTAGTAGGCAAGTTAACACAAAGCCTTTTATTGCTTATTTTCACTTTTTCCTTAAAAACCCATAAAAGAACAGAGAGATCATAAAGGAGAACGGACCTCAACTTCATCTCGTACTCAGCTTTCTCCACAGTCTCACGCTGTGCTGCGTCAGTTGTTTCATCTTTTTCCCGACCTCCCTACCATAACAAGAGAGCTATTTGTATTTGAAAGTTAAAACAGAGATTTTCCCCTAATATAACAATCAGAGTAAAGCAAAGATCTCCCCAAATGTAACAATCAGAGAGCCAAAGAAGTTTAGGTACATGTCCTTGTTAAAGACTCCGATTAGCCAGTGTGAACAAAGGAAATAAGAATTAAACTATTCATCTTCTCAAATGAAACATGATATATCAATCAGTGTTATCAAATGCGAAAAGCGCAAAAAAGCTCTAAGGTCTGTTGGGACTTCAGCGCAAAATGCAAATAAAGTGTGGCTTTATAATGAAAAAAAGGCACAAATGGAGAAAAAACCACAAATATGTACCTGTATTTGAGCTAAAATCCTGGGTTTGCAGGAAAGAGCTGCAAAGTTTCTAAAGAGAGTGGCCCCTCTACTTGTTGCTGCAGATTCTCAAAGACAGAGTTCCCCCGAAAATTGGAAATGAAGTCGTGTTCGCTATTGCTATATTAGAAATGTGACCGTTGTTTCTTAGAAGAGGAAGAGGAACTGGCTTCATTGGTCACAGTCATGGTGTTCACTATTGTTATATCGGGTCCTCCTTATCCCAGTGGAATGTTCATTGTTATTTTCCCTCATTTGTGACAAGGCCTCAACCTCAGCTTCTTCTTTATACAACAAACGAAGTCCATACTTCTTCACTTTTCCAGAAAAAGATAGCCTAATAATCCCATAGTCATTTGGTGTTTTTCCATTTGCCTTAGATGTATCCCATAAGACAGCAAGAGGTACCAACAAAAAATTAATTTTATATTCTGTATCACATTCTGAATGATTGGATAAGGCAAGTTTCTGGGTCATCCACGACATCCCATCATCACATACGGGAATCAATTGAGCTGTGGTGTCAATTAAGATGCCAAAGTAACATACAGCAAATCCCAAGAATTTATGAGGTATATACCAATTTTCAGACAAATTGACTGATACACTTCTATCTGTTCCCTTATGGTGGAACCAACTTGGGATCTTATTCTTAGGATGCCAAATGGTAAACACATTTTCGGACAAGGAATCTGAAGCAGAGATGTCATGCCTCAAGGAAGAGATATTCTGAAACAGCGCATGTGCAAACAAATCATTGTGTGCATCATCCTTACCATACAGTGGTCTGAATATCACCCTTTGTAGTTTCCTCCTCTTTGTTACTAAATCATGGATAAATTTCAGAGCCATATGGCAATCCATACGCAATTCATTTAATTCAGGGGGAAGTTCTGGTAGCTGTGTAAGCCTCTCGCAATCTGATAAGTCGAAGGATCGAAAAGCACCAAGTTGGGCTATGCTTCTAGGCAAATGCTCAAAACTATTACTACTGAGATCGAAAATTTTCAAAGAGGATAAGGATCCAATAAAGTCCTCCATCAATTAAATTGCAGTCACTGAGATTCAGATCTTCCAATGACCTTAATCCTTCAGCCACAGGAGGGAACTCAAAGTGCACTCTAAGCTTTGGAATGAAGCTTCCAAAAGCCAAGGATTTAAGTTTGTTCAAGCGTACGATGGAAGACGCAGGTCGTGAAATTAGGGTACACCTGGCATCAAGCTTCTCCAAGTTGTCTAAATCCCCTATCTCTTCTGGCAAGCTTTCCAGTTTTGAGCAACCCAACACATCTAAAATAACCAAACTTTTCAACCTACAAATGTTGCTTGGAAGAGCTACAAGGTTTCTCATATAGCTCAAATCTAGCTCGGTAATATGAGTTTGGTACTGAAAAATAGATGATGGTAGTTCCCTTATCCCAGAGCCTTTCATGTCAGTATGTATCTCCGGCTTCATTCTCCCGTGGATTTCTGGAAATTTCTCTAAACTTGAGCAATAGCTTAAACTCAGATATTCAAGAGATTCCACGTTAACACATGGAAACCTCTTAACGCTTTCACAATACCTCAAATCTAACCGAATGAGTTTTCTGCAACACCCCAGGGAATGGTGAACCTCTTCAAGATCACTACATTTCTTCAGATTCAAATACTCCAAATTTGGCATCCCCGCAAAATCTGGTGTTAGCGTCAGGCTTTTAGAGCAGCTAAGATCTAGCGTCCGTAGATACGACAAATGCTGTTCAGAACACAAACAGAATGAGATAGAGAGAAAAAAGAAAGAACATATTTTGCTGCTCCGCAGAATTCCAATAATAAAATATTTTTGTGCGAAATTAGAAATTTATTTTTTATATTTGGAAAATTACTTGTTAAGAAACTGAACAAAAGTAAATTATAAATAAAAATATTGCTAACTATAATTTAACATGATTGAAAAAAACTGTAGCAAAGAGAAAAGTGTTTATCTTTAAAAAAAATGTAATATAAAATGGAGAAACCGAAATGTTAAATCCGAAAGCAATGTATGAAAGCGTATATGTCATTCGAGAAAATAGTTGTACACAATAAATTCCTTTTATTTTACTAATAAGTATTCTTTCCATCCCACTATGTACAGCCGTAGGATGAGATTCATATGAATCTAATCTTACTTGACAAATAATTGAATGATGATGGGAAGACTTGGAGAAAAAAAAGACATAAGATCTTACAATAATACTGGGAACAACCCCAAATAATATAAATTACAATAATTTTTTTGAGATGGAAATACATTAACTTGAGCTTATGGAATTAATAACTTTTGATCATTTAAAGACATGCATCGTAATTCTAGCAAAAATAGAAGGTACCTCAAATAATACATGACAAAAGCAATAATATTTGTTCATTATCATTAAATTAAAGGACAAAGATAATTAGAGAGAAAAATAAAAGTAAAATAGAACTGAACTATTGTACCTTTGTTTCCGTCCATAAATGACGCAGTGAACTGTGTTCGAGTTGAAGGTGAACAAGCATTTTGGGTTCAAATGTTGATGGCAATGACTCACAAGGATAGCAAAACCACTTAAACCAACGCAAGTTGTTGGGCAGATATTCAATGGCATCACGGGTCGACGATCTCTCTATGTTAAATATTCTAAGCCTTTTCGTATTTTTCATGGCCTCATTGCTAAAGCGTAGTGTATCAGAATAAAAATAAACCCAGATTGCTTCCATTGCCATGGTCCCCTAGTAAGAAAATCACTAGTCAACAAAGTATAATTTCAAATGTCGTATAAAATTCGTTTGCTAATATGACTATTTTCTCACTCCTTGCAATGCCAAAGTATAAGAAACAATATAAATTAGATTCTTTTTAAGAAATACCGATGTTATTTCGGAAAAATACTTCTTGTAATTAATTATATTGTTTTATTTTCTATTATTACATTTTTCTTAGAAGTTCATTAGAGTCAAGTCTATAAGCTTTTCATGTTGTGATAAAAAGTAATTATGATCGAAACAGTACCAATAAATTATAACTTTTTTATATAAAAAAACATAATGGTAAAGTGAATCACTGATTGAGTTATTATGTAATACAATGCCATAAAATTTTCAAGTTAATCCAAAGAATGACATTGGATAAAATAGATTAAGTGGCTACTAGACTAATCCATCGCTTAAAAATATAAGAAAAACGAATTAGGCAACGTAAATTAAAGAGGCTAGTGAACGAATTAGGCAATTAATATTTTTTTTACTAATTAGGCAATTAATATTACTTTTGCTTCTCCTACTAACTAAAGGGAACAACTAAAATGTCGTACCTGCAAGAGTATGAAGCAAGATGAACAAATAATTAAAATTGACTGCCCTATATGTTTTTGGAATATAAAAATTAGAAATAAATACTAGTATTACATTGTTTAGCCTACTTACCGTACTGTTAATCATCACTTCTTCGAAATTATTGACGAGCCATAATCTGCTGCGTTCGCCCGGATTCTTTTGTAAGTTCACTATATATTTATCCATTTCTTGTATTAAGTCGTGCATTTGAAACTCACCTTTTTCAGAGATAAATATAAGAGATTTGTCAATTAAAACACGCAATCCGTAATCAACTCCAGAATGACAACTCTCAAGAATTTGCATGGCGTAACCTTTATATTTCCCTCGCAAGAAGCATGCTACATCTAGAAACATCTCTTGTTGGATGGGCTCCAATCCATCATAACTTATTTTGAGCTTTTCAACAATTTCCGAATTAGAATTAATTTTCATTTGCTCTATTGCACTTTTCCATTCAGTTAAGCCTAGGTTATGCAGCAAAGAACCCCACACTTTGAGGGCTAAAGGAAGGCCTTTAGCATAATTTATTACCTTCAATGAAAGCTCCTTAAAACACTCATCTGGAACCTCTTTTTTGAAAGCATGTTGATAGAACAACTGCATAGCTTCATGTTCAGGTAGTGCAATCACTTCATATATTGCATCATCCTTCCCTATCAAATGCTTGTCTCTAGTTGTTACAACAACCCTACTGCCATTACCAAACCAACCAATATCACCTGCTAAATACTCTAAATGATCTTTATGATCTATATCATCAAGCACAATTAACACCTTCTTAGAGCAAAGTCTGTCTGGAATCAGCCGCTTCCCATCAAGCTTATTATTGACGTAATCATCTTTTCTTCTTAACAATTCAGAGAGAAGGGTGTTTTGCAAAGAATGCAGCAAAGAATGCAGTTTTTCATTTTCTTTAATATCTGCAAGGAAACAAGCAGCTTCAAATTGATGAGATAAAGTGTCAAAAATGGCTCTTGCTATTGTCGTCTTCCCTAGACCGCCCATGCCCCAGATCCCCAATATGATCCGAATATCATTGATTCCTACCTTAAGTAGGGACTTTAATTTCTCCAAATGAGTATCTATTCCCACAACATCTCGCAAAGAAGACAAAGTAGCACTATTGCACAATTTGGAAATTTGGTCGACAATCTGCTTAATATTCTCTGCTTCAATCCTATAAAAATAAGAAGATTAATTGTGGATAAATGTAAGAAAGTCAAGTATTAGTAAGTATTTCATAATTATTATTTTTTATTACGTAGGGGTAGGGGAAAGGGAGAGAAGATTGCAAGGCGAGGATCGAACTCTCATCAACTAGGTAAATAGCCAACAAGCTGAGCTACAAAATATTGTTAATTTGCTTAGATATGATTAAAAGACTACGCACATAAAACAAATGCTTGAAGGAACAATCAAAATATTATATGTGCAAGAATGTTATTGAGGAATTGTAGTGATAGGAACTATAGTGTCTTCTGGGGTAATAGAAAAATATTCTGGTTGATATAAATATATTAGTCAATTATCATTCTACAACAACAACAACAACAACAACAACAACAACCCAGTATAATCTCACTAGTGAGGTCTGGGGAGGGTAGTGTGTACGTAGACCTTACCCCCTACCCTGGGGTAGAGAGGCTGTTTCCAATAGACCCTCAGCATCCTTCCCTCCAAGAACTCCCCACCTTGCTCTTGGGGTGACTCGAACTCACAACCTCTTAGTTGGAAGTGGAGGGTGCTTACCATCAGAGTAACCCACCTTATCAATTATCATTCTGTTTTACAGAAATTATAAAATAAAACATTTCCGACGTCTAAAGTACATTTTAAATAAATTGTCATATATTTTTTAGTCACCCTTGGCGGATGTTTATCCTTTTAGATTTGCGGTATCAATTAGAGCAGTGCTCTAACTTTGTACCTTCTTTTTTATTTTTTGATTAATTTATTTTTGGTGTTGCTCTTATTTTAGGGCTACGAATTTCAACTTGGTTTACATCAAGAAAATTGAACTTAAAAAAGGAAAACTTTTTATTTTTTGATTAATTTATTTTTGGTGTTGCTCTTATTTTAGGGCTACGAATTTCAACTTGGTTTACATCAAGAAAATTGAACTTAAAAAAGGAAAACAACGGGGAGGGTAGTGTGTACGCAGACCTTACCCCCTACCCTGGGGTAGAGAGGCTGTTTCCAATAGACCCTCAGCATCCTTCCCTCCAAGAACTACCCACCTTGCTCTTGGGGTGACTCGAACTCACAACCTCTTAGTTGGAAGTGGAGGGTGCTTACCATCAGAGTAACCCACCTTATCAATTATCATTCTGTTTTACATAAATTATAAAATAAAACATTTCCGACGTCTAAAGTACATTTTAAATAAATTGTCATATATTTTTTAGTCACCCTTGGCGGATGTTTATCCTTTTAGATTTGCGGTATCAATTAGAGCAGTGCTCTAACTTTGTACCTTCTTTTTTATTTTTTGATTAATTTATTTTTGGTGTTGCTCTTATTTTAGGGCTACGAATTTCAACTTGGTTTACATCAAGAAAATTGAACTTAAAAAAGGAAAACAACGGGGAGGGTAGTGTGTACGCAGACCTTACCCCCTACCCTGGGGTAGAGGAGGGTAGTGTGTACGCAGACCTTACCCTACCATTGGGTAGAGAGACTGTTTCCGATAGACCCTCGGCTCCCTCCTTCCAAGAACTCTCTATCTTGCTCTTGGGGTGACTCGAACTCATAACCTTTTGGTTGGAAGTGGAGGGTGCTTACCACTAGAGCAACCCACTCTTGTCAACTTATAAAAAAAGAAAAGAAAAAAATAAATAATTAATATGATAAACATAAAGTAAAAAATGTCAGTGGCGGCTGTTTTTAGGTTAATTTAGCTTTCGCACGTTACAAGGAAGTGAAGCCACTCTCCATTCAGCGGCACTCCATGAGGTTTTAAATAGAAACATAATATTTCAGATTTCAGGGGTAATAGCAAAATGTGAATAGCTTAAGATATTTTTTTATTTATTCTCTCTAATTATATTGATAGGAACAATACCTTCTTACTGATAGAAACATAAGTAACAACCATCATTCTTTTTTTTTCAGGAAAAAAAATAAAAACATATTAACGTCTAAATAACAATCAATGAAATTAGATTGTGTAAGCAGTATTCTTAGAAAAATAAATTGATTAAGTTTCCACCTTTTGATTTTTATTTTGTAAATATGATAAATTTATTTAGTGTCTATTCTGTTTAACTCATTTTTGAGGTACAAATTCTTTTTTCTATAGTAGAATATGTAGTCTTCACATAAGCAACCACATTTGAATGAAAATTAAGGGTTGGAGTTGGAGGGTGCTTACAAATCCTCTCTGTCGTTTTCTCTTCTTTTTTTTTAAATTATATGCAATTACTATGTGTTTTAACTCACCCGTCACGAATATCATATCCTTTTAGATTTGCGGCAGCAGTTAGAGCATTCCTCCATCTTTGGAGCTTCTGCATTCCTTCATCATCATCCTTGTAGCTTGTTTCATGTTTGTCAAAGGCTTCAGCAAAGCTCTCCCTCTGGTTCCGAATATGTGATGGATCCACATTTTAGAATACCGGTATGACAATTTGTCTACATTGATCCTGACATTTCATGATCTTCACTAGTTCATCTAAGCACCACCTCGATGTCGCATAATTCTTTGAGAAAACGACGAGGGCAACTTGAGACTGCTCGATAGCTTTCAAGAGTTCATCTGATATTGATGTGCCATGCTCTAGCCTTTTATCATCTTGAAACGTGAATATTCCACTGTTTTTCAAGCATTTGAATAGGTGACCTGTAAATGTTGTTCGAGTATCTCCACCTCTAAAACTTAGAAAGACTTTGTAGTTCCACCCAGGAAACTGTGAAGTACTCGTAGAAGCAGAAGATGATGCCATTGATTCAGTTAAATAAAAAATCCGGTATGTGGATAAATTGTAGTTGTGGTAAAAGATCAACTGATGATAATAGGAGAGAAAGAAATAAACAACTGTATAAACACAATGGACAGCTACTGGCACTTCAAATAAGCAAAGTTTTATGAGAAAGAAGTAGGAAATTCCTTCAAAGACTCCACCGTATAAACACAATGGACAGCTAAAAGTACAAGTGGATGAAGCTACAAAGAAAGAGTCTACCTATCCCAATTGAATTGAATTATTGCTCAAAAGCACAAACACAAACGTCCCTCTCTCTTCTCTGCCAAAGAAAAGTCTTCGTCCCACAAAATATTTCAGCTTATTGTTATTTTGTTTTCTTTGAACTTTAATAGAAGGAAGTAGGAAATTCCTTCAAAGACCACTGTATCAATATCCACTGTATATACACAATGGATAGCTAAAAGTAAAAGTGGATGAAGCTACAAAGAAATAGTCTACCTATCCCAATTGAATTGAATTATTGCTCCAAAGCACAAACACAAACATTCCTCTCTCTCTTCTCTGCCAAAGAACCCATTGATTGAATTTCTTTTTCTATTTTAATTTTCTACGAGGTTGACAAAGTTTTTGTCCAGCAAAATTGTAATGACCAGACTTATCGTTTTAAAAATTTGCGTTCCGTTCGGTGGCTTAAGGTCTCGAGCAGCTTTGAAATGTATATTGCGAGGGTGGTCAAGTTTGGTTTTCGGATGATTCGGGATTTAATTGAAAAAACAATTCTTATTTTGGAAGCTTAAGTTAAAATAATTGACCGGATGGTGAATTATGTGTAAACGACCCAAAAATAGAGTTTTGATGATTCCAATAACTCCGTATGATGATTTTAGACTTAGGAGAGTGTTCGAAAAAAAAATTGGAAGTCCGTAGTGAACTTTTGCTAGAAATGGCGAAAGTTAAATTTTTGGGAAGTTTGACCGGGGAGTTGACTTTTTGATATCGGAGTCGGAATCTAGTTGTGAAAATTTGTATAGATCTGTTATGTCATTTATGACTTGTGTGCAAAATTTGAGGTCAATCGGAATTGAATTGATAGGTTTCGGCATCGAATGTAGAAGTTGAAAATTCTTAAGTTCCTTAAGCTTGAATTGGGGTATGATTCGTGGTTTTAGCATTGTTTTATGTGATTTGAGGTTTCAACTAAGTTCGTATGATATTTTAGAACTTGTTGGTGTATTGGGTTGAGGTCTCGAGGGCCTCGGGTGAGTTTCGGAGTGGTTTCAGAGTGGTTTCGAATCAATTTTAACTGCTGATTTATTTTACAGCAATGTGCGAAATTTCTGATGCGCAGAGCTGACTTTGGGAGCTTATATCTCAAAATTTATAAGGAATCTGAAAATTATCAAAACATGAAAGTTGTAGCCCTTTTATTATCGTTTCCAGAATGATAATCTATTCATCATTCGGATATTTGTACAAAAAGTTATAATTGATTGACTGAAGTTGGTACTGCAGATTTTGGTTACAGCAGTGTGCATCGCCAAAAATTTACTGAAGTTGGTATTGCAGATTTTGGCTACAGCAGTGTGCATCACCAGAAATTTCTGCTGCACAGGGCTGACTTTGAGAGCTTATATCTTGCAATCTATTAGGAGCTGGGCGATGAGCAAAACATGAAAGTTGTAGCCCTTTGTATTTAATTTGCAGAAATCTAAACTGTTTGGCAGTTGGAGGTGAGTACAAGAAGTTATGATGGCTAAACTACAAACTGTCGGGGAAGAGTTTTGGAAGAGTTTGATATTTTCAGCATAAGCATGTAATGATTCAAAGGTCCATTTTTAGTTGTAGAGATCGAAATTTAATTTCGAGATTTTGATAATGAATTATAGGAGTGATCTGGAAAGTTTGGTCTAATTCCATCAAGTCGCAGTTGGGTTTTTAGCGCGAAATATGAGTTAATTATTTAACGAGCGAAATTGTTATCGTACTGAGCAAATGAGCTCTGAATTGAGTTTTGATTGAACGAGTAGGTTCGTATTATTATTTGTGACTCATAGGAACAAGAATTGTCGAATTCTGAGTTCGTATGATGGAGTTAAAGCCTTTTTAGTGAAAACAAAACTGCTGGTGTAAACAGTTCTGATGCGCACCTTTAGCGACCAGATTGGACACTTTTAACGATGGGATTGGACTTTTAGCGGCCAGAATAGTATTTTTTGGGCAGAAAGTTAAGGGCAAAAAATGGTCATTTCCTTCATTTCGTTTTGGATTTTTGGAGCTCGGTTCTTGGGCGATTTTGAGGATGGGTTCGGATTCATCATTTTGTGAGTTTCGTCAGATTCCGAGACGTTGGCCCCACGGGCAATCTTTGAGTTAAATTTCAGATTTTGTTAGAAAATTAGTAATTTTATATGGAATTAATTTCTATAATTAGTATTGACTGATTTGAATTAATTTGGATAGATTTGAGTTGTCTGGAGGTCAATTCAAGGAAGAAGAAAATTTTAGAATATCGGCCTAACTTCAAAAAAAAGTAAGTATCTTGCCTAACCTTGAGTGGAGGAATTACCCCTTAGGCATCGAGTTTTATGTGTCATTTGTGAAATGTGAAAAGCTGTGTACGCGAGGTGACGAGTATGTACTCGGGCTTATATGTGCAAATTTTATTGGGTTAAAGTCTTAGGCATTATTGTGTAGTAAATTGGATAATTATTGTCATTTATTAAATCATCTAGTGTTTATTTTTATACCTTGTGCAATTTGTCTTGTTGTTGATAAATTGATAATAGTCTGATCTATGTTGAAATTGGGAGCATGTAGTTATTTGTCAGGCGGATTATGAAATGAAATGTGGGCACGAAGTGTCGTGAGTAAATACTGATGATATTGGCACGTGAATTGTCACGACCCGAAACTCCCACCTTCGGGACCGTGATGGCGTCTAACATTTCACTTACTAGAAAAGCCAACGTTAGAATAATATTATCCATTTTAAAATATTTTTTAAAATTTATTCACAATAAAGAATTAAATGCGGAAGTAAAGTCTGAAATGAAGTGAATAATTCATAAAATAACGAAGTCTAAATATCATCCCAGAATTGGTGTCACAAGTTCACAAGCTTCTAGAATAATACATATAAAGGTCTGAATAAAATAAAGCTGTCTGAAAAGAAACACACACCTAAAATAAGGTAGACGGGGACTTCAGAACTGCGGACGTTGTGCAGTTATACCTCAAGTCTCCTCTGAATAGCTGAAATCCGAGCAAGTCTATGGTACGCCGTTGGGACCAACTCTGAAATCTGCACAAGAAGTGCAGAGTGTAGTATCAGTACAACCGACCCCATATACTGGTAAGTGCCGAGCCTAACCTCGACGAAGTAGTGACAAGGCTAAGGCAGGCCACTTAAAATAACTTATACGCAATAATAGTAATAACAACAATAATAGAAATAAATCAGGTAACTCATTTTAACAGTTGAAGCCAATTCAGCAGTCATAACCAATTATTATTTCCATCAATTTCCGTTGCAGCGTGCAACCCGCTCCCACAATATATTTATTTTCAATCCTCCCATATATTTATTTTAATCAAGTATATATAGACTTTTAAATAAGTCTGTTGCGGCGAGTAACCCGATCCCCCAATATGGACTTTTAAATAAGTCTGTTGCGGCGTGCAAACCCAATCCCCCACTATGGACTTTTTAATAAGTCTATTGCGGCGTGTAACTCGATCCTCTAATATGGACTTTTAAATAAGTCTGTTGCAGCGTGCAACCCGATCCCCCAATATGGACTTTTTAATAAGTCTGTTGCGATCCCCCAATATATTCATTTCAATCAATTATGTTGCGGCGTGCAACCCGCTCCTCCAATATATCCATTTACCAATTCTTATAGAAGAAATTACCCCAATAAATGCAACAATTAATATAAATTTTTTAAGACATCAAGCATACAATAATTATGATTTAATTATGAAACAAACAATGACAAATAGTAATTTATTATGGAAATCAGGGAGAAAATAGGCAGTTTATTATTTAATATGCTAAATGTCAAGTAGCAATTAATGCACATAAATCAAATCAGCATATAGCAATTATTGCAGGAATTCAAGAATTAATATTTGACAAAGAATATGAGAGAAACAATTATCATAACAATTAATTTGTGTATTAAAACAAATTTAGGATTTTCAAATAATTATGCAAACAATTAATTTGACGACGTATAGACACTTGTCACCTCGCCTATAGATCGTTCACATGTATTTCATATAACAAATAATTTAAGAGTTCTATTCCCTCAAAAGTCAAGGTTAACCACGACACTTACCTCGCTTTGCAAATTCCAATCAATTACTCGATCACAGCTTTTCCTTTTGAATTTGTCTCGAAAAGCGTCAAATCTATTCACAAACAATTCTATATACTCAATACGAATCATAGGAATTAATTTCATATGAATTTACTAATTTTCCGGATAAAAATCCAAAATTCATTTTAATATTCAACAGTGGGACCCGCATCTCAAATCCCGGAAAAACTTGCGAAATCCAAACACCTATTCCGAGACGAGTCCAACCATATAAAAATTATCAAATTCCGATGTTAAATGGACCTTCAAATCTTAAATTTTCGTTTTTGGAAGATTTTATAAAAATTTGATTTTTCTCCCAAAATTTCACGGATTCATGATATAACTGAGTATGGAATCATGAAATATAATCAATATAGGATAAGGAACACTTACCCCAATCAACTCCGCGAAAATCCCTTCAAGAATCGCCCAAATCCGTGATCTCTAGCTCAAAATATGAAAAATGTGCTAAAACCCTCGATTTTGGATTTAACACTGTCTGCGCAGATTTTCTTAATCGCGATCGTGGAAATAGCCGAGAGATCGCGAAGCACAAGCAGACTGCCCACACATTTTACCCTACGCGAACGCGAAAACACTCACGCGATCGCGGACCACTGCCCATCAAACCTACGCAAACGCGTTCAGACCCACGCGATCGCGTAGAGCAATTTCCTCCTATCATCTACTGCTCAAATCCTTCTACGCGAACGCGACCTCATCCACGCGTTCGCGAAGCATAGCCAAATACACGTACGCGATCGTGTTCCTTCCTCTGCGACCGCATAGAACAAAATATCCCTGCCCCAAATAAGCTTACGCGATGGCGGATGGACCTATGCGATCGCGTATAAGGAAACCAGAAGAAGGCAGCAGCAGATATCAGCAATCTCACCAAGGCCAAAAATGATCCGTTAACCACCCGAAATCAACCCGAGCCCTCGGGACTCCAAACCAAACATACACCCAAGTCCTAAAATATCATACGAACTTGCTCGCGCGATCAAATCGCCAAAATAACACCTAGAAGTACGAATTGAACCCCAAATCAAATGAAATTTTCAAGAAAACTTTAAAACTTAAATTTTCACAACCGGACGTCTGAATCACGTCAAATCAACTCTGTTTCTCACCAAATTCGGCAAACAAGTCATAAATATTATAGTGGACCTATACCGGGCTCCGAAACTAAAATACGGACTCGGTGTCAATAAATCTAACATCGGTAAATTCTTAAAAATCATTAACCTTTCAAACTTTTAATATTTCATCAAAATTCCGTATCTCGGGTTAGGGACCTCGGAATTCGATTTCGGGCATATGCCCAAGTCTCAAATCACGATACGGACCTATCAGAATTGTAAAACACTGATCCGAGTTCGTTTGCTCAAAAGGTTGACCAAAGTCATCTCAATTGAGTTTTAAAGCTCTATTTCACATTTTAATCCATTTTTCACACAAAAACTTTTCGAAAAATTATACGGACTGCGCATGCAAGTCGAGGAATGATAAATAATATTTTTCGAGGTCTTAGAACATAGAATTACTTATTAAATTTAAAGATGACACTTTTGATCATCACATTCTCCACCTCTAAAACAAACGTTCGTCCTCGAACGGAGTTAGAAAAAGTACATGCGATAGAGAAAAGGTGTGGATATTTACTCTGCATGTCCAACTCGGACTCCCAGGTAGATGCCTCTACCGGCTGACCTCTCCATTGCACCCGAACTAAAGGATAACTCTTAGACCTCAATTGTCGGACCTGCCGGGCTAAAATAGCCACTGGCTCCTCCTCATAAGTCAAATCTTTGTCCAATTGGACTGAGCTGAAATACACATAGGACGGATCACCATGATATTTTCGGAGCACAAATACATGGAACACCGGATGAACTATTGATAAACTAGGTGATAATGCAAGCATGTAGGCTAATTCACCCACCCTTTCAAGAATTTCAAAGGGTCCAATATACCTAGGGCTCAACTTGCCCTTCTTTTCGAACCTCATTATACCTTTCATAGGTGAAACCCGGAGCAATATTCTTTCTTCAACCATGAATGCAATATCGGTACCCAACAACCCGGAGCAATTTACGGTCGGCATAACTCTTTTGCCTAGACTGAGCTGTGCGAAGTCGATCTTGAATAACTTTGACCTTATCCAAGGCATCCTGTACTAAATCGGTACCCAACAACCGAGCCTCTCCCGGTTCAAACCAGCCAACTGGCGAACGACATCGCCTTCCATAGAATGCCTTATATGAAGCCATCTGAATACTCGAGTGTTAGCTATTATTATATGCAAACTCCGCAAGTGGCATGAACTGATCCCAAGAACCTCCAAAGTCTATAACACAAGCGCGAAGCATATCTTCTAATATATGAATGGTGCGCTCTGACTGTCCGTCTGTCTGTGGATGAAATGTTGTACTTAACTCAACCCGCGTGCCTAACTCACGTTGTACAGCCCTCCAGAAGTTTGAGAGAAACTGCGTACCTCGATTTGAAATAATAGACACGGGCACACCGTGAAGGCGGACAATCTCACGAATGTAAATTTCAGCTAACCTTTCTAAAGAATAGGTAACTGCCACTGGAATGAAATGTGCTGACTTGGTCAACCTGTCCACAATGACCCAAACTGCGTCAAATTTTCTGAGTCCTTGGGAGTCCAATAACAAAATCCATAGTGATACGCTCCCATTTCCACTCGGGAATTTCTAACTTCTGAAGCAAACCACTAGGTCTCTGATGCTCGTACTTAATTTGCTGACAATTCAGACACCGAGCTACATATGCAACTATATATCCTTTTTCATTCTCCTCCACCAATAATGTTGCCGCAAATCTTGATACATTTTGGCGGTACCTGGATGAATAGAATACTTGGAACTGTGTGCCTCTTCAAGAATTAATTCACGAAGCCCGTCAACATTAGGCACACAAATACGACCCTGCATTCGCAGAACTCCATCTTTCCCTACAGCAACATGTTTGGCATCACTGTGCCGCACCGTGTCTTTAAGGACATGTAAATAAGGATCATCATATTGCCACTCTCTGATGCGCTCATATAAAAAAGACCGAGCGACTGTGCAAGTTAGAACCCGACTGGGTTCTGAAACATCTAACCTCACGAACTGATTAGCCAAAGCATAGTCTTTCTACACAAAGCATCGGCCACCACATTGGCCTTTCCGGGGTGATACAAAATGGTGATATCATAGTCTTTCAATAATTCCAACCATCTTCTCTACCTCAAATTAAGATCTTTTTATTTGAACAGATACTGAAGGCTACGATGATCAGTAAATACCTCACATGAGACACCGTAGAGATAATGCCTCCAAATATTCAGCGCATGAACAATGGCTGCCAATTCTAAGTCATGAACAGGATAATGTTTCGCATGAACTTTCAACTACCGCGACGCATATGCAATCACCCTGCCATCTTGCATTAATACTGCACCAAGCCCAATGTGAGATACGTCACAATATATCATATACAATCCTGAACCTGTGGGTAATACCAACACTGGCGCCGTAGTCAAAATAGTCTTGAGCTTCTGAAAGCTCAACTCACACTCGTCTGACCATCTGAATGGGACACCTTTCTAGGTCAATCTGGTTAATGGGCTCGATATAGATGAAAACCCTTCCACGAACCAACGATAATAACATGCCAAACCCAGGACTCCGGATCTCTGTAACTGAAGTATGTCTAGGCCAATTCTGAATAGCCTCAATCTTCTTAGGATCCACCTTTATGCCTTCTGCCGATACAACATGCCCCAAAAAGGTAACTGAGTCTAACCAAAATTCACATTTTGAAAATTTGGCATATAACTGATTATTCTTCAAAGTTTGAAGCACACTCTGAAGATGTTGCTCATGCTCCTCTCGACTGCTGGAGTAAATCAAGATATCATCAATGAATACAACTATAAAAGAATCCAAATAGGGCTTGGACACCCGATTCATCAAATCCATAAATGCTTCTAGGGCATTTGTCAACCCAAATGACATCACTAGGAATTCGTAATGCCCATACCGAGTCCGAAAAGCTGTCTTAGGGACATCAAATGCCCTAATATTCAACTGATGGTAACCAGACCTCAAGTCAATCTTTGAAAACACCTTGACACCTTGAAGCTGATCGAATAAGTTTTCAATTCTTGACGGTGGATACTTGTTCTTGATAGTAGCCTTGTTCAACTGCCGATAATCTATATACATTCGCATTGAACCATTTTTCTTCTTTACAAATAATACTGGTGCACCCCAGGGCGAGACACTGGGTCTAATGAATCCTTGATCAAGCAAGTCTTGTAAATGCTCCTTTAATTCTTTTAACTCTAGCAGGGCCATACGGTATGGTAGAATAGAAATGGGCTGAGTGCCCGGAGCCAAATCAATATAGAAGTCAATGTCTCTGTCGAGTGGCATTCCCGGCAAATCGGCAGGAAATATTTCTAGAAATTCATGAACCACTGGTACTGAGTCCATAGAAAGAACATCCGTGCTGGGATCGTGAATATAAGCGAAATAGGCTAGGCACCCTTTCTCGACCACACGTCGAGCTTTCATATAAGAAATAACCCAGCTGGCATAATGGCCAGAAGTTCCTTTCCACTCTAACCGAGGTAACCCCGGCATGGCTAGGGTCACTGTCTTGCCATGACAATCCAATATAGCATGATAAGGTGACAACCAATCCATACCCAAGATAACATCAAAATCTACCATATCAAGCGAATCCGCACCACACAAAATCTACCATATATAGCATCAATTATTAAAGAATGATTTGAATAATATTAAATTGTCCTAACCACACCACACAAGTGAATGTGCGACTGAGACGAATTTTATTAATTTTGTCGTAACAGCGCTACGCAAGCGAATCTGCAGTTATGACAAAGGATTATTAGCACGCTATTATTCTTGGAAAAAAATACCATATTTTTGCTTTGAGAATTTTTTTTTTTTAAATTATTAAATGTTACTATGGCGCTACGCAAGCAAATCTGCAATTATGGCAAAAGGATTAAAAGTTAAAGTGCGCCTACTATTTGTCTAGTAGTTTAATTAATTAATTAATTAGAAGGGAAAGAGTTAATTAATTAATAACAAAAATCTGGTTTTTATTATTATCTTCTAGCCTTATTGTTAAAATTATGCAAATAAATGTTGGACCAACTATGTCTATTCTAAAGAAACGGGCCAACTTCTTGTTGAACCAATACACATACCATCACAACATTCAAAGTTATATTAACTCAACAAGTTATGTTTCAAGATTTAAATCACCATCTTTCTTAATATGCTAATTGAAGATATCAACGGGATGAACACTTTGATGTCAATAGCGGAATCCAAGAAATAGATGAACTCGGGCAAAACAGATTATATGCTCACCTATGCAATATTTAGATTTGGTTTTGGGAGGACTCAACAAGAAAATGAAACCAAAGAGAAAGAAAACTAAACTCTTTTATATATACATATATGTATTTCTAGAAAAGAAAGTATCTTCAACAGAAAACTCCTCCAAAATTTCCAATATCGAAAACTTACTTCCAATACAAATTCTAACAAAGATAAAAATAAACTAATCTCACTTCATTACAACTTATAGCCAAACATACATACGAAACTGAAAACTAATAGCATTTTTTGGTTTAGTTCACATGGCCAACCATTATACAAACATTGTTTCATTCACACATAACGAAAGAGGGATTAAACGAACGAGATGGAGCAGTAAAACGCATCAACATACTCATGTTTCATTTGGTCAAACATAGGTTTACACTAAAGGGAAAAAGACCAGAAAAGTACCTAGAAGCAGAAACTCAAACGGTGCAGAACCGCGACTTCGAAGCTTGCCGGAACTCGATGAACCTCGGACATACTCGACTAGGCTTGAATGTTTTTAATTGCTGAGATTAGAACTGATATGTGCTACCTTGTCAGTTGTCACTGATTTTTATGGAATTTCCGGTGGATTCAAAGTGGATTTGTAGCGATATGTATCGAAGATGAAGCTGAATTTAAAGAATGGCCGAAAGTTTCTGGGGACGGGAACTCGAATGGAGGAAGAAGGCTTCCCGTTTTTGCTTTTCCTCCTCACTTTTATGTTATGTGTTGTTTTTATCCGAGAAAATCATGGAAAGTTCACTAGACGAAAACAAAAACAAACAGTATAATCTTACTAATACGGTTGTGAGGATAGTATGTATGCAGATCTTATTACTATATTGGGATAGAGAGGAAGATAGCCAAAAGGGATAAAAATTAGTGTATACCAACATGTGTATGCTAGCGTGAGCACGTGGGTGACATGTGTGGAGGAATCTTTTGGGTAAGACAAAGTTTGTTACTAAATTCATATTCATTTGTGCAAAAAGTGATTTATTCTCTTTTTGTTTTGTTTTATTTTTTCTTTTAAAATGGATAATGAATAAAAGGTAAAATTAATATTCCTAGTAAAATCAAAATAACAAGGTAAAATTATTATATATTCTAATCAATATTTATTTGTTAAATACCTCTAATTTAGAAAATACACTAAATAAAAAATATATTTTAGACTTTTCTTTCTTTTCTACAAAATTTAAAGCTATTATTCTAAAATGTGATTCTTTTTTTTGTGATTTTAATTTTCTTAAGTAAAACCTTTAGAAGGTGAAATAAGAGCTAAAATATGTAGATTAAACTTAAAATAAATTAACATACTAAAAAGTGATAAAATTTAAGCATAGTCAAAAATTAAGTGATCACATTCAACATACTCAATTAACAAAGATAACCTAAATAAAACGTGTTACTCAACAAATTATAAGCATGTTTATTTGAATAGTAAAATATGTCAATGACTAAAAGTAAGGTAATATCCGTGTTATTTCTTTGTCACTAACAATGCAGACGACTTGACTTCATTATAGTTGAAGATAATAACCAATCAAAAGCACTACCTTGCATTTTCTTTGTGCATACAGTGAAAACAAAAGTGGGCCTAGTAATAACATGGAATGTGTCGTTTCCCACTTTGAAGTTTTATTATAATTTTTTTCTATTTAAATTTCTAAAAAGTGTTGTAGTAACAAATAGTAATAAAAAGAGCTTTTTACAATTGAAGAAGATGAAGCAATGGATTCAGTTAATTGTCTGAAAAGAAGAAAAAGAAAACTGTGTGGATAGATTTGGTCGATGTAACAAGTACCACACTCCAAAAATGAAAAGTTTCTAAAAAAGAAGGGCTCCGCTCCATACAATTATTGCTATTAGATATTGTAGCATTATATGTGGTAGGTTTTCATTATGTATTACTCTTAATAGAAAGTAAATAGTAGGAATTTTTTGTGAAGCTTCTTCATAATGTTCTACTCCGGTTGATTAGAATTTTTATTGTTAATAGAGGTTTCTTTGAACGGTAATAGAAGGAAATACGAAATTCCTCAAAATACCACTCACCCTCGAGGACAGATCTAGTACAATGATTACGGGTTGACGTGAACCTAATAACTTTTGTCTAGACTCTATATTTTTATTAAAATTTTAGCTTGAAACCCAGTCCTTAGATCGGTTATTATTGTATATTAACTTAAGATTGATGTAGAAACTCATGAACATAAAACCATGGATTTGTCTCTAACCCTCTATGCACCAAAATTTCACTGTAATATGTACATAAGGAACAGCTAAAAGTACAAGCTGATATATGAAGCTACAACGAAAATGCAGGGTAATTTTCTTAGTCACAGACAACAGCTGCACTAATCAAAGGTAGTATTGTGGTCCTATTTTGCTTTGCGTAGATAGAAAGTGACAACAAATGTAGGTCCATAAATGAGAAGGAATGTCACTTCTAGCAAATTCTTTTTATAGAAGAATCAAATATTGTACTCCCTCCGTTCAATTTTACTTGACACGTTTTAACTTTTCACGCCCCTTAAGAAATAATAAATGAATTACATAATTTACCATGATACTCATATTAATTGATACATATTTTATTTGATTTGAGAAAATAATTTGAAATGAGTAATAAATATTGTGGGTATAACAGAAAAAAAAAATTATCTTCCCTTGATATGCGTAAAGTGACAAGTAAAAATAAAAATTTATTTATAATATATGAACGGAGGTTTTAATTAATTAAAACAAAAAATAGACGAGGAGTAAGCAATTTTGATATATGCATTATATCCTTTGTCGCTTGTTGCAGAATTGCAGTGCCTTTTCCTCTAGCTATGCTGCCCATTTTCCGGAATCCCAATAAATTCTGACTGTTAAATACAATTGAATCAGCAATTAAATTCATTAAGAAAACAATAGTATTAAGTACTAGCTGTAATTTACTAAATCAACCTTATTTATTTCCTTGACTATTAAATGCTAATATTGGAAAGCGAGTGCCTAATGTTGGAAAGAGTAAAATTGAAAGAAAAAATAAAAATTTTGTTAATTTTTTTTAAGCGACGGATATTTATTTTTTTGGGCAAAAACGACACTTAGAGCCTGTTTCGCCAAGCTTCTAGAAGGCCAAAAATATATTTTTTGACAAAAAAGTATTTTTTATTTTTTTGAATAATTTAAATTGTTTGGCCAAAATAAAAAAGTACTTTTGAGCAACAGAAGCAGTTTTTCTACTTTTGAGGAGAGCATACAAACTCTAGCTTATCTAAGAGAGCAAAAGTAGAAATTAGTTTATTCAAGACAAAAATAACCTTACAATAAATTTATATTTTCCAAATGATCCCTCATTAGTTTAACATTGTTCTTTTCCTTTTCATTTCCCTTTTTATTTCTACTATACATTTCTTCTCTTTTTTTATTTTAATCATATTTTTATTCTCGTTCTCATATTCCTAAGAGTATATTTTAAATTTATATCTAATGATGTATTTTGACATATTTAAATTATCATGTAAACAATAAGTAATACCAAATACTCAATGTTATTGCTTTGCAATAACTATATTTTATATTAATTGAAATTTTTAGTTTATATTTTTACTTAATGTTTTATATTTTAATTGAATTCTTTTATAATAAATTTTAAATTTATTTTTCTATTCTAAATAATACTAATCGCAAATTGAACATTTAATTTACTGTCCTTTTTTGTAATTTGATACTTAAAAGTATTTTTTAAGATTGGTCAGTTGGCCAAACACAAATTGTTGTTTTGCAAAAGTACTTTTGAACAAAAGTACTTTTTAAAATAAGCAGTTTTTGACAACTTGGCCATACGAGCTCTTAAAATTGGATAGAAGGAGTATCACTTTTTTTTCATCACATCCATAACAATATTCCTCAATTTCATGTTTTTTATACATTTCCTACCAACAAATGGTGGAATTTATTCAAACTCTATATAAATGTCCTAAATTCTCAATTCTAGTTCATATAATGTGTTCAACAGGGAAAGGAACTCAAACTCATAAATTAGAAATAGTCCAAACCCAAGCTAAATTTGGTATACAACAAATTCAACTTTGCCCATATTACCATTTGGATATACAACTTGACCGACCTAAATTTAGTAATTTGGTCTAGGAGGCCTTCTATTTCATCAAATTAGACCGCAATGAGTTATAGTTCAATCATGTCTCTCAAAAGACTATGCGGAAGAGATAGGTGGACCAATTTAGTATATACAAAAGAATTATTCGACCAGTGGCATACACAGATCTTGCATAAATTGTGGACACTTAAGTTGTGAACCGACAGATACTTGTAAGTCAAAACTCGAAGAGCAGGGCGACAAGCCCCCAACAAAGGGAGTGGTCAAATCGGGTATGTCCCCCCTTATTCACGAAATGCTATAGTATCCCGGAGTGGCTAGGAGCATGTCATGTCTTATCGAATCTACTCAACTAGGAGCAGTACAAGCGTAGATGATATTATGACGACCCCTCTTTTCGTACCACTAGGGATGCTTAACGTCACGCCTTCTATCCTAATGAACAATGTTACACTGATTAGGCTGGGACAGGATTCGAACATGCAATCTTCGGGTCATGAGCCTGATGAATTGATCAATTCCTCTACCCCACATTCTCTTTCTTTGCTGTAAGGTGGATGTGGTTTCGAACCCCACAAGGATTTTCAGTCCACCTGAGCTACGTGAATCACTTTGAAATAATTCTCCCTTCTTTATGTAAATTTTGACTGCAGCCTGAGTTTTCTTTTGCATGTACACATACTTATTCAAAAGTGTTTCATCTGCACTTGTCAGTCAAAAATCGAAACAGCCCGAGTTTTCTTGCAGCTACTAAAGAATCGCCCTACCGAACCCCCAGTAAAATTAACTGATGAAATGCAACCATCTGGAACTGCTTTCCCTGCATATTTAGATAACATTGCAAATGGAAAAACAGCTCGGATCAGGTCTCTGTACGTTTATCAGTTTAGGAGTGAGACAAGGATACCCGAGATCTGTTTCTATCTCAGAGCCTGAACTTGCATTTTCAACAAAGCTGTTGAACTTTGCATAAGGTCATCTTTGAATGTCACACAGCTGAAGCTCACTTATGTTCTGTTTGTAATTTCCATTGCTCATGACAGATCCTCGAGGCTAAAAAAAGATATACTTTCTTCCTCTAGTAGATTTTTAGGCATTTTCTCAAATTGCAGAGAAACAGACCGCCTTTCATCACTGGTGTATGAACATTGCAATTTTGATGGACTGGTTTAAGAATATATATCTATGAGACACCTTTCACATGTCCCGAGGGAAGCGCACTGACATGTTGAGATTGCAATTCAAAAATTCCTCAACGAATGAAAGGCAATACACTGCAAAACGACAGAAAAGGTAATAAGATAATAGACAATAAAGACGCTGAAACAAGAAACGATCAAGGCACAGGATCCATTCTTTAAAGAATCCACACAGAAAAAAGTTTAATCAGAGGGAGGGCGACAAAGAGGTGAAAGAGCAAAATTGCAAGTTTAGAAACTTGGGCTATATACACATCTTACAATTGATACTCGAGTGGAACAATTCCAAAAGTAGCTTAATTAATATGCCTAAACAATGAAACCAACTTCATATATGAAAAACTAGACAGAATGAATAGTACAAGCAAAACAAACATGTTGTATTTTGGTAATGTTGCTTTTGTCGGATCGCCATGCGGGCTTGGTTGAATCCACAATGTTTTTAAGTCAAAATTTCAAAGCACTTTGGTTAGGTTCCATTAAGTGTCAAGATAATGTAAGTACGTCATCAATCGCCAATCAACAATCAAGGAGATTCTTCGAATGCATATAGGAGATTCATTGTAAAGCAGCTACCAATTTTTTGCTCACTGATGTAATTTTGGCTTCTATTGGATGCATTATTAAAGAAACCTCTAATTTACCTGATCAAAGAAACCATAAGCTAGAAAAGAAGCCTACGATCAACATCTATCAAACACGACAACAATAAGTAAAGAATTATCATGAATAGAAATAGAAATATTGGTGGAAGTGGTAGAGAGTGCACTCAAGATAGTGGCCCACAGTAATTCAACCACCTCCGTTATGAGGAGTTGTTTAATTGCAAAAAACCTTCCTTGTTTTTACTTTGCTGTGCTAAAAGTAATTTCCCTCTATGAATCAACTGTTTCATTTGTGATAAGATAATCTCCACAAAAAAAATGAAGCATCCTTGTTCACAAATACTTGTATGCACACAACGGTTCATATAAACTATTGACTTTTTCTCTTTTGATATTATTAGACAAAGAATGGTATAGCAAGGAGAAGAAATAAAGGAAATTACTCTTTTCTAGCAGTTTTGTGAGGTAATGAAAATATACCTGGATACCATGGGACATCACAAGCCATCAAAGCCTAACATCATCTCAATGTATACCAAGATCGCATTAGTTGGAATCCATCTTAGAGCATCATTCACAAACCAGGAGAAACTTCCACTGATCCATTCAGTGCTATATGGATAACATCTTGCATCACTCCAATGATCATTATTCCCACGGTAATTAACTTATGGAATGAAATCCACCTACTAAAAGGCAGTTACAGATGGTAGTCTTTGGCTCTCTGATTAAATGCATCACTTCCTGGCCTGACGTTTCGAGCTCCTACTTAAGCAACTAACTAGTGAAGTATAAGTAGCATAATCATGAACAAGCCCCATTTCACCACGTAGCTTATCAAAATCATCAGGATTTCCGTACTTGCAATGCCCATCCAATAGTATGTTATAGGTAATATCATTTGGATTCAAACCAAGATTAAGCATGGCTTGTAATAGCATTTCAGCATTTCTCATCTGTCCTTGTCTGCATAGACCATTTAAAAGGGCATTGTAAGTTATAACATTAGGCGCATGTCCATTACTTTGCATCTGCCTTAGCAACTTAAAACCCATCTTAACATCTCCCTTCTTACAGAAACCGTCGATAACCATAGTATAAATAGGGTCATCAGGCTTTAAATCAGCATTCAACATTTCCGTTAAAATCCTTTCTGCATCAACTACTCGCCCTTGCCGACATAAACCTGTAATAAGAGCTGTACATGCTACATCATCTAGTTCAATGTCATTATCAAACATCATTTTCTTGATCTCAAATGCTCCATCTAAATCTCCCTCTGCACAACATCCACCAATAACCGTCGTGTATGTGATCTTATCAGGCTTCAAACCCTTTTCAATCATTACATGAATGAGCTTCCTCGCTTCCCCTAAATCCCCACTCTTACAAAGTCCATTGACAAGTGTGTTATATGTAATCAAATCTGGTTCCACCCCTTGCGTCAGCATCAGTTGATAAGCGTCCATGGCCAAAACAATGCTACCATCCTTGCAATAGCCATTAATCAAAGTCGTGAATATAACAACATTCGGAACCAAACCTTTTACACACATCTCATTAAACAACTCGTCCGCGCCCCTCATCCAAAAGTTCTTGCAAAGCCCGTTGATCAGAGCACTATACGTATAAACATCAGGCAAAATTCCTCTTTCCTCCATTTCTCTTTTTAACCTATACCCTGCATCCATATCACCAAATCTACAATACCCATTTATCAAAATATTGAAACTAACAACACTAGGTCTCAAATTCCTCTTCCACATCTCCGCAAACACCGACCATGCTTCCACCATTTTACCTTCCTTACACAACATACTCATCAAAACATTAAAAAAATACAAACTTGGAGGAAACCCATATTCCAAAATCTCCTTATAAAAATTAAAAGCTACCATTGGTGAATTAAGCTTCATTAAATATTCAAGAACCTTTGTACAACCTTGAAATGGGAACCTAATTTTATGTTTTTGGATAAGCCTAAAGCACTGTATAGCATCAGAAACAAACCCCAAATCCAAATAAGCAGCAATAAGTCCATTTAAAATATTCACAAAAGATGTAAAGTTGGTACCTTTAGCCTTCAAGATTGCTTGAAAAACAGTAAAGGCAGAGTCTTTACCTCTTCTTGAAACAATAGTGTGGATAAAAGAGTAAGCTTGTGAATTCATTTTGTGGGTGTAAAGAAAAAGGGCCATAGTGCAATAAGTGTGAAGTGTGTGGCAATATTTTGAATTGTGAGAAGTAGAAGAAAGCCATGTAAAGAAAGAGAGGAGAGAAGAAGGGGTTAAAGAATGAGGATTAAGGTTAATGAGGTTGATTATGTGTTGGGGTTTAAGAGATGGGAGGAGGGGTTTAAGGGAAGTTTGAAGGGGTTTAGTGTGAGAGTTTTTTATGGCTTCTGAAAGGGTATTGAGTATTGGGTCTGATGAATCTTGATGTTGGTGGGGTAGGGGTAGGGGTGGGGGTGGGGTGAACCATGGAGGGGTGGTGGTGGTGGTGGGTGTGGTGGTGGAGAGGTGGTGTAAGGGAGGAGAAAGGGGGGGTTTTAGTGCTCTTCTTGATATGGTCATTGTGAACATTTCTGACAAAAATGACAAAAATGGTTTAAGTTTAAAGTAGTTTAAAGGTGGTGTAAGGGAGGAGAAAGGATTTTTTTTAGTGCTCTTCTTGAGATGGTCATTGTAAACATTTCTGAACTGTTTAAGGCAGAGGAAAGAAGAAAAAATGGTTTAAGTTTAAAATAGTTTGCCAAATGTGAATACTTTTCTGTAATTTTAGGTGCAATTAATGTTATTTTTGTTTGATTCAGTTTTTGATGTAGTTTTTAGGATTTGATGGTACTTTCCTGATGTATTTAGTTAAATCTTTTTTCCTCACATTTTTTTATGAAATTTAACCGCTAGCTTTTGCTAAACATTTAAAGAAAATCAAAAGTATTCACTTTTGACAAATTTAAAGTATATTTTAATCATGTCCAAACGTAAGAGGCCTTTTTTTATTATTATTGAAAAATGACATTGTGTAGTCGTTCTCAAAATAATAGCACAAAAAAAATTATATATTGTATACAATAACTATTTAAATTTTATACAATTTTGTAGTTATCGAATGTAAATAGTTTGAGTTATGGAATAAAAGTTTGATATTTAGGTAGAAGTAATCCGATTTCTTGTAGAAATAAATATATGAAAATTCATTTGCCGATTTCTTGTTTATGAGCACTTTGACTCCGCTGCTTTAAAGCAATCAAACCCCCACAAAATAAAGCATTTACATTGGTTAGCCGCAGAAGATATCATTCAAATTTCAAGTAATAATTAAAATAGCAACTTGTCACATGATATATTGTAATGAATGAAATTGGAATTGAATTGTTAAAAAGCCATTTTGGCCATACAAAATTTATAGAAGAAAAACATATTTGAAGTAGCAAACGAACAGAACCATTTATTCTTAACCTCCAAAATTCACCAACCTTAATAAGAATGTATTCAAAATTTAATTTCTGAATGAGATTTCATCTACCTTCAATAGCGGGTTTCTGGTTCGAGACATAGAAATGGAAAAAAAAATCATATTGAGAAGCATTTTCTCTTTTAGTAGGGCCTATGCGACACAAATGCAGATTAGTCGGCAATTGAACTTTGGATAGCGGATGGGTAAACCACAAAAATTTAGATCTAGCCTTTGATCAACGCTTTCATCCCTACCTAATATTTTCGACATAAAATATAATATATAATATATATACGAAAAAAGGTTGTAAAATTTTCGATAAAATATTAAATTTGAACTCATAATTTTAAAGATACACTGAGTTCAAAGCTAAGGACCTTAAATATGTGTGTTCGGAATAATGAACTTGTCAAATATTTTCAATCAATTTGAATATTAAAATGCAACGAAGTTTTGCATTATAATGTATACTCTTTTAGTAAAGCATCAAGTTACTATTTAAATTATTGAGATGGAAATGCAAGTGTTCTTTAGAATAATGTGAATGTAAAAAAATATTTGGTTACGGCACGTAATGTTATTTTCCTTTGGAAGAATGAGGTCTTTATCACTCGCAATTAAGTAAAAATAAATAAATAAACTAAGATTAAAAAAAGTTTAAAAATAAAATAAAGATACAACAACAACAACAACAACATACTCAGTAATATACCACATTGTGGGGTCTAGGGAGGGTAGGGTGCACATAGACCTTACCCCTACCTTGTGAGGATAGAGAGGTTGTTTTCAATAGACTGAAAGCATAAGCACCACATTAATGAAAATATAGACAAGAAGGGACAGTACCAAGTAGCCATTTGAAATCTAAATAAAAACAATCAGACAGTAAGGTGATCAACAATAAAAGAAACAATGGCTAGTCATAAAACCTACTACCAACAGAAAGCGAGATTGCATGCCAATACTACTGTTATGAACACTCTAAACTACCTACTCTACTACCGTAATCTACAACCTCCATACATTCCTATTAAGGGTCATGTCCTTGGTCAGCTGAAGTTGTGTCATGTCTTGTCTAATCACCTCTCCCCACCTCTTCTATGGCCTACCTCTACCTCTCCGCAGGCTCTTCAATGTCAACCTCTCAGACCTCTTCACCGGGGCGTCTGTGCTCCTCTTCTTCACATACCAAACCACCTAAGTCGCGTTTTCCATATCTTGTCCTCAATAGGGGTCACACCCACCTTGTCGCGAATAACCTCATTTTTTATCTTATCTAACCTGGTGTATTCGCACATCCATCTTTACTGCCTTCACCTTCTAAACATGAACGATCTTGACTAGCCAACATTGGTCACGACCCAAAATCCAACTAGTCGTGATGACACCTAACCCAACCCGCTAGGTAAGCCAATTAACAACTAACCAATTCCAATGAAATTAATAAGGTAACTAATTAAAAGAAAATATACGAAACAGATACATTTTCCCAAGAACTGATAGTACAAATCATGAGCTTCTAAGATTAGAATTTACAAAGCTGGTATGAAATAAATACATCATCTATTCGAAATGTACATAAAGCGATTTTTATAAATTTAAGGCTACCATGAATAAGAGGCAGCCACAACTGGAATGCAGGTGCATCTTCAATTCCAGCTCTCGTCGATCACAGCAACATCAACAACCAACATTTGCACACAAGGTGCAGAAGTGTAGTATGAGTACAACTGACTTCATGTATTGAATAAGTAACAAACCTAACCTTAGGTTGAAAGTAGTGACGAGCTGGAACAAAGGTCGGGTTCAACACCAATAGCCAACAATAACCCATAACAACGTAAAACAAGTAATAAAAGAAGTAACTCAGAGATAAAATATTCAGCGTAATCATGTTTTCTGAAAATAGTTTTGTCTTTCAAGTATATCAGTGAAAACCCAAGTCGTTTACCGAAATTGCTAAAAATATGAGTAAGTTTGAAAACAGTAATTTTTCCAAAACTCCTTCCAACAATAAATAAGATGTTTCATTTTATTTCCAGATAGCCAGTGTAAAATGCATTACTATGCACATATGTCAGTATGTGTGAGAAGTCATGAATAACGTGATACCGTACAACATGAGGAAAATACATCTATATGCATGTATGTCATGCGTGCATGTCAATGCAACGTATCTCAGAGATGAACTCATGTTCTCACACTCTCAGAGTACTCAATCTCACTGTCTCACACTTTTCACTCATCATGCTCGATCACTCAATACTGTATATGGCCAAACCGGCATATGAAAGATCCATCCCAGAATATATACATCAACTGACCATCAGTCACTCAGTACTGAGTAGGGTCAATCCAGCCCGTGGGGAAGATCCATCTCCAGGTATAAATGCGTCGGACAAGATTCATGTACACGAAAGATACATCCCTCAATATAAATCAATCGCGCTCACTAGGGGTGTGTGCAGACTCCGGAGGGGCTACTTCAGCCCAAGCGCTATAAATCACACGAACAACTCACGTGTTGCACGAAAAACTCACGTGTTATAGTATCAATATTTGGATCCGCACGGACAACTCACATGTTATAGTATCAATATTCTCACAATCAGGCCATCAGCCTCAGTCAGTCATCAATCTCTTCAGTCTTTCAGGCTCACAATGTGAGGAAACTAGCTCAAAAATGTTGATATGATGTGTCAATATGTAGCAAGAGAGACTGAGATATGATATGAATCGAATGAACATGATTGAGTATGAAATTTCAATTTAAGCAAATAACTCGATAGTAGTAACGACCTCAATGGGTCCCAACAGAATAAGCATGTAGCCTAGGCATGGTTTCTAACATGGATCACAGGCCAATAGCTCTAGTACGTAGAGATTTCATGGTTACAGATAAGGTCAGGTAACTACACAGTACCACCGAAATAACGGAGTCGCAATTCACACGGTGCATGCCCATATGCCCATCACCTAGCATGTGCGTCACCTCAATACCAATCACATAGCACGTAATTTGAGGTTTCATACCCTCATCACCAAGTTTAGAAGTGTTACTTACCTCGAACAAGCCGAATCCAATGTCGAGCAAGCTAAACTATGCTCCATAAATTCCATTATGCGCATATTAACTTCCGAACGGCTCAAATCTAGTCACAATTAATTCGATTCAGTCAACACAAATTATAAAAATTAATTCCATATCAAAATACTATTTTTTCCACAAAATCCGAAATTACACTCAAAAATAGTCCGTGGATCCCACGTCTCAGAACCCGACAAAAGTTACAAAATATGAATGTACGTTCAACCACGAGTCCAACGATACAAATTTTGCCAAATTCCGACATCATCTCGACCTCCAAATCTCAAATTCTTATTTTGAAATCCCTATGCCCAAACCCTCTAATTTCACCTCAAAAACATGTAATCTAGTCGAAATACTCAATGATAATCCAATATTATTGACTAACAATGATCACCAATGACTTACCTCAAGATTTTCCGTGAATTCTCTCTGAAAAATCGCCCAAACCGTATTGGAAATGTTAGAAATGAAGCCAAATTTGCGGATCTTGTTTTTAACATTTTGTCTAGGCTTTTCGCACCTGCGGAACCGCTTCTGCGAAAATCACTTGGTTTCCCAAACTTCGCACCTACGGGTGCGCTTCTGCGAGCCCATCACCGCGCCTGCGACCACGCAGGTGCGGAAAAATCGTCGCACCTACGAGCTCTGCCCAGCTCCCCCTCATGGTCGCATCTGCGCTCCTCAGCTCGCACATGCGACCCAAAATTCCGCAGGTGCGATTGCACCAAAAGACTGAAAATTTCAGATTTTTCCTTAAGTTCGAATTTGATCTGTTAACCATCTGAAACTCGCCCGAGAGCCCCGGGAACTCAACCAAATAGACCACCAAGTCCTAAAACATCATACGAACTTAATCGAGCCTTCAAATCACATCAAAACAACGCTAAAAACACAAATCATACCCCAATTCAAGCTTAACGAAAACTAACAAAGTCCAACTTCTACATTCGATACCGAAACCTATCAATTCAATTCCGATTGACCTCAAATTTTGTACACAAGTCATAAATGACATAACATAGCTATTCAAATTTTTATAATCGGATTTCGATCCCGATATCAAAAAGTCAACTCCCCGGTCAAACTTCCAAACTTAAATTTTTATTTAGCCATTTCAAGCCTAATTTAAGTACGGACTTCCAAAAAAAAATTGGACACGCTCCTAAGTCCAAAATTACCATACGGAGCTACTGGAATCATCAAAATTCTATTCTGGAGTCGTTTACACATAAGTCAACATCCGGTCAACCTTTTCAACTTAAACTTTAAGTCTTGAAACTAAGTGTTCCAATTCATTCTGAAACCTCTCCGACGAGTCACAAAATTATAATTGAACACAGGATAAGCAGTAAATGGGTGAACGAGACTGTAACACTAAAAACGATCGGTCGGGTCGTTACAAACACCCAGCCTCAAACAACATTGTTGGTCTGACTACCACTCTGCAGAACTTACCCTTAAGTTTCGTTGGCACCTTCTTGTCACACAAAACACCGAAAATGAGTCTCCATTTCATCCATCCCGCCCCAATACGATGTGTGACATCTTCATCAATCTCCCCATCCCCTGAATAATAGACCCAAAGTACTTAAAACTCCCTCTCTTAGGGATGACCTGTGAGTCCAGTCTCACCTCCTCTTCCCCTCCTTGAGTCTCGCCAATGAACTTACACTCCAAGTATTATGTCTTGGTCCTGCTCAACTTGAAACCTTTAGATTCCAGGATCTGCCGCCATACCTCTAATTGGGCGTTCAAAATAAAGATAATTATACTTCAATATCGAATCAAACAATATGGTGTAGCCGTAGCTACTTTGATTAGTTTATTCAGAATGTTTAAAATGTCTAAACACTACTCTTATTACATAAACGAAATACAAATTTAATAATGTGTTATAATAAAATCAAGCATCGAAAAATATACTCCCTCCGTTTTAATTTATGTGAACATATTTCCTTTTTAGTCTATGCCAAAAAGAATGACCCATTTCCCAATTTGAAAACAATTTACCTTTATGCAATGATTTATAGCCACACAAAATATATGTACTTCATTTTACACCACAAGTTCAAAAGTCTTCTCTTTTTTTCTTAATCTGCGTGCCTAGTCAAATGGGTTCACATAAATTGAAACGGGGAGCAGTAGATACGTCACATGTTTCACTAATATTGCCAATAGTAACTCTGTTTGCATGTATAATTGTATTTAAATATAGCCTTTTACAGTCAGATCAAAGCACACCAACTTCTCTTTCTCCTTCCTGTTTTATTTTTTTCCCCTACAAATCTCAGGGATTAGAAAATAGTGTACATCCCATCTCTGCTACTGGTTTGATCAAATCTTTACATTTCATCTCCGACTGGTTTTTCACTTACTTTTTCATCTTTTATTGCACTCTTCGTTCGTCGAGAGTTCAACTTCTACGCCCCCCTTTCTTCGAGAGTTCAACTTCTACGCCCTCCTTTCTTCGAGAGTTCAACTTCTACGCGCTTAATTTCATCTTTCAACTCTTGTAAAGCAGGCTTGCTAGATCGATCAGTGCTCGAGGTCTTGTTATCACTTAATAGATCAACTAGATGCTTCAAGCACAAGAGGTATTCAGCTTTTACTCCAGGAGCATCAGACAATGACTTCTCAGTTACAAACTGCACAAGCAACAGCAATAAAACTATAAGCAAGAATATACATCATATATATTTCGTCCACTAAAAGTAAAAACACTTGATGATTCCAATATTTGTAAAGTAGTACATCAGAAAAGGCTCATGAGCCTTACCGTGTCATATTTAGATGTAGACTGTAGAGTAACTGGGAATAGTATTGTCCAAAAGTTCAAATAAAGAGTTACTTTTTGCATCTCTCAAAATCTTGATTGTGGGAACCATCTTGACCAGAGTAAGTATAGTTTTTTAGTTTCTATGTTCTTTTTTTTTTCCAAAAGAACATTACACGCCCAAAAAAAAACTATGTCATGGTTTGTACAAATAAGAATTGAAATATGTGCTGCCTCAATCACGTAAGATGCTATTGTGACATCTAATTTTTCTATTGGAGAGCCTGGACAGGTCTGAAGTCCTTATACTCTGCTTTCTCTGTCCTAAAATACTACTATACAGATCCGGGGGCGGAGGCACAAGCCGGCCTACGGGTTCGACTGAACCCAGTAGCTTTTGCTCAAGCAGTGTATTTGATGATCGGAAAAGGACCAAAAATACCCCTAATGTATTGAAAATGGCTCAAAAATACCCTCTGTTAACCTTTCAGTCCGCAAATACCCATAACGTTTGTTTCTGGGCTCAAATTTACCTCTATATCTAACAGAAGGGCCAACAATACCCCTAACATATTGAAAATGGCTCAGAAATACCCTTTGTCAACCTTTTGGTCCGCATATGCCCCTAACGTTTGTTTTTAGGATCAAACTTACCCCTATATCTAATAGAACTAACCTGGTCAATTTTTTGACTTTAACTTCGCCATGTGACATTTTCTTAGTCCGCCACGTGTATTATTTGTATTAGATAAACCCACCTGTATCTTTTAAAATACCCAACGACCCTGACCCGCTCCTATATATTTGGACGGTCGGCTAAAAATAATTACATTCGCTAGTTAAATATATAAAAAATATACATTGATTATATATAAAAATATGTATATTATACATTAATATTTTAAATGATATTATTTTTAGGAGAAATTATACGGCATAGTTTTCCCTTAAAATTTTGCAGATCTTAACAAGTTTAACAAATATAAATTTTAGTTTGCAAACATAGTCGGAGGGTGATCTACCTGATGGTGGTGTTGGTTTTAGCACAACACCGACAGAAAGTGACTTTCACTTAGACAAGCCTTAGGTCACCGGAAAAATTACACGATGACTAAGTTCTTTCTTCCCGGTTAACGCTGGAATGACGCACAGCGATCTTTTCTCACTAATGCTCTGATACCATGTGAGAAGGCACGGGAGAAAATATGTTATTGATATTGGATGATAAATACAATACAAGAGGTCCCTATTTATAGCTATACACTACAAGGAGATATTACTCCTCTTCCAATGTGGGACAAGACTACACTATACATATCTATAAACTAACACTCCCCTCAAGCCGGTGCATACACATCATATGTACCGAGCTTGTTACACATGTAACTAATACGAGAACCAATAAGAGACTTAGTGAAAATATCTGCTAGTTGATCATTCGACTTTACAAACTTTGTAACAATATCTCCTGAAAGTATTTTTTCTCTGACAAAGTGACAGTCGATCTCAATGTGTTTAGTCCTCTCATGGAACACCGGATTTGACGCAATATGAAGAGCAGCTTGGTTATCACACACTAGTTCCATCTTGCTGATTTCTCCGAACTTTAACTCCTTGAGCAACTGCTTGACCCAAACTAACTCACACGTCGCCATAGCCATGGCCCGATATTCGGCTTCGGCGCTAGATCGAGCAACTACATTATGTTTCTTGCTCTTCCACGAGACCAAATTACCTCCTACTAGAACACAATATCCAGACGTAGAACGTCTATCAAAAGGTGATCCTGCCCAATCAGCATCTGTGTACCCAGCAATCTGCTCGTGGCCTCGATCCTCGAATAGTAATCCTTTGCCTGGAGCTGACTTTATATACCGAAGAACGCGAACAACTGCATCCCAGTGATTATCACATGGAGAATCCATAAACTGACTTACAACACTCACCGGAAAAGAAATGTCAGGTCTAGTCACTGTGAGGTAATTCAATTTGCCAACCAACCTCCTATATCTCGTAGGGTCTCTAAGAGGTTCCCCCTGTCCAGGCAGAAGCTTAGCATTCGGATCCATAGGAGAGTCAATAGGTCTGCAACCCTTCATTCCAGTCTCCTCAAGAATGTCTAAGGCATACTTCCGCTGTGAAATAACAATACCTGAGCTTGACTGAGCGACCTCAATACCTAGAAAATACTTTAATCTGCCCAGATCCTTAGTATGGAAGTGCTGAAAGAGATGTTGCTTCAGATTAGTAATACCATCCTGATCATTACCAGTAATAACAATATCATCAACATAAACCACTAGATAAATACACAGATTAGGAGCAGAATGCCGATAAAACACAGAGTGATCAGCCTCACTACGAGTCATGCCGAACTCCTGAATAATTGTGCTGAACTTACCAAACCAAGCTCGAGGGACTGTTTCAAACCATATAGTGACTTGCGCAATCTGCACACACAACTATTAAACTCCCCCTGAGCAACAAAACCGGGTAGTTGCTCCATATAAACTTCTTCCTCAAGATCACCGTGGAGAAAAGCATTCTTAATGTCTAACTGATAAAGAGGCCAATGACGTACAGCAGCCATGGACAAAAAGAGACGAACAAATGCTACTTTAGCCACGGGAGAGAAAGTATCACTATAATCAAGCCCAAAAATCTGAGTATATCCTTTTGCAACAAGACGAGCCTTAAGCTGATCAACCTGGCCATCCGGGCCGACTTTGACTGCATAAACCCAACGACAACCAACAGTAGACTTACCTCTAGGAAGAGGAACAAGCTCCCAAGTGTCACTCGCATGTAAAACAGACATCTTGTCAATCATAGCATGTCGCCATCCTGGATGAGATAGTGCCTCACATGTAGACTTAGGGATAGAAACAGTGGACAAAGAAGATATAAAAGCATAATATGGTGACGACAGACGATGATGACTTAAACCGACATAGTGGGGATTAGGATTAAGTGTGGATCGTACACCTTTGCGGAATGCAATTGGTTGACTACGAGGAGACAAGTCCGTAGTAGGTGCAGAATCTGATGCGGGGCGTGAATCACCTGGGCCTGATGATGGATGTGGACGACGATGATAAGTCAAGAGTGGTGGAACTGCAGAAGGTTGAACTGGATTATGTGGAGGAACTGGAGCTATAGGTGGTGGAGCTACAATCGGAGCTGTAGGTGGTGGAACTGGAGCTATAGGTGGTAGAGCTACAACTGGAGCTATAGGTGGTGGAGCTACAACTGGAGCTGTAGGTGGTGGAGCTGGAGTGACTGAATCTCCAAAAGATGAAACTGGTAGTACCTCAGAAATATCTAAGTGATGACCTGAACCTGTGAAGTATGATTGAGTTTCAAAGAAGGTAACATCAGCGGACATAAGGTACCGCTGGAGGTTAGGAGAGTAGCATCGATACTCCTTTTGTGTTCTCGAGAAACCCAGAAATACGCACTTAAGAGCACGAGGAGCTAACTTATCTGTTCCTGGAGTAAGGTTATGGACAAAACAAGTGCTTCCAAAAATACGGGGTGGAAGAGAGAACAAAGGTAAGTGGGGAAACATGACAAAGAATGAAACTTGGTTCTGGATAGCTGAAGATGGCATATGATTAATAAGATAGCAAGATGTAAGAACGGCATCCCCCAAAAACGCAACGGAGCATGAGATTGTATGAGTAGGGTACGAGCAGTTTCAATAAGATGTCTATTCTTTCTTTCAGCTACCCCATTTTGTTGAGATGTGTACGGACAATATGTTTGATGAATAATCCCATGAGATTTCATAAACTGCTGAAATGGGGAAGACAAATACTCCCGGGCATTATCACTACGAAATGTGCGAATAGAAACCCCAAATTGATTTTGAATTTCAGCGTGGAAGGTCTGGAAAATAGAAATCAGCTCAGATCGATTTTTTATCAAAAATATCCAAGTGCACCTGGAATAATCATCAATGAAACTGACAAAGTAGCGGAATCCTAAGGTGGAACTGACCCGACTAGGACCCCAAACATCTGAATGGACTAAAGTAAAAGGTGACTCTGCTCGATTATCAAGACGCCCGGGGAAATGGGAGCGGGTATGCTTACCGAGCTGACATGACTCACACTCTAGAGCTGACAAGTGAGATAAACCAGATACCATTTTCTGAAGTTTTGACAAACTGGGATGTCCCAACCGTTTATGTAATAAATCTGGTGAATCAGTAACAGGACAAGTTGTAGAAGGAAGACAAGATGTGAGTCCATATGATTTAGCAAGGATAAGGTAATAAAGTCCGTTTGATTCACGCCCGGTACCAATGATCCGCCCAGTACTGCGTTCCTGTATAAAAACATGGTCATCAAGAAATAAAACAGCGCATTTAAGTGATTTGGCTAAGCGACTAACAGCTACGAGATTAAAAGGACTATTGGGAACATAAAGGACTGAATCTAAAGGTAAGGAAGGAAGTGGGTTTGTTAGGCCTATTGCAGTTGCCATGGTTTGAGACCCATTGGCCATTGTGACTTTTGGAAGAGATTGAGAATACGAAATAGTAGTGAAAAGAGATTTGTTACCAGAAATATGATCTGATGCACCTGAATCAATGACCCAAGACTCAGAGGATGAAGATTGGGAGAAACAACTCACGCTATTACCTGTTTGAACAACAGAAGCTATCTGAGAAGATGTCTGCTTACATGCTTTATACTGAAGGAACTCAATATACTCTGCTAAAGAAACCATCCGACTATTCAAAGCATCGGTTCCCATGTCGCTCCAATTTGTAGTAGTAGGGTTAATTTGAAATATTGAAAATAAGTAACTCCTGTGAGAAAACTGAAGAAATAGCTTGAAAAACACTGTTTACAGCAGGGAAACAGAACATTGTTCTGTGCCGGAAACACTGTTCACGCCGGAAACACTGTAACTCGCCGGAAAACTCCAAAGTTGTCGGAATTTGTTGTAACCAGGATGGATAGACTCGGAATTCCTTTGCGAGCAAGCTGTCCTGAAGAAATATTTTCAAAAAATGGCCAGAAAGGTCACTGTTCACGCCGGAAAAATATAAAAGTGGCCGGAATTTGATTTGAATTAGATGGGTAGGCTCGGAATTTTGAGAAGAGCACACTGTCCTGAAGAAGCTTCGCGAAAAAATGGCCGGAAAGTGACCGGAACCCTTGCCGGAAAAGTTGTTGCCGGCACGTGGCGGCTTTTCTGCCGGATAAAATTTTAAGGGTTGGTAGTCGGAGGGTGATCTACCTCGTGGTGGTGTTGGTTTTAGCACAACACCGACAGAAAGTGACTTTCACTTAGACAAGCCTTAGGTCACCAGAAAAATTACACGATGACTAAGTTTTTTCTTCCCGGTTAACGCTGGAATGACGCACAGCGATCTTTTCTCACTAATGCTCTGATACCATGTGAGAAGGCACGGGAGAAAATATGTTATTGATATTGGATGATAAATACAATACAAGAGGTCCCTATTTATAGCTATACACTACAAGGAGATATTACTCCTCTTCCAATGTGGGACAAGACTACACTATACATATCTATAAACTAACAATAATTAATAGGAAAAACTACACCATATAATTTATCCTAAAAATAATATCATGTAAAATATATATTAAAATATTAATGTATAATATACATATTTTTATATATAATCAAGGTATATTTTTTATATATTTAACTAGCGAATGTAATTATTTTTAGCCGACCGTCCAAATATATAGGAGCGGGTCAGGGTCGTTGGATATTTTAAAAGATACATGTGGGTTTTATTTAATACAAATAATACACGTGGCGGATTAAGAAAATGCCACATGGCGAAGTTAAAGTCAAAAAATTGACCAGGTTATTTCTGTTAGATATAAGGGTAAGTTTGAGCCCAAAAACAAACGGTAGGACATTTGCGGACCAAAAGGTTAACGAGGGTATTTTTGAATCATTTTTAATACGTTAGGGATATTGTTGACCCTTCTGTTAGATATAGGGGTAAGTTTGAGCCCAAAAACAAACGTTAGGGC
Source organism: Nicotiana tabacum (assembly GCF_000715075.1). Classification (NCBI taxonomy): domain Eukaryota; kingdom Viridiplantae; phylum Streptophyta; class Magnoliopsida; order Solanales; family Solanaceae; genus Nicotiana; species Nicotiana tabacum. The sequence goes on from NC_134090.1 coordinate 5,038,357, forward strand.
CATTTGCGGACCGAAAGATTAACAGAGGGTATTTTTGAACCATTTTCAATACGTTAGGGGCATTTTTGACCATTTTCCGTTTGATGATTTGAATTCATGAAATATGTATAAATATTAAATCTAGAACCCACTCATTAACACTTGAAGTCGTGGTCCCAAAATTCAGAACCCATAAGGTTGAAATCCTTGCTCCGCCTCTGTACAAAGCCTGTAAATTTATCATTAAGCACACTAGCAATTACCTCAACAATATCCTGAAAGGACATAGATTGCCCTATCATCATGACACGTAATTGATAACCAAACATTTGTCGTTCAAAGGAGAATTCGACTTGCTCCAAGGAAACTATATCTAAAGATAGAAACAGAAGTTCCTCAACTACACTTTCCTTGGGACTTTATAATTGGTGTATTCTAAGCTCCCATGTGGTGCAAGAACCAAGAAAAAAAGGTAATAGCCAGTAAAGCCACAAGATCATGATAACAAAGTGCAAATGCAGATCATTAACTAATATGCATAAATGAATTGAATAAACTAAACTTACTGACCAATATAAAACTGAACTTCTCATACCTCCTTATATGCAGAAATGCATTCACGAAGAGCACTCTCTGCCTCAGAGTTATAAGGGTCCTGTTTCAGTAGAAGGTGCAGTCAAAAATCAGTTTCATCATGTTTGAAACATCGCAGAGAAACAGATAGGATTGTAAATGAGAGACAACCGATATAACCTAACCTTTGATTCTTCACGCTCCAGCTTTGTCATCTCCAACAATGAAAGGGCATTAAGTGATTGCAACTGCAGGCAAATCCACAGTAAAGCTAATTTAAAACAGGAGAAGTTTTTAAAAATTATTTTTTAAAAAGGGTGCTAGTGATCAGTCAGTTAAGCCAGACAGAGGAAGAAGAGATGAACACATTCTCCAACCTTTAGGAATTCTATAGATGCCTGAATATTAATACTCAAAAGACCACAATTCTCTGTTGCAGACTCTTGGTAAGAGTATCTAAGAGGTCCACAGGACCTCATGAATGAGGAGATTTAATTGAAATCTGCCATATATAGCAGGAAACTCAAGCAAAACTATCTATTGGCCCTCTAGAAATTGAGAATTCAGTTAGATAGCGCTTCTAAATCTTAAGCTTCTTAATTTAAAGATTATACTAGGTCGCACTGATTACTTTTTTTGCAAATAATTTCCTTTCCTGATATGGTGAACTCCAAACGTCAAATCCCCTACCCAGGGGCCCAGAAATGGCCCTTTACCATTTTTTCCCCCTTGGTGACTTGAACCTCAACCTAATGATTGGTGGTGAAAAGTCTTTACCACTAGGCTAAAATTACATCATGTACAAATCATATAGAATAACACCAAAAGAAATTTAAATGGTCTCTTCCATATCCTCTTTTAGAGAGGCTAAGGTTGAAATGAAAGATGAAACTTCATTTACTTGTCAAAGAAAGGAGGGTTACATTACAGTGAACATTCCATACCAAACACAATAACTAAAAGCTCCTAGCAGCACAATGGGCTCACTAACTCAAAAAGAGGCAAAATGTGAATAAATCCTAAAACAACCTGTCATATTCTGTCAGTAGAAGCTATATTAGCTTACTGGGAAGCATGGAGAAAATGTTAAATGCTGATTTAGTATGGAACAACATTATGCTACCTAGACATAGGTTTATAGTATGGTTGGCTAATCAAGAGAAGTTGTTAACAAAAGAGAAGTTGATCCGACTCCATATACCAATAGATGATGGAATGTGCTGCTTATGTGATGAGAACAAGGCTGAAAGCCAGTTACACCTCTTTACTGAGTGTAGTTGGACAGTGAAATTGCAAGATGAACTGGAAATGTGGTCGGGTATCAGAATGCAGAGGAAAGGGACAACTCAATGCATGAAATGGATCAAAACCAGACATTGGAAGCAGTTTAAGAAGGAATTAGCAGCAGCAATATGGGGTGCAAAGCTCTACCACACGTGGAAGGCTCAAAATTGGAAACTTTTTAGAGGGATAAATGTAAATACTGAGGCTGTGTTTATGCAGATAAAGAAAGAGATTGTAGAGAGGGTAGAACACTTGAAATACTCTAGGAAAGCAAGTAGATGTAGTTATTTGAGGCAGCAGCTATGTAATTAGTTGAGTGATGTTTTTCTTTGTTCAAGGCTTTGGAGATCTCTCTGAAGTGCTCATTAGGTGTAAACATTTGGTTGTCAATGGTAATACTTCACTGTTTTACCAACCAAAAAAAAAAAAAAAAAACTTTAATTGCCCATCCAAAAAGGTTGTGGAGCACCTCACTTCAGAAGGTTACCCCTAGTGCCTTATCCTCTTTTTTGTCGAATAGTTATTATGTTTTAATGCTTCATTCAGTTAAAGCCCTGATTTTGTTTTCTCGAAGAGCCCAATCCTATAAACAAAGAACTGGAGTCCAGCGGTCAAAGAGGTTCGCTTATGTCCTTGAGACTTAAGGTTTGAAACGCTACTGACACGTGATGTTCCGAGTTGGAGACTTACAAAACGTAAAAAATGAATATTAGACTAAAATGGGTCTAGTGGAGTGACATGGATACTGAAGATTCATATAGCCACCAAAAAAGCTTGAGTTGAGGCATAGTTGTTTTATGGATGGAAAGAATATGTCAATGTATATATTTGTCCATAAATGGAATACAATTGGGTCTTTTTTCCATATAAGAGGAAGAAACTCTACATTGCTATTATGCATATTTATCCAACATTGAAATCCTGAATCGCCTCAGCTCCCTTGGCGCAAAAGAAAGAATATGTCAATTCATCTGAGATTCGCTTAATTTACCTAGACTCATGAAGCATCGACATAACTTTAACTATCTTTTCCCTCTAAATCGTAACTGTATACTTTGAAGGTAGTAGGAAATGTAATAAATTAGAAGAATTTTGAGAAGATTGAAAGACATATTCTGCTACAACCTGCTTACTACAAAACGTGGACCCAACAAAAGAAAACATGAGGCAGAGTTACTTGCTGCCCAGGCACCAACCAATGAAGCAAATTCACAATGAGAAAAACATAGCTGTACATTATTGCATCCAGAAACAGGAACACCATATGCCCATATGCCTCTACTTCACAAAAAAGAAAAACAATAAAGGATCTCATAATTTTAACATCCTAAAACAAATATCGGTTGGATTACTTAAATAACAGAAGTTAGCAGAGGACAACAATTAACTGACTGTTTCACTTCACAGACAATCTATGATGGGAACTGACCAGGATAATCATTGCTGATTGCCTGCTCCTTACTGTTGCCATAGATGCTCCATAAGACTGTTTATTTCCTTTCTCTTTCATGGAAGGCACCAGATTTCCCCGAGCCACACTACAATCATCAGTTAAGAAAAACAATAGACTGAGGAAAGTTGCCATGATGTCACCAATATTGATAATGCACAAGCTTGTCGGACCAGTTTACAAAGGGATGCTTATACTTTCTCCTAGATAGGGTGAGGTATAAGTTACAAAATGGCATAAATATCTCTGATCATACAGAGATATATTATCTTGAGCAAAAACAAAAGATTTCTCAGGAAGGAAATCTCAATTCCTTATTCACCTGTACACTGCATCGAGTAGCAGCTCCTTTGACACAAAAAGACGCTTTAAACTCCCTGCTACCAATTACACATTTAATACAAAATTTGGTAACTTAAAGTTCGAGCAATTGTTACTAAGTTCAAATGAGTCAAAACTACCATAATTGATCAACACACATAGCTAAACAGTCCCAGAAGAAAGTAAGAGACAAATAATACGTGTTCATGCACTCAGGACAGACGGATCTCTTTTTAGACTTGAGGTTCAAAGAGAAACCTGCAATACTGGACAATGAACAAATTCCAAAACCTCATCACGTAATTGTACAAACTGACGAACCAAGATACACGGCCATCTATGGTTGTCAGTGCTGAATTGCAGAGCATGGAATACAGACCCCTTGACGCTTACGTGAGTAGTCCCGAGAGAAGACAGTAAGCTAGCCATTGAAGGAGTAGAATATTCTTCTGTACGAATGAGAACCAGTCTTTAGCACCCTTGCTAATCTTAATGCACTCATGAGGTTACAGTTAGTAGATAATTCTGTCTCTTTTGCAGAGAACCATATTCTGGTGTACGTTATCTGCCCTTTGTATTTAACTTGTATAACTAGAGATCTACAATTATTATCTTATCAAAAATATATATGGTGGTCATGCAATTCTGCCCGTCTGAGGTTTCTCAAATTGTCGGTCCCAAACCTAGATAAAGAAGGATTGCAGTATACTGATGGTCGGTGTAAAGCTAGTTAATTTTGCTTGGTATTAAGGTGTAGTTAATTGCAGTATGATGCACTCAACAGAACTGCTGAATCAGAAACAGAAAACTAAATCTCAACGGATACATGATAGATGGACCTTGGGCCTAACTCAACCCCAAAAGCTAGCTTATGAGGTGAGGATTGCCCAAAATCATATAAGGAGACCAAGGACCTCAAATCCCACCGATTTGAGACAACTCAACATCTCCCCTCACGCCCAGGCCAGCAAACTGGAGCGTAGACACCATAAATGGGGGCCCAACATCGGTAACAATAATTGGGATTGGCCTGGCTCTGATACCATGATAAATGGACTTTGGGCCTAACTCAACCCCAAAAGCTAGCTTATGAGGTAAGGATTGCCCAAGACCATATAAAGAGACCAAGGAACACAAATCCCGCCGATGTGGGACAACTCAACACTAACAAAACAAGAGATATTTCAAAATTGAACATGGACAAAAACAATTATACCTTTAAGAGATGATATTAATATCAAAACTATTTAACAGACAAATGTAAGACAAAAATATAAAAGAAAACCAAAGCTAAGACTAATAAATACCTTATCGACTTGCTTAAAAGATCTTTTGCCATATCAAGCTCAGTCCTTGCTTGATAAACATTACTTTTTTGGAGCTTGTTAGAGACGAGCATTTTCACTCTTGCAATATGTAGGAAATTCGCAGCAATCTAATAATGAAGAACGATAAGGGAAATTACATAGAATTCATAGTAAATGAACAGCTAATATAATCATCTTGAATTGCTAGTATATGTTGAGGATTTTGAGGAAGAAACCTGAATGTGGTCTTCAGGGAGTAAAGCTCTTCGGGCATCAAGACACCTGCTCAAAAAATTATATCATGTCATGTTTTATCAGAATCTTAAAAGCATACACCTTACTCAGTAATTAATTAGGGTACATGATTCACCGCTCTAAAAGCTCTTGAGCTTCTTTCAAGTTTCCTAGCGACTGAAGGGTCAAGGCCAGGCGTTCAGCTGCAACTACAGTCTCTAAAGAATTCCAACCCTGTAGATATCAGTAATAACATGTGAGAACATGACTATGGATATAGAGCAACAAGGTTTGGAAACACAGAATAATTTCAGAAGGAAAAAAAATGGAAATTATCCATTAAAGGTCAATGATTTTGGTCCAACTTTGAACTCTAGACGCTTTAAAAGGAAAGTAACACCAAATATAACCAGAATTGTGCTGGAGATCCTTTTATTTCAATTTCGTAGCATAAGCATCTTCAGAAAAGAAAATTTGGAAGTAAGGTTTGGCACGAGGTAAAATATCTTCATCAAAGTCACAGGTTTTCCCTTATGAGTAATTAAATCAGAAAGCATTAGAATATTCTTGCATTGTGATGATGCTATTTTACCAAGCAAAAGGAATTTTGTTAGCTTAAGCAGCTTTGACATAATGCTGAAAATTGAAAAGTAGTGCTCTGATTTTCCTGTAATGCTTTTCCATGGATACACTAGCAAATGATATTGCAATGCAAGCCAAGCACCATACTACTGTCAGCCGCAAAATAAACATTCCCTTCCCTTTGCATCCACTAAGCTCTTGATTGAAAGATTTAAATTATTCTTGTTTCATCTAGTTTTCATAAATTTGAATTAAATTTAGGAAACCCTACAGAAATATCCTTGGTTTGCTTGTTACCTTAGTCACAAACTTATGTTTAGACTTTAGACTGCTAAACTATCACACTGGAGCTGTAATTTTAGTCCGACGTTGTGGAAAGCAATAAAATAGAAAACTTTTGATGGTCTCTCTTCTCTTCATCTTTTTCCTTTTTTGCTCATTGAACAGTTTAGAAAGAAGGGGAGCCTTGGAGCAATGGTAAAGTTATCTCTGTGTGACCTATAGGTCACGGGTTCGAGCCGTAGAAGCAGCCACTAATGCTTGCATTAGGGTAGGTTGTCTACATCACACCTTTGGGTGCGGCCTTTCCTTGGATCTTGCGTGAATGCGGGATGCTTCGTGCACCGGGCTGCCCTTTTTAACAGTTTAGAAAGAGACCTAGAGGTAGGTCTTGTTTTCCCATTGAAACCAGAAGGGATTCAAGTTTTTAAAAATTAGAACACCCAATGCTCATTAAAGGAAAATTAAAATTTTTATTCACAATTTTATCTACAAAAATAAAGTTAAACAAGTAATATGCATGTTAAACTACGAACCTAACAATGAAGATGTCAGCACTCCAAAATCGGAAACGAACTGGAAGTATAACCTTAGGTACAATAAAAATTATCTCAGGAGAAAAAAGAGAGGTTGGTAGACCTTTGCTAATTCCATAATATGCAGGATCTTTCTCAGCACGTTCTCACCCTCTTCGTTTCGGTCAGATTTAATATATATCTACAAAGGAGAGTAGATCGTAAGCCAACTTTACCAAGCAATTCAGATTTTTGTGACAGACAAAAGCAGGCATATCTGTTAAGAGTTACATATCTTGATTTGTGCAGTAGCTCAATATTGTAAGTATACTAAGACATGGTATGCTAATTAGTAAAGGACGACAAAAGAGATATCAGAAGCCTAAAAGAAAAGAACCATAAGCAGATGTATTCATGAGTTAAAAGAAAGATAAAAGAAAATGACTTGGGAATCCCAATTATAGCCAAACAAGTCGTTTGCAATGTATTTCCCCTTACGTAGAGAATGACAGATTTCATTTCAAGAAACTTCCTAGTGTAAATGTAACATGCTTTTTCCTTTGATCCACTAAGATGCAAGTTGTTGAACTACTAACAAAATACATAAAGAATGTTCACCGGTTTCAGATGACATTAATTAGACAGATCAACAGTAATTCATAGTGCGGAGCTAGTTAGGACCAGAGTTATTACCCAAGCATTGAAACTATAATAGGCTAATAAAGCAGTTACCTATGCAAAAGCTTGGAATGTACCTTGGAAAAGTTTTAATAGAGTTATTTGCATTATCAGGAAACAGAAGGAAAATATTTAGCTTGTGATACCAGGTCATTTTGCTCTTTCTATGCTTGAACAAGTCTTTTCCAGACAAATACATGCATAGCTTTTAGGACATATTCAGATAGAAGAATTGAGTCAACATATTCAGATAGCAGAATTGAGTCAACATATTCAGATAGCAGAATTGAATCAATCTTCTGAAATATCCTTTTGTTGGGTAACATAAAGTTTAAGTCTCAATCACACAGAACTGACCCAAAAACAATTTCGGGTAAAAAAAAAATAGTGCTCGGTTCCTTCATATAGCACAACTTTAAGCTAGATTAATTGTACCCAGTGAGAGTAACCTCAATGGTTTTTACTCTATGCACAATCAACATTCGCATAACCTTGGAACAAATGAAAAAAGCCTAGAAGCACAACCTCAGCTAGCTGTCGCAGCCTCTTGGTACATATCATTGATTCACCTTGACCTCCATCCTACAATGGTAAACAAAATTGTAAGAACAGAAACACAGATCATACTATAATAGAATACCCACGATCAGCACGTGTAACAAATTTAGGGACCTCCAAAATCCGAATAGAATCGCGAACCAGAGCCTCTGAATCCTTGTATTTCCCCTGAAGATACAGCACCTGGAAGTGGAGTGGGATTCTCTTGTCAGTCAAAGTTATTAAAGACTACATAAGAAAAGACTGCCCACCAGCAGAAGTGGTTTCAGTTTCGGGAGAGGCACTAGAAATTATATGCACCATATTTTCAAAATTTAATTTTGTCTACATTTTCTATTTAGCCAAAAGCATATAAAGGTAGATGCGAACTACTGAATAAAAAAAGGAAAAGCTATCAGAAAAAACTAAGTGAAAGAGAGGAAACATAAAACATATACACAGGAAAAAACTCAACCATTAAACATAAAATACAAGCCAAAGAGCTTTAGCTACAAATTAGATTTTAACAAGAATAAGAGATTGAAGATAAAACAAAACTTGAATGAGTGAGATGCATATAGTTGCAGAAGAAGAAAAGGATAGATTAGAGATATTGCATCTATGGCAATGGAAACAATAAGAGGCAGAAGCTGTAAAGGAGATTACTTCAAAGTTTGACATTTCAGCTTGGCTAAGGGCATTCATTTGGTAGCCATTTTTCCCCCTGTCTTCTTGCGTTTTTGTTTTTAGAGGATATGTCTTGATTTTATATCAAAACAGATAGAATGAATTATTACAGCCATTGTGAAATAAACCCAAATCCTAACCGGAGATAGAGAGAAAGATAGTAAGTAATTAAGCCCATGAACAAAACTGTGTATCCCTCTCATTAATTGTTTATTAGCTACAGGGTAGCTCTGTATCTGGTATTCCACTTGTTTACTTGGAGTTGTAACTGCGCCCTATTCTCCATATTTGGGTTAACCTCCATTTTAGACTGGTTACAAGAAGTTTGTTTTCTACCAACCATAAGGATTATATGAACATGAAGTGGAGCAGAAACTGTGGTATTACTGTTCCCAGATGATACATGGTGTCAGCATAGTCCGGATGAGCCTCCCCTAAGACACGCCTCTTAATCTACAAGTTTAAATGGTGAAAGAAATATATTTGGAAACTTAATAGCAACAACTGAAGTAATTACACCGCTAGTCATGGTAATAACAACATACCTTTAAAGCACGCTGCCATGTTAATAATATGGAGGAAAAAGAAAAGAAAACGATATCAGTAATTGATACACAAGGGCACCTGAAAATTTTGAAGAAAAAGGAAGGCAATTGCCAACTAAAAGCTACACTTCAGATTAAAACCGACAATCATTCCTCAAGCATGTCAAGAGACCTACTGGTGAAGGCAACATTTTATCACTCCCACCATCCAAATTAAATATATACCGTTCTATACCAAAATTATATCCACCGAGTTAAAAAAGGAAGGTTCAGTCATATGCTTTGCGGAAAGCTGCATAAGCACTACACTTCCACTTCTCAATAAACCTTTCTCTTATTTCGATTATGAAGAACCGAAAAAGTAATCAACGGCCCCAGCATGTTCCCTTCATATTGGCAATCCAAATTTTCAACTTTTTACTTACCACGTCAAAGAACACATTCAATATGTGATACAGGTATGCCCAACTTAAGTATAGTTTGATAATGTTAATTAATTTCAACTATTTTCAACTTGAATGAAACTCACGCTCCATGCTCAAGTCAGCATTAGAAGCATTTAACTTAGAGTAGGACTGTTTCCAATGCTAATACTTAAGTGTAAAGTCACATAATATAAGCCATTCTTGAAAAGTCAAATAGTGTACACAGAAAAAGAAAAAAAAATGATTTACACAGGATATCATGGCAAGAAGGTGGTATAACAAAGAAAATCTAGATACGCCAATGTAACCCAAAAAAAGATAAGGTCAAATGACGGCAAGCTTGAATCCAATTCAAGTCCTTCAATAAAGAATACATTATACAAAGGATGTTTGGGATGGAAACGCTACAATATTATGCCAGCTGAGCAGATAAGATCCACAACTTCTAAGCAAACCCATCCAGTATCTTAAGAAATAATACAACAATGTCATGAACATGACTTTAATGTCATAAAAGTTTTGTGAATCAGAATTGCAAAGAAATTAAGTGTCTGAAAATGTTTGCTCATTTACCTCATAGACACCACGAGCTTGTTCCAGTTTTCTTTGCATAAGATAGAATTGGCCTAGATTGTGAAGGGCTGCCCCAACTCTACGACACAAAAGAAAGCATATAAGGGGAAGTGATACTCAACTTTCGAGCGAGTAATCAAAAATGCAGCTAGATGGATTAACGAAGTAACTCTCACTCTATACTAAATTTGTGGCCTTGGAGATTAACTATGATATATCTTCCAACAAGACTTGTATAGAGGCAATGCATTTCCTAACCAGCACCATGATACTGACAAGAGTAGATCGATCATTATGCAACTAATGGAGCATCTTGCTTCATAAGGAATGCTGAAGACGTTTTACATATGGGTCGTATTATAGACCTCTTACAAAACGGTTGGCTACCCTGAGTTTCAAAAATATTCCTCCAATTTCCTTACTTCGTAAGTCATTTAGTCTTTAATTACTATTTCTTACCCATGGGACCATGATAACTTACAACTTAGGATGAAAATAAGAATCATGTACTTGCTGTTCACACAGGACAGGGAAGATATCATGCAATTTCAGGATCTCATTACTGACGTGCTATATTTATCAACCAAATCTAACTCTCTGAATTACTGTCTGCATTTAAGATACCAACATATCCAAATAATAGATCCTACATTTATTTCCTCGTCGCATGGAAAACTAAATGTCAACAATCTTCCCTTTTCTTGTTCTATCCTCTTGTTCTCTAGTACACCATCAGCTTTATGCATGGTTTGAATAACTATGCCAAAAACTCTTCCATTTACTACTGCTCTCCTCTTGTACTGTTATAAACCGTTTAAGCATTCCTTTCCCTATATAAATGGGTGAGTACGGTGTAGAACAGCCGCAGCATCGCTAATATTACATGGGGAATAAACACTGGACCTCGAAATCCTGACTGTTATATAAATGTTTAAGATGGATGTGAAGTTGAGATTAGAGAAGATTAGAAATGATCACATCCAAAGAGAGGGCAAGTAGCACGAATTTAGGATAAATTAAGAGGTAACACGAGATGGTTTGGCCATGTCCTAAGTAGACCTCCAGATTCATCAATCAGAGGTGTGACAATATGATAATTAAAGGTGATAAAAAGAGACGAGGTACACCTAAACTCACATGGAGAAAAGAAGTTTTGAAAGACCTATAAACTCTCGGAATCAATTTGGACTTACTAAGAAGAAAACACAGTGAAGATACAGGAGTAAACAAGTGTTTATGCAGGATAACTGTGAAACCTAGAGAACTCCTTTTTGTCTAAAAAGACAAATGATTTAGTATTGGAATGAAATGGACTTTAATAGAGCAAAAACTTTACATAGAAAATTCATAAAACTGACCCAACCACTTAAAGAGGCTTAGTGCATTGATTCATTGATTGAATATAAAATAATTGGAGACTAGCATGCAATGATTCTTTCGTATAGAAAACCATGGAAGAAGTCAGATCTGCTGATAGTTTGACCTGTTTGCAAACGTTGAGGATTCACCATGTTCCTTCTATGCTTTTCTTCGACTCAACCTGAGTGTCAGGCTCGGACACAGCTGACCTCACCTTGGGCGGTATAAGAGTAGCAAGGTTCATATATAAACTGATTCTACTCAAAATTTGACCCATTAGAAGAGAAAGGTATTAATTAAAGACCAATAAACTCATGTACTAAGATAGCACACGTATGAATGCCCCACAACCATGTGTCTCCACAATAATATATGAAACATATTCAAGAAAAGTCATCTCAACACCTACCGTACATCGTCTTGTCCAAATGATTCCTCGAGTATAGTGATTGCTTCCAAGTACATAGGTTCTGCTTTATTAAATGCCTTTTTGACTCTATACAGCTCTGCCTGTCAAAAAAAACAGAACCAATAACCTTTCTAAATAGACTAATCAGTCAAGTAGAAAATGAGTTTCGTGCAAACTTGTTACTTAAAATTAGAAGTATTCACTCCATTCTTCATGTGGCATATTTTTAATATAAGAAATCCAAAGTAATGGACAATTCATACACGGGTGATTTTACATTGTTATTGGATTCATCTAAAGATTCAACCATCTCCATGTAATACTATCTGAAAATTGGAGTCTTAATAGAAATGAGAATAAGCATGTCTCCAAGAACCTAATTTTTGTAAAGTATGTGCATTATTCATTGACTTCCTTGGCATCTACGAAATTATATTATCACTCCCAAATAACTAACATGCAAAAATGCAACTTGAAGACTATCACTTTCCAAATTACCAGTACTTGATGATTCAAAAATACTTAGCAGCCATAGCATTAGCAATAATTTTGAAATATAATGTTAAAGTATCAGGTTTTTTTCTTTGATAAGGTAAATAATTTTATTAATGGCCTGAAGAAGATAGTTTAAGAGCCTGAAGGACAAAAAGCATCTTATAGTGGACCTACCAGATTGTTGTATGCAGATGCAACATGTGGATCCCTATCTCCAAAACCCTCCTTAGCTTCTTGCAGTGCAGACAGGAACAGTTTTTCAGCTTCCTCAAGTTTTCCCTGGTTGAATACAATTACTACTGCAAGTTCAGAGAGTATGACCACCAAATTGAATTGTAAAGATAAATACAAAGTATCAGTGATAACATAGGAGGCCTGCATGCCTGTAAAAATAAATCCCTTCCACTGTCTGTAAAGACTCTCCATTTGGATGTGTGTATATTAGATATCACAGACCCATCCTCAATTTTGCGCAGGTCACTTATTTCAGCATCAATTCCAGTAGTTGCTGGAGTAGAAACTTCTTCTGCCAAGGCAGGAGTGACATTTACTCCAAGGATAAAAGCTGCAATAGGAGAAAACATTTAATGCTTTATATAAATAGGCTTGTTGGCAATTTACATTGTACATGGCTTCAATAACGAAATTTCGGAAGAACAATAACAATTTGAGATAGATCATGAAAGCACTAAAAAATGTCCATGCAAATGTATCTTGTGTCAAAACAGAGCGTTCTTTCTGCTATATAAGAACAGCACTCACATAGATCAGAACTTGAAGGGAAAATAAGAAGCATTAACGACTTCAGAAATGGCATATACTGATAACTCAAACCATCTCGATATCACTAATAAACACTTCAAACCACACATTTGTGAACTAAATTCACTAAAGAAACAGCTAAAGACCCAAAAGTATGGGGAAAAAAAGGTCAAGAGCAAAGAACTCGGAAACATCATTCAAGCAGATCAGCCAACACACATATGCATATACCAAACACTTGAATAATAGTACCGATATATGAGGGTCCTTACTTTAAGATGTTAATTTTAGAATGTTGAATCAAAATGAAGAAATCAATGGTAAAAAAAGTGAGGCACTCATACATGAATAGGAAAGGAAAAGATAGGAAATTCTGCAGTAGAACACACATTCTCAAGAAAAAAACTCAGAAACTCTCTTCCATCCTCAACTCTATCTCAACATACTTAAGAAGAATGTGGAAACGGGCTTCGCTCATTCAATTTAAATTGATAACTTGTAGAAATTGAAAACAAACAATAAACTGATCTCTTTCCTCTCCACAATCTTAGTCTTCATAGATTATGTAGAATGTAATTATTTAACATGGTATTCTAACAGGCAATACCTTAATTTCAGTTAATTGCTACAGGTATATCTACAAGTACCCTAAATTCCAAAAACTTTCATCCCCCCCCCCCCCAAAATGAAAGTTAAGGGTGGTACTATGAAAAGATGAAAAATTCTAGTGCATCATTTGTAATCCAAGTAGAGCAGACGGTATTTCTTTAATAACAAGCTCTACTTTATATATGTATAGACAGACGCTTGCCAAAGTAATGAAAAATAAGGAGACAAGCAAAGTGACTAGAATTTTTTTTCTTTCACTAACCTGCAGCAAATAGGTAACAAAACCATGAAAATTTGGGTTAAAAAACAAACAAAGAGTCTAAATTTGTTTGCTTACTAACAATTCAATATGGTTACCTATCGCTTTAAGAAATACACTAAACAGTAAATCAAGGTTCCGATTCATGAACTTATATAGCTTGAAGCACTTTATCCATTCGTTTCAACTTTTATTTTAAGTGATCATAGTACAATTTGTGCTCACGTCATTGATAAGTTTTTCAATGATTCCTGCTTTCTTCACAATCACAAGAGGAGTACAAAACGGAGAAAACTATTGAGAGTGTAGATAAAACCAGATACGACATCATGCCTACATAAATTTAATGTCAGGACATATGGTGCTCTAGAGAAAATCATCATTTTTACTATAATGATGATATATACAGGAAGATGTTTACTTTTACAGTAGAACTGTTTTTTTTTCCTGGAGTCGACAAAACAATTACAATAAAAACGAATGTTTCATGCATATTGAAATGTATGGTCTACCGTGTTTGAGTCAAGAAACAATTAAAAGATCTATAGGACTGCACTGCAATATTGCCTCTGCGAAAATGTTGGATGAATATAGACATGCAACATATTGGTAATGGATATAGCTGATATGTATTGTTCAGAAAATATTAAATATACTACAAGCTAAAACATAGACATACGACATCAACAAATAAATGGAAAACTGAGTAGTTTAAAACAACAATTTAACTTTCGGATTACCCCATAAGAGTAGTAAATACCCGCTTGTCCAAACAGAAAAATCCATTGAAATGAGTCTGAAAAGTACCCTCCAGAACCTAGCTGACTTGAAAATCTACATTTTCCTGCCCAAAAAAAAAAACAATCAATCAGTTAATTATACCTCAATGAACTACACCTCAATACCACACATTACTTATAGAGTTTAATATCTATTACAAATATAAAAAAAGTGACACCATATATTAGAAAATTAGTATTCTTATAACCAATATATTCTGATGCACCTTGAATGGGCACGAAGTTTAAAGTTAAATTATTTCAAAATATAGAAATTTGTCATTCTTTTTAGACAAACTAAAAAGGAAACAGTGTCATAAACTGGGACAGAGCAAAGTACCTCGTTCTACATTGTAAAAATTCTCAAATGCAAAAATGGTGATCATTGAACATAATTTAATACGAAAAAAATCAAATATTTATCCTAATGAATAGCAGAATTCAAAATTTTACCAGTATTGGATAGTAAAATTGGGGAATTTCGTTGAATTGGAGTAGCAGTAAGTGATTGAGGTGAAAAACGGAATCTTCTGAGCAAATTAGCAGATGCTTTTCGGAGAAACATCATTTGATTAAATGCGAAATTGAACTATAGGAATTTGAAAACTAAAGAAAAACTATGAATTTATTGTTAGGTTTAAATTTACTAAAACCCTAAACCCTTTGAAGGAGACGAGTCGGTTGGAGTGTCGTTAGTTTTATTTAAAACCTCGTATAAATTTTTTCCGAGGTAATTTAAAATAAAGATTCTTTACATAAATAGGCAGTATGTTCCACTATTTGCTTTCCTAGCCAATATATCTATATTATATACTAATTATGCACATATTATATATGGATTAAATATTAATTCTTCTAAAATAAACTCATTCTACTAAATAAAATTTGGATCAAACTTCTATAATATAAAGTTATCAGAAAAATATTTGAAATTTTAGATTTTTATGAGTATTTCTGCTTGGATTAACGACTTTAATAGTTTGAATTATTTTTTACTTTCTTTCAAAAGGTTTGTAAATTTAATTTAAAAGAAATACAAAGACACCAAAAAGTTTGTATGACCAAACGCCTAAAAAATAGTTTTTTTAAGTTGAATTCAAATAATTCTCAAATAATGCAGTTGTATTTTCCAATTGAAATGTTAAATATTAGGAGTGCCATGTGGGCCGGTCCCGATCCTAAGTGGGCTTCGCTGGCCCGGTCCTAAGTAGGTCGGTCCTAGGCGGGCTGGTCCTAAGCGGTCTCGGGCTTCGCGGGCTTCTTGTTGGAACTGGCCCGGGACCGGGACCACGAACTAACAGTCCCGGGTTAAGTGGGTCGGTCCCGGGCCTAGGCGGATCCAAGCGGGACTAAGTGGGCTCAACAGGTACTTTCTATTTTTAAAATTTTTTTTATACAAGTAAGAGAAAAAAATGGTAATAAAAATATCTAAGACAATTTGTAAATTATATTATAGAATTGTCACATATATATATATATATATATATATATATAGGTGACAATTCTATAATATAATTTACAAATTGCATAGTATATACTATATTATACTATATATACAGCTTAAGATATATAAAAAGACAAAAATATTTTAAAAAGATATTCAAAGCAATGCGTTATAATTTTATTATAGCATTAAAAAATCATAGCAATATCTTTCTTAGTCTTCCTCCCACACATGGAATGAGCACAATAAGGTGTTAATACCACAATTGAGGAGAAAAAGAAACTAATCAAGATGTGCCAAAATACAAGTTACATATTAATTTATATGGTATCTCTTACAAATTTCATAAATCCTTCAAGGTCCGGAGGAATTTTCGTTAGTGATGGCGGAAAAGAAGTTTGGTCATCACCGCTTCTAGGCGAAGCATCATCCTCCGCAAGTTCAGCTAGCATTTCTTCGTAAGTTTCGTCTACCTATGATTGTGATTTAGCAAGTCCAAAATTTCTTCTTTCTGAACGGATCTAATCTCTGAAAAGTACTAATTTTTCCAAGTTGTCCCTCATAGATGCTCTATAATCACCGAGTTGAAGTCTTGATTGACTGAAAGCGCTCTCTGATGCCACTGTTGAAGCTTGAATAGTTAAAATATCTCGGGCCATCCTTGAAAGAATCGGAAAGTGTTTTTCTTTATCCTTCCACCATTCTAAAATATTAAAGGAGCCGTCGGGATTCACTTCCTCAATTCCCTGTGACAAATAAACTTCAAGCTCATTTAGTTGTGAAAAATCACTAGTACTAGAACCTTGAGAACCCCTGAACCGTGCCCAAGCACTAAATGCTCTTACTCCCGCAGTTCTTTTAGATGATTGAGAACTAGAAGAAGAAGGAGTTGGAACATTTGGTCTAGCATGATCTAATGCAACTTGATAAGCATTATAAATTGTTTGAGCATTTATTTTAATTGAGGCTATTGCGTCCGGAAGTTTAGACAACTCCTCATCTTCAAGTGCTAAACCATTATAAACAGTTACATACCAAAATTGAGGACCTCTTAATTTCATAGTAGGATTTAATAATGCAGCAACACCGTAAATAGGGGGAATAGGGAAAAAATATTTTTTAAACTTTTTTCTCATAGAATCAATAGCAAGTTGATAAATTTCTCCAACCTCTGAAAAATGATCAAATAAATTTGTAAGTTCTGCAATATAAACTAAACAGTTAGAAATAGTAGGATAATATTGCCCAGAAAATTCATTTATAGCAATATGAAATTTTTTCTAAAAAATCTACAAGTATTTTAATATTAGCCCAATCCGCATTTGTAAGGTGCTCATCATCATCACTTACATGAGCATTAAACGTTGAGTTTATGGGGTTTCTATATTCATATGCAACAACTAAACTTTCATACATGTAATTCCATCTAGTCGGACAAGGTTTAGGAACCTTTCTTTCTCTTAGGCCAAATTCACCGCATCTTTTAAAATATTCTATAGTCTACTTCTACGATTTGAATAAAAAAGTCAATTAAGAGCCATTTTAACCTTTTCAATTTCAACATTTAAAATTCGCATACCATCACCCACAATTAAATGGTAAATATGACAAATACATCTAACATGAAAAATGTTACTAAATGCAGAATTTAGTGTAGTGGTAAGCAAGGCTACATCATTTGTGTTACTAGTAGTATTATCCATTGAAATTGATATTATTTTATCATTAATGCAAAAATATCTACAAATATCCGTAATCGTGCTAGAAATAAATTGCTCTGTGTGACGTGAATTAATTATTCTATAAGCAATAATGCGCTTTTGCATTATCCAATCATCATCAACCCAATGACTGGTAACAGTAAGGTAATCACAGTCATTACCACTTCTACCAATATCAGTTGTAATAGCAACACGATAATTTATATGAGTAAATAAATAGCGCAAATATTGTTCATATTCATGCTTATATTTATAAATATCGCTCTTTACGGTTGTGCGAGGAAAACCTTTATAAGTAAGATTATAAACTTTTCTAATATAATGCACAAAGTGAGGGTTAGAAGGAAAACTATAGGGTAAGCATATAACAGTAACCATTTTTGTCAATTCTTCCCGATCTTTTTTTGGATCATAATATAAAATACCACCGGTAACAGTGTTAATTTCCGATTGAAATTAATTTGACCCGGTACTAAGGTCAGCCTGACCAGGTGCACTTGTCCCCTCGGCCAAAGCTTTCATATGAAAATATATAACTTTATCTTGAGGATGTAGCAATATGTGTCTAGTCAAACTTCTCATCCCCCGACTTCCAACATATTTAAAAACTAACTCTTTGCCACAAGTTTTACACTTAGCCCTATTTTTTTCTCTTAATTGAGTAAAAAAAGGGCCAAACAAGAGATGTTTCTACCCGTTTAGAAGGTTGTCTAGAAAAAGTAGGGGTAGTAATAGGAGGGTCAGACGGGGCATCATTTGGATTATTATTAGTTGGGTTAACTTCAGGAGCAGGACTAGTGGGTGTATCGTCATCCGGTTGCGTTTCATCAAAATCTATTTCTTCATCATCATTTTCATCAATAGTTGGATTACCATAAAGAGCATTCATATATTCATGGTTTAATTGTTCATCGGGTGCAATATTATGGCAAAATTGACTATCGGTAAATTGTAATAAACTATTATCGCTATCAAGAATAGGAGGTGTAGGACGGGTAACAGGTTTGGGTCGGGGAGCCGGGGGAAGTGGAGGAAGAACAGATTGGCTACTAGATTCACCACTCTTGGATTTTTTCTTATTTTTACTAAATATTTTTTTTAAGGAATAAGCCATCTTAATTAATCAAGCAAAGTAAATAAAACAAACAAAACTATAATATTAAAACTTAAGAGTTGGAACGAGTTTACCGAATTAACGAACAACTTGTTGAAAATTAATTATCGTTGAAGACTTAAAGACTTCAATTCACTAACTTCACAATTTTGCACAAAATGTAACAATTAAGTAAGCAATTATAGAATAATATTAGAGAGAGATTGAGAGAGATTGATGATTTTGTGAGAAAAATAAAAGAATGAGGGGGTATTTATAGTTGAAAATAAGAAAAAAGTGTAATTATAAAAAGTTTGGGGTTAAAACAAAGTTTGAGGGGTTAAATGGCTATTTTGACAGACCAAACGGCTAGTTTTTAAATGGCCAAACGGTCAATTTTTTTTTTTAAATTATCCGTTGAGCCCGGATAGGCCCGTTTAGGACCGCTTGAACCGGCCCACTTCTCACCCGGTCCCGGTCCCAAACGGTCCCGGTCTCGCGGGCCTCCCCTATAGGACCAACCCACAACCCAACCCGCCTCCCTACGGTCCCGGTCCTATCCGATTAGGACCGTTTAGGTCCACCGTCCATTTAAACTTGCGGTCCTGGGCCGATCCCGGTTCTAACCGACCCACATGCCACTCTTACTGTAAAGGAATAGTAAATGTTTGTAAAATCTTAATCAAAGTTTTCGGATTTGGAATCTGATAATGATTCCTTGATTAGAGATCTCATATTTGAACTCTAAATATGTAGGGAGCTCTAGTCGGATTTAAACCATGAGAATGGATACAAGATGCAAGAGGCAAAAAAAGAAAAAAATGCTCTTTTTTTTCTTTTTTTTTCCTTAATACATAGTTATATACCTTCAAAGGACTAATAAGAAAAAATTCATCACACTCTACCTATAAGCTCAGGTCCTACAAGATTTTACATTGTTATTCCCTCCGGTCCACTTTAAATAATTTTTTGACTTCTCTTTTTTTGTCCACAATATTTGGAACTAATTTGTTATATATTTTCAATGAATAAATTAATGCTAATATAGTCAATTTTATTGTTAATTAACGCTAAAAGATTAATTTCTTAATATATATTAAAAGAGCTAAAAATTACTTAAAGTGGACCGGAGTATATGACAACCACAACTAGTTATATGTTCAATTTTTACTCCAACAAGCCCCAATAAAGAAAAAAACATTTAATGTTTCAACTTCAACGCTACTTCAAACTAATGACATTAATAAGCCCGTATGGATATAAAAAAAAAAATTATTTTTTTCGAAATTTTTTCACTTTTTCCGAAATCGGTGTTTGTTTATAAAATTTCAATTTTCACTTTCGAAATTTTCGAATTTGAAAAACTTCAAAAGTCTGTTTTTCAAAATTTTCACTCAAATCAGTCACAAAATTTCAAAAATAACCCAAAATTATATTCATATCCATACACAACTTTAATTTTCAAATACCATTTTCACTTTAAAAAAATTCACTTTTTTTTCCGGAATTTTACAATTCTTATGTCCAAACGCTTTAGTTATACTTGAACCAAAACAATGATGTACCCTTTAATGTAAAATACGAACATGTTTATCGTTAACACATATCAACCCTCATCTTTTACTAGTTGAACAAGTGAAATAGCGTTGTTGACGAAATAAGGGTAAATAAAGAAGGAATAATATAGCAGTAACTACTAACTAAGCAACAGAACCAACCCTTTCATATTTTGTTATTAATAAGAATAACATTGTTTTGTTTGTAACACAATTGCCAAATCATAGGCAATGAAATCAGCCTTGCTGTATGAAAATACAACTTCAACTGGAATAAAAGAAAAATAACAAGACCAGACTACCCTAACTAAAGACACAGACGAAGCGAAAGGGCTGTTTCATAAATCAATCCTTTTCTATCCCAAATTGTGCAACCAGAAACAAGCAATTCATACTAAAAAGCTTCAAGGTTTCCAGATGATGGTGGTGTCCGCGATCATGGCAGTAACGACGTATGGATCCATATTTGAAGCTGGCCTTCTGTCCTCAAAGTATCCCTTGCCCGCCTTCTCTGTGTCCCGTCCTACACGGACAGATGCACCGCGGTTTGCAACCCCCTGCACATGTCAAATGAAGTTGTGTTATAACACGATAAGATGTTATGAGTTTCATTTTATATAACAGTGTTTAATTGGACTTGGAGGGGGCAGCCAGGTACACTAAGCTTTCGTACCACAAGGGTCCATTGTACGCAGCCTTAATGTAAGAGGCTGTTTTTACGGCTCGAACCCGTGACCTCCTGGTCACATGTAGGACTTTACCAGTTACGCCAAAACTCCCCTTCTTAATTGGACTTGGAGATTAAAAAAAATTTCTTAGCAACAAAGACCCATTCGAAATGTTTAAACAGCAGAGAAAGTCCAAAGTCGATCTCAACTTCCTAACCATATTTATAGTTGAACCTCCACTACCAAAGAAAAAAATAGTCAAATTAAGAAATGATGATGAGAAAGATAAAACTGTTTATATACCCATTTGAAGGTGTCGATGTTGGCTGTTTCGTGCTTTCCAGTGAGACGACGCTCATTGCCTTCGCCATATGCAGCAATGTGCTCTTTGTGCTTCAGGCCAAGCTTCTCAATAGCCTTCAAAATGACTTCGTAGCCTCCATCTTCCCTCATCAACTTGGTGCTGGAAACAAATTCGAAAGTTTTAACTCATAGGAACAGATATAAAGATAAAAGTCGATTGAATTAAATGTTATGCCTCTACCTGTAGTTTGTGTGAGCACCTGCACCGTTCCAATCGCCCTGACAATAAAGGAAATTTACATCATTAATACACACCTTATTCCAAACGATATCAGTTCATAGAAACATAACTAATCCAGTAGGCAGAGACCAGATTGTATCCATGTTTCGATAATCAAATAAAAGAACTTGTAAGATACATAATAGAAAGCTCACCGGAATAGGCTTGGGGTCAAATGACACAACCACTCCAGCAATCTCCGTAATCCTCTGTTAAACCACCAAGTCAATAAGTAATTTGCATTCAAGCTCATCAAAATAGCAAGAGAATTGGATTAAAACGGACCAAATGGTCGATAAATGTCATCAGTTAAAAGCTGACAATACCTCAAGAATGTAACGAGCTACCCACACTTCATCACCGGCTGAGATTCCAACAGAAGGTCCGACTTGGAATTCCCACTGCATAAGATTAGACAAGAACACATTAAATATTATTTAATCATTCAATTGTGGCTAGATGAGCAAACAAGAACGCCTCTATACCTGTCCGGGCATGACTTCTCCATTGATACCGCTGATGTTAATTCCAGCATAAAGACAAGCCTTGTAATGGGAGTCCACAATATCACGTCCAAAGGCCTTATCAGCTCCGGTTCCACAGTAGTATGGTCCCTAGAAGCAACAATAAATACAGTTAGATAGACAGCTAAGTTAGCTAACTCCGCATTAGTACTGTCCCTAGATGAAACGGTAAATGGTTAAGTAAATGCAACACTCACCCAAAAAAAAAAAAAGGTATTTGGACCACAGACATTGGACCAATCCACAAGAGAAAAATAAATTCTCTAGATTAAGTCAAATGAAGTTGGTTTGTCGTCATAGAAGTTACACGAATCTTTGCAATTCAACCAAAGTTATCGGAAACTGATGCAAGGTAACTTATTTTCATTTCATTAAATCAGGCTTCTCAAATTTTTTCTATTCTCTTTTTCCAAACATAACAGCAGAGATACAAACTTCTTTTGAAAAGAGGGAAGGAAGCCACTCCAAGAAGAAAAATAGGCCTAACGTTAAGGAAACTATTATGTTGCAATAATTTTTCCACTTTTAGTTTCTTCTGTTATGCCAGTAATCTAAGATAATGATCTATGACAAAGATACAGATAAGCCAAAATACAAAAGAACAATGTCTAAAAAACACAAGAAAGAGAAGAAAATTGCAGCAAAATGAAGAGTATTAATAATCTACCTGGGGTCCAGGGAAGCCTCCAATAGGCCAGCCAAGAGGCCAGTTAATATCCCTTTGCAACAAGGTGTATTCTTGCTCAATACCATACCTAATTAATACACAATTTTTTCCAAACAATCAGGAAATCTTCAAAACGATATCGATACAAAGAAAAAATCAGTAATTTAAAAGCTAAATAGAATATGTCAATACCAGGGTTCCTCGGCAACAACATCAGGGTTGCTGAAGATCTTGGCAGCAGCATGCCTCTTGTTTGTCGGGATAGGCTCACCAGCAGGAGTATAGGCATCACACATGACCTTCAGTACAAAAAAAATTAAAATGAAACAAACAAACGATTCACAAAAAGGATTTATAGCTAATATATATGGATAGTGTAATCAGTATATTGAAGGGGAGCATTGGTGTAGCTGGTAAGGAGGTTACGGGTTCAAGCCGTGGAAACAACCTCTAACAGAATTCAGGGTAAGACTGCATACAATAGACCCTTGTGGTCCGACTCTTTCCCGAACCCCGCGCATAGCATGAGCTTAGTGCACCGAGCTGCCCTTATAGTGTAATCAGTGTATTATGTACTTCATGTTATTTCTTAGATTACTAGTCTTGTTTTTTATGGACATTTACTTATAATTGTTAACATTTAGGTGACCATAAAAATTCGTTTACGCTATCAGCGTATAGAAAAGTTAACTCTTTTCAAATTTCCAATAAAAGTCAAATATAAAAATTTGAATACAGGAATTAATGATATGAAATAAATGTATCTGCAACCAACCAAGATATTGTTGCCTCTTCTGAATGGATCCTTAAAGATAGCTTGTGGGCTGTATCAAAATATCAATTAAATGACAGTCAGAAAAAATTCACTTTACAAAAGTATTAAAAATTTAGCAGATTTTGCACATTAAAAAAGGTTACTTACTATAAGATCACTTCACTATCTTCTCCAGGAGCTTGCCCTGTGCTAGATCCATCATAATTCCATTTGGGCAGTTTTGCAGGATCAGTAACAGGACCAGAAAGAGTCTGTAAATCAAGAAATTAAAAATAAATAAAAAACATATAAGCAAAAATCACTATTCCAAATTCTAGAAAAAAAATCATATATATATATATATATAAAATCATATATATATATATATATATATATATATATATATATATATATATATATCATTAAATTAAATCAATAAAATAATTTATACCCTGGCCTTGCTCCTTAAGTCCATGCCTGATCCACCGATCCTGATAACAAACAAAGGATACATACAAAAAATTATATTAATATTAACATCAAAAATACAATTTTTTAACAAAAGGAAAAGTGATAAAACCGACTATAAAAATCAGATCTTTCTCCAAAAAAATTTATCATTCATCTAGAAGAAAGAAAAACTTTAAAATTTCTCCATTATCTTTTAGAAAAATTTCAACCTTGAAAATTGTGCATATTCCAATGGCTTTGGAAATTCAAACATGAAAAAAGTTATTCTTTTTTATGCAGAAAATGTCATTTTTTTTATGTAAGTAAGTTCTCATTAAATAGGAAAACAACAAAAGAAACAAAAAAAACAAAAGGGAAAAAATGAATCTAATGAAATTGACAGATTGATCAACATAAACACTCTAACCTTTCACTAAAGAAAAAAAAAATCTTTACACAAATAGCCGACAGGATTTAGTGTTTACTTTTTCTAACCGATATACATTGATTAGACACTAATTATTTATAGATTATATATATTTTATACATCCTCAAGCTATTTTTAGTTGAAGAATTAACCCAAATAGCTGCAAGCAATATATAATTTATGTATATTGGCTAGAAAAAATAAAAAGTGAATCCGGCAAGCTATTGTAACAATTCCTTTTTAGTTTAAGGGATTGGATGGACAACTATTTAAATTAATTGTTCAAATAAAAACTACACTCAATAGTCAATACTACTCACTAAATCACAACAAGACATCATAAAAAATCAAAATCCAGAAAAAGAAACATAAAAACTAAAACACAAGACACCCTCTATTAATAAACACAGAAATCAATCTTAAATAGCTTCAAGAATCATAAGATCCATAAAACAAGCAAAAAAACTATTAAAAAGCAGAAAAAATAAATTTTTTTCATGTATGGTTTAAAAACAGAGCAACCCCATTATTAATGCAAATACAAAAAAGAAGAAGAAGAACTAACCATATGTATTCAGCGATGATTTTCTCCGTAGAATCAGAGAGATTGAGGTTGATAAGATCTGAAAGCAGAGACATAATGAAAATTGAAGTCTAACAATTCTCTGATATATTAAAGAGATAGAAGATAATTTTGTTGTAGAGGCAGAATAGTTTGCTCTGTTTATATAGGCGATTTTCAGGGTTGGTTGTATTAAAATATTAGGAGTACCTAATTATTCCCTATTTTTTCTATTTTAATAAATATGATTTAAAAGGAAAAAAATGAAACTTCGTAATATAGTACTGCATATCAGAAGCTGAACCCGAATTTGAAACTAATAAGTTCGTGATTCTATTTCTTCTTTTAAGTTATTCACTTCTAAATTAATAATTTATATATATTCAATAATTTTTAAAGATAAATATAAAATTTGGATCAAAACTACTGGGTTCGATCCAACCCACATTCAAAAACTCTAGTTCTTGCTCCATATTTAATTATGAATTTAAGTAATTAATTCTATTAATTAAGAATTTTTACACCATCATATCACTTATCTTTAATTAATTATTTGTTATAACATGTAAATTTATTTGATTTTTGAAATCGAGATTTTACCTTTAAGAAGGTTATTTATTATAAATTATTTTTAGGTGATATAATAATATAAAAATGTTATTTGCGTGAATTGTGTATATTATTTAAATTCTTTAATTATTGTAGACAGCTGACATTTTGAGAAAATAAATAAATAGGACAAGTGGGTTGTTCCGAAGAGTAGGTAACTGATGAATACGAAAAAGAGAATCCAATTTCAGGATTCTATTGCCCTTTTACCGGCTAATTGAAGTGCCGGTATTATTTTCTTTTTTATTTTGTTTTAACTCTGTGTTTATTTGACCAAATTGAGATCTTACAATTGTTTTGTGATTAGGTGAAGGTTGAGATAGTCTTTTTACCACAAGGTAGCGGTACTTGTCTTTTTATGTCCCTCCTTTAAGTCATTTTTTTAACTTTTTTTTTTAATGATTCATAATATTTAATTTTTTCAGATATAAAAAATAAATTAATTTTTTTTAAAAAATTATTCTTGAAATAAAGAGTTTAGAAGTATTTTATTATATTTTTAATGTGCAAAAATTAGGTTAATGTGATCAATTTTATTTTTAATTCATGTTAAAAAATAATTTTCTTAATATGTGTGAAAAGAATAAAAAAAAATAACTTAAAGTGAATCGGAATGAGTACGGTAAAAGAATAACGGAATTTGAAGTATGATTACATAAAATTCATAAGAACGCGAAAAAGGAAGATAGATTCGTAATTCATGTTTAATCAGAGGTCTTGATTGTCCATGTATTTAATATTTAGTTTGAATTCTCATATTAAAACTTTTGAATTTTTAAAAATAAAAATTATATATCAAAGTCTATAATTGTGCGTCTTAAGTACTAAATATAAACGTTTTAAGAGCTAAAGAATTGTGGTAAGGTAAAAATCAAACATAAAAATATTGAATTCCTTGTGTTTTCCACTTTAATAAGCATTTGTCAAATCTGAATTAAACAAAATCTTGAAAGAGATTCATGTAATAGCTAGTTAAATTTTTTTTGAACCGATATCTTTCGAAAACAGTCTCTCTATCGTTATAAGGTAGAGATAAGGTATATGTATACTTCACCCTACCAAGACCCTACTTGAAAGATTTTACTTGATTTGTTATTGGGTAGATGATTGAAAATTTACATAAGAATTACCCCAAATCGCAATATTTTATAATTAATTATTTAAAATGTTTGTAATTCTAATTAAAAATAATTTATTTGCCAAATCACAGTAGCTTCTTTCTTTAACAAAAAGGAGGGAGTAGTACAAGTACTTTGTAAACTTTTTTCGTGGGAAATTTCAAAGTGGGAAAAATAAAGATAAAGGCAAAAAGGATACTTTAAAGTTTAAATAAGGAAAAGTATAGCTTTAATTTTATTTAACCACGTAAATACTCCTCACTTTGAGGACAATAAAGAGTTTTGACTCAGTAATTTGTCGAATAATGAGTTAAACAATGGATCACTACTACACACCAACCTAGTTTAGCACTCCAATAAACCATGAAAAGTAGAAGAATGTGCATGAAAAAAGTTAAAGAAATGCATTACTAAACGAACACCAAACAATGTGGAATACCACTTTATTAGCTGTTTTTTTGTTGTTTTTATATACACCATAAAAAGCACATGGCAATATTTCTTAAAAGTAAATTTTACGAAAAGGTAACTTGATTAGACCACTTTTCTAACATGGATTGTATTTAATAATCATAGCGTTCCAATTAATTTTCGCGCTAGTTAAATTATTTACTATCTCCACAAGTATAAACAATAACAATAATAGCAAGCCAGGTTTTATAAGTAGGTTTGGAGATGATAGTGTATACATAAATCTTACATCTACCTAGCGAAGGTAGAGAACTTGTTTCTAATATCTCCCACGAGTATAGACATCAGAAACTTTTTATCAATATTTGAACAGATAAAGGGGATCCTTAGAGCAATGGTAAAATTATTTTCGTGTGACCTATAGGTTACGGATTTGAGTCATGGACAACCACTAATGATTGCAATAGGATAAGTTATTTGCATCACACCCTTGATGTGTGGTCTATAATCGATCTCTACGTGAATACGAAATGTCTCGTGCGTTGGACTATCCTTTAAGACTTAGAACAAAAAAAATCACCAGATATTTGTGTGACATACATAATAATCATATATTGCAACTTGATTAGACTATTTTTATTTACTTATTTGTATGTTTAATTTACTTAGAATTCTGCAGTCTTTTAAGAAAATAGATTAAATCTTTAGCATTCTAAAAATGTAACTCAATACTATCAGAATGATAAGAGAATAATCTGAAATGCCCGACTGATTTTTTTTTTTTAAAAAGTTACTCCTACTAGTTTGACGACAAATGCAGTCTGGTCATCAAAGTCATTTATGGTCAAGTAAAATCTTATCTTTATAATCTCAAATAGATTCCTTATATTAATAAGCCACGTTATTTGTTATATTAATTGAGATATTCTTTTTTCCTTAAAAGTCTACTAGTCAAAATTAATACTCCTAATTAATGCGCCCCATTTTCGGACTAACTTTTCATATTAATCCATCTTCTAAACATAGCATATTTAATCAAATAGCATAATATAGTTGTTTACTCGAAAAATCGGTAAACGTTGAATTTAGGTGTTGTTCTAAGGATACGTAAATTCCTTCTGATACAAAAATGACAATACCAGTATTTTGCTATAAAATGGGAATAATCAATAGGAAGACTCAATGAGCAACATGAACTCTTAATGTATCTTGGGGAGGATCAGTCTGTTGTAGTCTATGCCTCCCTTTTATAATAGAGGGTCACTACTTTATTTATAACAACATAATAAAATAATGCATATAGTGGAGGACCCATGATGGTTTGTCTCTTCCTTGATTCCTGCCAAGATTCTCTCCCTTGGTGCGGTTATGATGACTTTTGTCGGCGGGCTCGGCACTGGCTCGAGCTTGGTGTTAGGTCGAACCACTGGTGTTGGTCCGAGCCCGTTCTGCCTTGGGCATCGATATCCGGGGCCTGTGTCGGTCGGAGTTGCCTCGTAATTCGATTCGGGTACGGGCTCGATAATGATACCGAATTTTGCCGTCGATCGGTCTTATAGCTCGAAAATCGACGCCCTAACTCTGGAATTTGTCCGAGCTTGATATGTGGATACCCTTCGATCGAGATATCATTATCTTGGTCAGTCTTTATGACCGAGAATCGGTTTTGACCGTACACAGATAGTCCCCTCGTTTCTCGGAAAGGATTTGGCGAGAAACGATAAGATTTCTCTATGGCTCGATCAAATTCATGTCGACGTTCCTATCGACCCCGACCATGACGTATGCCATAGCTGTCCCATCGGTTTGGTATTACCGAGGCTTTTAACGTGTGTCAGACGGTGGTCGGCCACTGCTAATACCGAATCGTCATGCCTTAGCCTATAAATAATCTTTCCAAACAACTTTTACCACTTCTCTTCTTCCAAATTTTCTTATTTATCCTCTCTATTTCGCCGCTTCAGGGTCGCTTATACCAAATTTTTGGTGCTGTCCCTTTTTTTACCTTCCATCGCACTCTTTCCTTTCATATCAATGGCGAAAACTTCCAAAATCGTACTTTAGAAGGAGAAAGCTTCTTCCTCACAGCCGTTTGACGATAAGGCGCCGGCGGAGCCGTCCGTTTATGACTATGTTCCTGGCCCGTATATTTTGAAGACCGATTTTAGGGTGGAGAATCCTTCGTCCGTTCCGGGTCAATGTGAGCATGTATCGATGTATATGTGCTCTATAAAAGGAGGATCATCTCGAGGCCATCAGAAAAGATTGCAACTGGGGTCCCGAGGTTGTGTTGTAAATTCCATCCTCCGATGAGAGCGTCACTACTTATGTGGAGGGTTTTTTAAGTGTTTATACTTATCCCTTCACATTGGGACCCGTCGACCCGGTGATTATCGATTTCTGCAAAAGATACCAGGTCACTCTTGGCCAGATTCATCACTTTTTATGGCGTATAGTGATCTTGTTGCGCTTCTTTTCTATCAAAGCCGGGGGGTGGATTTTTCTCTGAACCACCTCATACGACTATACCGGCCTCAGATTTTCTGAGGACTAATTAGACTTCATCGTCGAGCATCGAAGGCTTTGATGTCGAGCATCGATGAAGACAAGGATCGAGGTTGGATGGGTTGATATATTCGAGTGAGGACCCGTGATATTATTCCGGAGGAAAATATGTTGTTCCCTAAAGAATGAAATTTTGATCGTAAGTGATTCTTGTTTTAACTTTCATGTTTTTTTCCAGATTTTTCTGATGTCCTTTCCTGATGTTCAGCTGCCCCTTGGATGCCACAAGTCGTGCCTGACCTCGAGGACTGGGTTTTGAAGTTAGCCTCGAGCTCCTCTTATGCCGAACGCGCTTGGCGTGATTTGGCAAAAGGCAAATGGGAGGCCAAGAGTCATGGTGAGGTTTGTTTCCTGTTTTCTTCGAAGTGTTCTGCGTGTTCTTTTTGTTACCGGTTTTCTTTATGAGGCTTAACCTGGGATGCCGCTCTGAGGCCTTCGAGCGATGAAGAAGGAAACAAGTCCCTGGTTCTCAAACAGGGGAAAGATAAGAAGCAAAGAGCTTCCTCTCGGTCAGAGGACCCGAAACCCAAAACTCGAAGGGTGAGGAAAAAGGCAATCGCCCTTTCGATGGATTCGGTCCAACGACTGAGAGAAGAAGGAGAAGAAGATAGCTCTTCGGCTTTAGTAATTCGATCTACGGAGGCCATCGAGGTTGCTAGAGCTCCCGAGCCGATGGCGGCTGTGCCTGTCGGGGTTGGTGCCGAAGACCAGAGTCTCGACCGGAGTGCTCCGAGTGATTTGCTCGGGGCTATGACAATGGGTCATTCGCCTTCTCTTCCTTCTTTTTCCGAGGAGGCGTTAAAGGAAGCTCGAGAGTTGAAGACTCCCGAAATCGGCGCTGGCTCTGGTGTAGGGGATCCTTTTAGAGATTGTTTTACCGAGGTCGATGATGGTTCCGATATCGGTGATGCTTCTCTTTTATTAGAGGAGGCTCAGCGTTTCATTACTCGGGTAATGATTCTTCCACACTTGATTTCTTTGTTCTTTTCCATACTTGACTCATGTTTCTTACTGTGCAGGCTATTAATAGGTTTCAAGTCGATCTTAGCCAGTGTGAGACCGAGCTCCGGAAGGTCTCAGGTGAGAAAGATGCCATGCGGCTTCTTTGCGGCCAAAAGGACGAGGCTATAAAGAATCTCCAAACGGATTTGGCTAAGGTCCGTGAAGAAGGGGTCGAGCTCGATAAGCAGGTGAGCCTCCTTCTGTTAAAGTATGGGTCTGCTTCAACTGTGGAAGTTAATCTTTCGTTGTCTCAGTTGCAGCAAAAGATCAAAAATATCGGGTTTCTTCGAGAAGAAGTCGATCAAATCCGTGCTGAATGCAATCGCTGGAAGGAGACCATCGACCGCCTCGCAGCGGAAAAGGAAACCATATTAACACAATGATCATCGGTCGACGTTCAACTTCGAAATGTTAAGCAAAAGGGGTTGGTTCAAGCTGAGAAGATCGATGAGCTTGAAACACGACTTGCTGAGGCTAACGCAGAGTATGAGTCATCAAAAATCTTGGCGGATAAGTCAATTGCCATATATCGGGCTGATGTCGAGGCTGCTCAGATGGAGGTCCGGGAAGCGGCGAAGAACGCCGATGCTCGAGCTCATTGGGTTGCCTAACTTGCCAAGTGTAGGTCTCGGAGGGAGACCCTCGAGGAGATACACGCTCGAGGTTTCGACCTTACCGATGAGATAAAAACGGCAAAAGAACTCGAAGCGGAAGCTGAAGACTTGGCTTATGATGAAGATGATGACGATGGTAGCAAAAGCGGATCCGAGGATGGGGAAGAGCTCGACCAAAAAGCTTAGTTTCTAGCTCTTCATGTTTGTAAATTAATTGCGTAGGCAATTTTGTACACATACATACATATATAACAAGGCAATTTTGACTTCGTAGTCTATGATCGATCAAATTTGTAGCCCCTAGGTTTGCTTGTTGAGTCGAAGATTCAACCTCTGAAGGAACATACTCCGCATATGTAGTGTAACAGTTGAGTTAATGTAAACTCAGAATAAAAGTAGCCCGTAGGCTTAATAGTCGAGTGAGTATTTCGAACTCGAAATAAAGGTAGCCCGTAGGCTTTGTAGTCGAGTGAGTGTTTCGAACTCGAGATAAAGGTAGCCCGTAGGCTTAACGGTCGAGTGAATGTATCGTACTCGAGATAATGTAGCCCGTGGGCTTAATAGTCGAGTGAGTGTTTCGAACTCAAAATAAAGGTAGCCCGTAGGCTTTATAGTCGAGTGAGTGTTTCGAACTCGAGATAAAGGTAGCCCGTAGGCTTAACGGTCGAGTGAATGTATCGAACTCGAGATAGTGTAGCCTGTGGGCTTAATAGTCGAGTGAGTGTGTCAAACTCGAGATAAAGGTATCCCGTAGGCTTAATGGTCGAGTGAATGTATCGAACTCGAGATAATGTAGCCCGTAGGCTTAATAGTCGAGTGAATCTTAATTTTGGCTGCACAATAAATCTCAAGTCATTGTACATATCGAACTCGAGATAATGTAGCCCGTAGGCTTAATGGTCGAGTGAATGTATCAAACTCGAGACAATGTATCCCGTAGGCTTAATAATCAAGTGAATGTATCGAACTCGAGATAATGTAGCCTGTAGGCTTAATAGTCGAGTGAATGTATCGAACTCGAGATAATGTAGCCCGTAGGCTTAATGGTCGAGTGAATGCATCGAACTCGAGATAATGTAGCCCGTAGGCTTAATGGTCGAGTGAATGCATCGAACTCGAGATAATGTAGCCCGTAGGCTTAATGGTCGAGTGAATGTATCGAATTCGAGACAATGTATCCCGTAGGCTTAATAGTCGAGTGAATATATCGAACTCGAGCTAAAGGTAACCCGTAGGCTTAATGGTCGAGTGAATGTATCGAACTCGAGATAATGTAGCCCGTAGGCTTAATAGTCGAGTGAATGTATCGAACTCGAGATAAAGGTAGCCCGTAGGCTTAATGGTCGAGTGAATGTATCGAACTCGAGATAATGTAGCCCGTAGGCTTAATAGTCGAGTGAATGTATCGAACTCGAGATAAAGGTAGCCCGTAGGCTCAATGGTCGAGTGAATGTATCGAACTCGTGATAATGTAGCCCGTAGGCTTAATAGTCGAGTGAATCTTAATTTTGGTTGCACAATAAATCTCAAGTCATTGTACATGTGTTCATGTTTTGCGCCTATGTTCGGGCCAATTTACATGAGCATGGTTCATTTTGACCATTTGGTTCTTACAATATTTCCTCTTGGAACCCTATTGTTGTGAAATAACTTTCTTGTAGCAGAATTTGATGTATTTGAGGCCCTGATGCCCCACGGTATTCGAGGTCGATTGGATAGAGGCCTTAGATACTGTTTAAAAGTGCAGCACGATTGATGTTTGCCTCATTAAAAACCCTGCCTAAAAACCCATTTGGGATAAAATCGGTCTAAGGGAAAAAGAGTGCAACACGTGCTTTTAAGCGAAAGATCCATCTCAGCTTTGTGGTGTGGGTTCAAAGGCTCTGGATGGTTTAGCGATCGATTCCACATAGCAACATTTAGCTTTTGTCCGGACTTTCTGCAGGTGTTAATTAAATGAATGTGGGAAGTTCGTACCTTAGCAGTAGTACCGTTTTAGATATGATTCATTCCAACTGCTTGATAGCTGTTTGCCGTTTATGGTGCCGAGCATGTATGATCCTTTTCCGACGCCCTCGAGCACCTGATATGGTCCATCCCAATTCGGTCCTAATTTTCCTTCGTTTGGATTCCGGGTATTGAGGGTGATTTTCCTTAACACTAAGTCCCCGGTTTTGAAATGGTGAAGCTTAGTTCTTCGATTATAATACCTTTCGATTCGTTGCTTTTGGGCGACCAATCGGATGAGGGCAGCTTCTCTTCCTTCGTCCAACAATTCAAGACTGGTGTTCATGGCCTCGTTATTTGATTTTTTCGCCATGAATCGAAATCTGGGACTAGGTTCACCGACTTCGACCGGTATCAATGCTTCGGAATCATACACTAATGAGAATGGGGGTGCCCCCGTGCTAGATTTCGACGTTGTCCGGTATGCCCAAAGAATTTCGGGCGGGATTTCTCTCCATTTTCCCTTGGCGTCGTTCAACCTTTCCTTCAGGTTTTGAAGAATAGTCTTGTTTGTTGATTCGGCCTGTCCGTTCCCACTGGGGTGGTATGGCGTTGATAGTATCCTTTTTATTTTGTGTTCTTCGAAGAATTTTGTGACTTTGCTGCCAATGAATTGCTTCCCATTATCACATACTATTTCGGCGGGTATCCCGAATCGGCATATGATATGATCCCAAATAAAGTCTAAAACTTCCTTCTCTCTTATTTTCTCGAACGCCTGCGCTTCAACCCATTTAGAAAAATAGTCAGTCATAAATAAAATGAATTTGGCTTTACCTGGGCTCGATGGCAGAGGGCCGATGATGTTCATTCCCAATTTCATGAACGGCCATGGGGATAGGACCGAGTGAAGCTACTCTCCGGGTTGATGGATCATTGGCGCAAACCTTTGACATTTATCACATTTACGAATAAATTATTTCTCCTCTTTGCTCATATTAATCCAATAGTATTCTGCTCTCATCACTTTTCGAACTAAAGTGTCCGTGCCAGAGTGATTCCCACAAGTGCCCTCGTGTACTTCCCGGAGGATAATTGGTATCTTCCGGACCTAAGCATACTGCCATTGGTCCACCGTAGGTTCTTTGATATAGTGTTCCGTCAGTGGCCAATGTAAATCGAGCAGCTTTTGTTCGTAGGGTCCTGGAATCTTTACGGTCTGACGGGAGCTTTCCATTTTTTAAGTATTCAATATACTTGTTTCTCCAATCCCAGGTTAAGATAGTAGAATTTACTTCGGCGTGCCCATATTCGATTACCGATTTTGAAAGTTGAACGACAGTCCCCGAGCTCAAATCATCTACCTCGACCGACGATCCCAAATTCGCAAGAGCATCGGCCTCATTATTCTGTTCTAGTGGAATATGCCATAGAGTCCATTGTTTGAAATGGTGTAAAGTGATAAGCAGTCTGTCAAAATACCTTTGCATTCTACCTTCTCGGACTTCGAAGGTTTTGTTTACTTGACTCACCACCAGCAAAGAGTCATAATGCGCCTCGATTACTTCTACTCCCAAGTTTCTAGCTAGTTCGAGACCTGCAATCATGGCTTCATACTCGGCCTCGTTGTTAGTTAACCTGATAGTTTTAATAGCTTGCCTAATAGTGTTGCCCGTGGGGGGTTTCAAAACTATGCCTAGCCCGGACCCTTTTACGTTCGAAGCCCCGTCTGTAAAAAGTGACTATACCCCTGACGATATACCTGATTTCAGAAGGAGTTCTATTTCGATTTCGGATACGAGGGTTGGCGCGAAGTCGGTCACGAAATCTACTAAAATTTGAGACTTGATGGCCATACGGGGTTGATATTCGATATCGTACCCGCTGAGTTTGATGAAATTTGGCCAATCGGCCTGACAGATCGGGGTTATGTAAAATATTACGGAGTGGGTAGGTGGTTAATATGCTTATAGGGTGATATTGAAAGTACGACCTTAACTTTCTGGAGGCGCTTACTAGCGCAAGTGCCAATTTCTCTAAGTGCGGATATCTAGTTTCAACTTCTCCTAAGGTCTGACTTACGTAATAAACAGGAAATTGCGTACTTTGCTCCTTTCGAACTAAGACACTGCTAACGGCGACTTCCGATACCGCCAAATATAAGTACAATTGTTCGCCTGTTTTTGGAGTGTGAAGCAGTGGTGGGCTCGATAGATATCGTTTTAATTCCTGCAACGCTTGCTGGCATTCTGGTGTCCAGGCGAAGTCGTTCTTCTTTTTAAGTAGGGAGAAAAATTTGTGACTTCGATCTGATGATTTTGAAATGAACCGGCCTAAGGCTGGCAATTCTTCCCGTTAACCTTTGTACAGCTTCCACGCTGTCCACGATGGTAATGTCTTCGATGGCCTTGATTTTGTTGGGGTTAATCTCGATTCCCCGATTTGACACCATGAAGCCGAGGAACTTGCCCGAACTGACCCCGAAAGTACATTTCTCGGGGTTGAGTTTCATGTTGTATTTCCTCAGAATCTCGAACGTTTCCTGCAAATGGGTCAAATGGTCCTCTGCGCGCAGGGATTTAACTAGCATGTCATCAATATAGACTTCCATTGATTTACCTATTTGTTCTTTGAACATTTTATTTACTGGGCGTTGATAAGTAGCTCCTGCATTTTTTTAGTCTGAAGGGCATTACGTTGTAGCAATATGTTCCATATTGGGTCACAAATGAAGTCTTTTCCCGGTCGTCCGGGTTCATCTGAATTTGATTATACCCGGAATAGGCATCGAGAAAAGTGAGGATCTCGTGGCCAGCCGTGGCATCGATCATGCGATCGATGTTGGGCAGTGGAAAGGAATCTTTGGGGCATACCTTGTTCAAATCTTTATAGTCCACACACATTCTAAGTTTGTCCCCCTTTTTAGGCACTACAACCATATTGGCTAACCATTCGGGGTATTTTACTTCAAGAATGGACCCTATTTTAAGAAGTTTGGTTACCTCATCCTTTATGAATGCGTGCTTTCCCTCGGACTGGGATTTTCTTTTTTGCTTCACCGGTCAGAACCTAGGGTCCAAGCTTAGCTGGTGCATCGTTATGTCCGGCGGGATCCCTGTTATATCTATATGGGACCAGGTAAAATAGTCGATATTATCAATAAGAAATCAAATGAGTTTCTTCCTAAAGTTCGGGGCTCAAACCCGTCCCCAGGTATACCTTTCGCTCGGGCCAGCGTTCGATCAATATGATTTGCTCTAGTTCCTCAATCGTTGATTTGGTGGCATCGGCATCATCCGGGGTTACGAAGGATCGAGGGATCCATTGATCATCATCTTCTTCAATGTTCCGCTTACCTGACTGGGTCGAAGCCGATGTCTGTGATTGCTATTTGGCGTTCTATTCTTTGATTGTATCTCCTTCTGAAACCGTTTCTTTTATCGGTGAAGATGAAGATATTAATTTTGCTTCCTCGACGGCGAACATTTTCTTTGCGATCGGTTGTTCTCCGTACACTATTTTGACACCTCCCGATGTAGGGAATTTGAGGACCTGGTGTAGGGTCGAAGGTACAGCTCTCATGCTGTGGATCCATGGCCTTCCGAAAAGGGCATTATATATCATATCGCCTTTGATCACGTGAAACTTTTTTTCCTGGATGGTTCTGGCCACATTTATCGGTAGGGTTATCTCGCCTTTGGTGGTTTCACATGCCATATTGAATCTGTTTAGAACCAGAGTTGCGGGTACGACCTGGTTCTGCAGGCCGAGCTGTTCTATGACCCTCGATCTGATGATATTGGCCGAGCTACCTGGATCAATTAACACACGCTTAATTTTAGTTTTATTCATGAGTACGGATATTACCAGTGCAAAGGTTATGGGGTTGGATGATTCCCTCTGCATCTTCATCATTAAAAGACAAAGTCCCTATGGGTGTGTAATCTTGAGTTCGAGATCGCTTTTCCCTCACAATCGATGTTTTAGTGCATTTAAGCACTGGTCCATGAGGGGTATCGACGCCGCCGACGATCATGTGAATGACATGTTACGGTTCTTCTAGCTCGTTTTGCTTGCCGAAGTCCTTGTTTTTGAACTGATTCTTCACCCTATCACTCCAAAATTCCCGAAGGTGCCCTTTGTTAAATAAGCGGGATACTTCCTCTCTTAATTGCCTGCAATCTTCCGTTCTGTGGCCATGGGTGCCATGATATTCGCACAATTGATTGGGATTCCTTTGGGCAGGATCGGTCTGCATGGGTCGAGGCCACCTGGTGTCTTTTATGTGTCCGATGGCCGATACGATGGCGGATGTATCGATGCTGAAGTTATATTCCGATAATCGAGGAGCTTCTACAGGATCGGCATATTTATCAAAGCCGCTCTTACTCATAAGTCCTCGAGAATTTTGCCCCCGATTAGTCCTTCAGTTGTTCCGAACCGTATCAGGTGCTGAACCGTTATCCATCCGATCTGTGACGTATGGCTGGTATCGGTCTCTGTTCGATCTTTGTTATCTGTTGATTTCCCTCTGATTTTTAGTGGCAGTGCGGTTCTGATGTGCGGGTCCGTACGGGGCTCCCAATTGATCATCTTCGACCGTAATTTTTGATTGGTACTGGTTGTGTACATCTGCCCAGGTTATTGCCGGATACTCGATCAAATTTTGTTTCAGCCGACGTGATGCTGTCGAACTTAACCCGTTCAACCCTTGAGTGAAAGCTTGTACGGCCCAATCGTCTGTGACCGGCGGTAAATCCATACGTTCCATTTGGAATCGGGATACGAATTCCCTCAGCATTTCGTTACCCTTTTGTTTTACTTTGAAGAGGTCTAATTTCCTTGTTGCGACCTTTATGGTACCAGCATGTGCTTTTACGAACGAATCTGCTAACATGGCAAAAGAATCAATGAAATTTGGCGGCAAATTGTGGTACCAGATCATTGCTCCTTTTGCGAGGGTTTCTCCGAATTTTTTCAACAACACGGATTCTATTTCATCGTCCTCCAAATCGTTGCCTTTGATGGCACATGTGTAGGAGGTGACATGTTCGTTAGGATCGGTTGTACCGTTATATTTGGGAATTTTGGGCATACGAATTTTTTTGGGGATTGGTTTTGGGGCCGCGCTCGAGGAAAAAAGTTTTTATATGAATTTTTTCGAATCAAGCCCTTTTATCATCGGCGGAGCTCCCGGGATTTGATCGACCCTAGCATTATATGTTTCCATTTTTTTGTCGTTGGCTTCGACTCGTTTTGTGAGTTCCTCGAGTAATTTAGCAATTTCAGGAGTGGTCCCTGATTCTTGCTCGTTTGATTTGAATATGGCGGGCTCCGTTATGGGGGTGACTTCTCGAAGAAGTGGATTGAAGTTCGTCCTGCTTTGCATATGAGTTTGGCTCTGTAACTGAGCTATCGCTACTTGTTGGGCTTGTAGCATTTCGAAAATCATACGAAAGCTGACCCCGATTTCTCCCGTACTGTGGGTGTCTCGGGCTACGGGTCGAGCATCGCCTTGAACGCTTCTTTCCGGTTTAGAACGTTGATTCGCTTCTAGAGCTATTTGTGAATTGATATCCAATGGTACTTCGGCTCGAATTTCGGGTTCTTCGATCGGAGCCTCGTTGCCGTTGTCAAGTAGCCTTCCGGCCTCGGGCGCTAAGTTTTTAGTTTCATCTTGAAGGCCGGCTTCGAGGTCGATAGGTAGAGCCATTGCTGATTTAAGGTTGTAAGCTGGAGTGTACTGTAGATTTATATCAAACAATCATTGTTACCCTTAGCCCCACGTTGGGCGCCAAACTGTTTATCCGAAAACCCGAAAAATGTTGAATTTAGGTGTGGTTCTAAGGATACGTAAATTCCTTCTGATACAAAAATGACAATACCAGTTTTTTGCTATAAAATGGGAATAATCAATAGGAAGGCTCAATGAGCAACATGAACTCTTAATGTATCTTGGGGAGGATCAGTCTGTTGTAGTCTGTGCCTCCCTTTTATAATAGAGGGTTACTACTTTATCTATAACAACATAATAAAATAATGCATATAGTGGAGGACCCATAATAGTTTGTCTCTTCCTTGATTCATGCCAATATTATCTCCTTTGGTGCGGTTATGATGGATTTTGTCGGCGGGCTCGGCACTGGCTCGAGCTTGGTGTTAGGTCAAACCACCGGTCTTGGTCCGAGCCCGTTCTGCCTTGGGCATCGATATTCGGGGCCTGTGTCGGTCGGAGTTGCCTCGTAATTCGATTCGGGTACGGGCTCTATAATGATACCGAGTTTTGCCGTCGATCGGTCTTATAACTCGAAAATCGACGCCCTGACTTCGGAATTCATCCGAGCTTGATATGTGGATACCCTTCGATCGAGATGTCATTGTCTTGGTCAGTCTTTATGACTGAGAATCGATTTTGACCGTACACAATAGTAATTTAAAAGGTTAGTTATTCCTATTGTTTTTCACATTGGTGATATAGGTAAAGAAAGACAAATTGGATAACTCTGATCATGTGATCCTCACGGGACAACTGAGAATTGAACTCATTGCATTATGTATTATAATTTCTTAAATTGCTGTACAAGAATATTTGGTTTTACATTGAATTCAAATTATGTAAGTAATGCTAATTTAATCTTCCAACTGTTCTTTTACTATCATAACAAAGGTAAACACTAATACTTTAATCAAATATCTTTATTGAAGTCCAATGAATCAAGTCAAGTCGTACAAAATGGGAAAAGTAAAAGAAAAGCTCTCAAGTCGTACAAAAAGGGACAAGTGAAAGAAAAGCTGTTCTAAATGTTGGACTTTGAATAAGTAAAAACTTACTTTACCAATCAATAGATGCATTATATAAATTGTTTATATACACTTATAACATTTAATTAAGATTAATGTACATTTGCATTAAATATTATTCAATTACAATTAATTAATATAATCTGATATAATTGTTATATACAAATTAATTATAATAAGAAGGTTTCGAATGGAAGGTGTTGAATTCGAGCTCAAATATAAAAAATATTATAATAGGAGGCGCTTATCAAGTACTCGTAATTACATAGTGTGAATAAATAAAAAAGAGAAGTAAAATGCCCTAGAGAAGGAATCTTTGGTGACGTACTACCAATTTAGCCGGTGTACTTGTTGGCTCGTACGGTAAAGGACGCCAAAGAGTGCGTGAGAAAGAGCATAGTTTTCACCGACACGTGTCGTCGTATGCGAAACCCCAGGAATTAAAGGGCACCGGAAGCTTAGGAGACTCGTTTATTGCGGGTCCCACTGCTGCCTCGAAAGTCCCAATTAGATTAATTTTCTATTTGTCTCGTGTTTGGATCAAAGTCGACAATTTAATTCTTTTTTTTGAATATTCAACGATATACTATACTCCCACGCGCTCCTCCTCATTGAATAAAAAGAGAATAAACCATTTTCTTATAAAATTTGGGAGTATTATTTTCTTGATAATTTTTTAAACAATAACGCAAGCTTGTTAGGAGTAAAAAGAATTATCCATACTCAGTATTTATTTTAAACTAGTAAATATAAATTTTATTTTTTATACATATATTTATTACGTAATTATCATAATTAAATTATATGAATTCTCACCTTAACTATTCATATTATTTCACTAGACAAGGAATACACTAAAATCTAATCGAATAACTGCTTATAATCTAAATTATTTTTTGTTATTGAAATACTTTTCTACTGCAAAGAGTAGATTGGTCAAACAAATCATCTTCTTAAAATAAAACTTTAGAATATTGTATACGGTCAAAATCGCATTTGCCTTTCGTATGAATAATCTAGATTGGAATATGATAGACCAAGGTTCAACTTCGTGTAAAATCGAGCCATAATGCGAAGTTAGGTTGCCGAGATCGAGACCCAGAGACCGGTCAAGATCGAGAGCAGCCAAGATCAAAGTCGAGCAAAATAGAAACCGACCAAGATCAAGTTCAAGCAAAATAGAAACCGGCCAAGATCAAGTTCGAGCAAAATAGAGACCGATCAAGATCGAGATCGAGCAAAATAGAGACTGATCGAGGACGAGATCGACCTCGATCGAAGAAAGTTTATCGAGCCCAAAGACAGAAAGCCGGAATATCCGTAATGGGGCCCGAATCACGGCGGAAATCCTGGCACATTCACATATCAAGGAAAGGCTAATTAATTAATCTATCATGGAATTCCCTACTATATTTAAAATTATACTAAGAGTATGACTTCTCTACTATATAAAAGGGTTTTTTTGATCATTTGTAAAGACAGAAAAACAATACTAAGCAATACATTGCCTTCTTTCATCTCTCAATTTCTTGTTACACTATTCATACACCAGCTAAATCCTTACTTGTTAGGAAGGTGACCAAATTCAAGGGCAAAGGCTAATTGATTTATTTGGTTTATATTTATCTTTCTTATAGCTAATTATAGCACTAATATATATATTTATACATTTTTCGATTTGTATCAAGTTATATCACGTATCCTTAGAGCTGCGTATAAGCATGCACCAATGATTCACCAACCCGGGGAACTGCTCTATTCGGTCTTGTCACCATGGCTATTCACCAGGTAAAGCTCAATTTATTTTATTTATGACTGACTATTTTTCTAAGTGAGTTGAAGCGCAGGCTTTCGAGAAAGTTAGGGAATTGTATGTGATAACGAGAAACAATTCATCACCAGCAAAGTGACCAAACTCCTCGAAGATCATAAGATCAAAAGAATCCTATCAACACCATATCATCCTAGCGGGAACGGGCAAGCCGAATCAACCAACAAAACCATCATCCAAAATCTTAAGAAGAGGTTAACCGGCGCCAAAGTAAAGAGAAAGGAAATTCTACCCGAAGTTCTTTGGGCATATCGCACAACCTCGAAATCCAGTATCGGGGCTACCACATTCTCATTAGTTTATAGCGCCAAAGCTCTAATACCGGTCGAAGTCGGAGAGCCAAGTATCTGGTTCCAATATAAAACAAAGGAATCAAATAAATAGGCCATGAATACGAGCCTAGAACTATTGGACGAAAGGCGTAAAACCGCCCTCATCCGATTAGGTTTCCAAAAGCAACAAATCGAGAGATATTACAATCGAAGAACTAATCTTTCATATTTTAATGTCAGGGACTTAGTGCTAAGAAAAGTCACCCTCAACACCCGAAATCCTAACGAAAGAAAATTATGTCCGAATTGGGAAGGACCGTACCGAATTCTCGAGGTCACCGAAAAAGGGTCTTACAAGCTCGGAACAATGAATGGGGAACAATTACCAAACAATTAGAACGTATCTCGTCTAAAACGGTACTATTGCTAAGGTACACTCTTTTTTCATTCCTTTTCTATTTTCAGATGAACACATGCAGGTGGTAGACAAGAAATGACGACAGATTTTTTAGCGAATGTCACGAAGTCTTTAGGTCTGAAAGAACGTGTTGCATTTTATTTTCCCTCAGACCGAGTTTTATCCCAAATGTGTTTTTTCGACGAGGTTTTTAATGAGGCAACGACTAATCGTGCTAACTTAGTATCAAGCCCAATTACGAATCGATATAAGAGATCCATTCGATATTGACATTATCCGAGGTTCCTTTACAACCAACCTCGAATACTGAGAGGGCTACCCTCGGATATGTGAATATCAACTCTAGAAAGGAAACTACTTCATAAACGGAGGATCTCGATAGATAGGATTTATTGTAAGGGTCAAACGGTCGAATCGAACCGTGCCCATATAGATTACTCGAACCCTGTTTCGATTATGTTACATTCTCGATCAGTTGTATGTTCCTTACAAAGATTGCTCGAACCCTGTTTCGATCGAGAATAAAGAGAAGTATGTTCCTTACAAACATCTTATGCTTTGAAATCAGAAGAATTTCTTTTCCTTGTTTGCAAAGAGCTACGTACTTTCGATTATAAATAAGCCCAAGGGTAATACTTAACCGGAATACCAATGATATCTCCCTCACTCGAGGACTGCCATTCGACTCAAACAGCCCAAGTCATCGGGCCTTGGGAGCAAAAGACCTAATAGGCCATGCCTCGATTTCTAAAAGTCACGGCCACCCCACTCGGGAACTACTATCTCGGGCAAGCCTAGATAAAATGGGAAAAAGAGCCCAACGGGTAAACTCCCCAACTGAAAGGCTACGACCAATTTAACACTACTCGAAGACGTTCGAAATCCGTAATAAAAATATGCCTTCAATAAATAAATAAAAAAATCATAACCGGTTCTAAAAGGATACCCTCGGCAAAATTTCAGACTTAAGATGTTCTCCAGGAAAAAACTTTGATAAATATCAAACCCCTATAACGCCAAAACCCAAAAAGAAAATAAATGCAAGGTTTGTTCGAACCCCCGAACACGACATGATTTTATGCTAAGGTATTTTCGACCTTTGTAAATACAAAAAATCAAAGGACAAATACGAGAGCCGAAAGGACAAGAAAAGCCTTATATTTATATACAATAGGTTTTTACAAAGGCCAAATCGGCCTAAAAAAAAATAAAAAATAAAAAATAAAAAACCCTAAGAGGTTTGGTATTCCTCGGGGGTCGTATCTTCGTCCTCGGAATCTTCTCCGCATTCAGATTCACTAGAATTCTTGGAGTCTTCCTCAAGGAAGGCTAGCTTCCGGGCCATGGCTTCCTATACTCTCGCCTTTTTGACCTCAGCTATGATATCGAAGCCTTGGGCATGAACCTCTTCGAAGGTTTCCCTTCGCCCCTGCCATTTCACATATTCTACCATGCCCTTGGCCTCGGCCTAGTTGACTTCGACCTTAAACTGGTCCACTTTAGAATGAGCTCTTTTGCTAGTCTCGGCCACCTCGGATCTGGCCACTTCGAGTTCATCGGCCAAGCTTGCCTTATCATAAATGGCCAAATCCAACCGATGATGAAGCTCCTTGATCTTCTCGATTTGCACCGAGGTTTTCTCTTTCACAGCTTGGCGCTGGGTCTAGGCAGACTCCAGTTGAGCTTGGACGATCTCCTTTTTTGAGGCTCAAATGTCCATGTTCTTTTTAAATTCTTCCGTCTCAGCCTGTATCATATCCACCTATGTTTGGAGCCGTCCGATTTGTTCCAACCTCTGTCGGGACTGCAGAATCAGATTATTAGTAGTTATCTCTAATTCATCTTCACTATCGTGAAGCACTCAAAATACCTACTCAGCCATCTCGGCATGCTCATCCCGAGCCGTTGCCAAATCTGCCTGAATCTTCTCAGTAAGAAGTTTGTAGGTGTCACTCTTCTCAGTGAGGTTCCGAACCTCAACCTCATGCTCCTCCCGAATTCGGAGGAAAGCCTCGTGATGCAACACCGAAGCCTGCAAACAAGGCAAAAGATGTTAGAACTATCTACAACTCTAAGTATAAAATAAACGATAGAGATACCCTCGAAGTTACTCGATTCCGAGCATGTTGGGCCTCATTGAAAAGGCAAGCGGTTCCTACCGCGTTCATCATGACTTGATCCTCTTCGATCACCAAGGACCTAAGGTAACTAGCA
This sequence comes from Nicotiana tabacum, assembly GCF_000715075.1. Lineage (NCBI taxonomy): Eukaryota > Viridiplantae > Streptophyta > Magnoliopsida > Solanales > Solanaceae > Nicotiana > Nicotiana tabacum. The sequence continues at coordinate 5,083,249 of NC_134090.1, forward strand.
ATCTCCATGGGAGGAGATAAAACTAGGGCATCTTATGGGATGAAGAGTATTATTTTTCGCCTACAATCAGGATTAACACTCGGGGCCGGAAATCGGTCCACCAGTCTTGGGCTCGATGAAGACCCGATAGTGCCCGACCATGATGCTTTCCTCGGTACCGGTAACCCACCGAACCCGATAATATCCCCCGAGGCATCGGACTCGAGCCCATCCAGGAATCCATGGATATCAGTCGTCCCCTGAATACCCTCGTAAGATTGACTTTCCAACATGTTAGCCTCACGGATCATAGCATCCAAAATCCTAGGGAATCCAGTAATGTCAACTATCTCGAGCTCGTCCCTCGAGATATCTCCTTCTGCCCGAGAAGTCTTGCCCCGGTCTATCCTTCGACCATCTCAGCTCTGGACGGAATGTCCTCGACTTTTCCTTGTTCATGAATTATGTCCAGAGCTCCTTTATCAATCTCCGCCAATTCGGAGGGTTGTTGTATCACAACTATAACATTATCCCGCACACAGGCTACCTCATCTTCTAATTCTTCGGGCTCATACCTCAATCGGCGGATCAAGTCCGGAGGCATAATACCAGAGCCCCCTTTGGGCTGGCGATATTTCTTCTTCGGTTTTTTCTTTTTCGAGACCGGGGAACTCGGAGCCCCTTTTCTTTTCTTTTCTTTTCTTTGACCTGCTTCGGAACGGGGACTTCTTCGTCACTAGGTAGGGCTAATGGAAATGTCCTTCCCAAGGCCTATAAAGAAAAAAAAAAGAGTAAGCAAGAGAAGAAGATCAAACGATAACCGTTCTAAGAAAGAAACTTACCATGACTGTGGGCCTCCCATCGACCCTTTGATAATTCCGTCCAAGCACGCTCGGAGTACGGTCTCTGCAGCATCAGGCCTTAAACCCATTGTTTAAGTTCCAGAATCGGTTCCGGCATCTGGGCCACAGTTGTAACATACGTAGAAAAAATAATAAAGAAAATGAAAAGCAGAACCAGAAAATTAAATGTTCAAAGAGGAATACTACTCACGATTCATATTCCATTTATCAGGAAACGACATGACATAAGCGGGGATCATGTCCGAAGTTATGACTCGAACAAAGCGGCCCATCCAACTTCGGTCACGAGTCTCGTCTATACTCGAGAACGTTGCTTTGGTGGCTCGACGAGCAAACTTTATTAGCCCTCCTCGATAGAGTCGGGGCTGTAAATGTGCATAAGGTGATCAAGGGTGAAAGGACACCCCTCGATTTTGCTAGAAAAGAATCGGAGGAGCATCACTATTCTCCAAAAAAGAAGGATGGATCTGGCCGAGGGTCACGTTGTACATCTTGCAAAAGGCGACAATGACAGGATCTAAGAGACCCAACATGAAGGGATAAGTATAAACACTCAAGTACCCCTTCAGGCGATGGGACTACCACGTGCTTTTCACCCCAGTTGCATTCCTTTTTTACTTTATCGGGGATTTTCTCGGTGATTGTACATTGATATCTCGAGATTGGCTCACATCGGCCCGGTATCGAAGAAGCTTTTTCGACCTTAAAGTCGATGACGGTTGAGCACCCTACCAGAACGAATTCCTCAGGGTGAGGTTCCGTCGCATCTTCACCGCCGGCGGGTCTTGATGAAGAAGTGGCCTCTTTTTGCGGCATTGTTTTGGAGGTTTTCGCTGTTGATGAACAAAGGAAAAGAGAATTAGAGTTGTATGCGGTGTGAAAATTATGAAGCAAAGGGATTTTCTGAAGAAGATGAGTAGAGAAGCAGCTTTGAATGAAAAAGTTTGGATGAGTATGAAAGTTTGAATACTTATAGCATTGGATGAGTATGAGTATGAACCAAGGACTGACATGCATTTAATGCCTTGGTAACTTGACCGACGGGACGTTTGTCACAAACGTCATAATCGGGCTCATTGCTGACGCCCTTACCTATCTAGTCGGAGTTCGAAAATTCATATCGTTTCTCGTTATCGTCTTTTCGAGAAACGAGGGGACTATCTGTATACGGTCAAAATCGAGTTTTCCCTTCGTATGAATAATCGAGATTGAAACATGATAGACCAAGGTTCAACTTCGTGTGAAATCAAGTCATGATGCGAAGTTAGGTTGCTGAGTTCGAGACCGAGAGATCGGTCAAGATCGAGAGCGGCCAAGATCAAGGTCGAGCAAAATAGAGACCGGTCAAGATCGCGATCGGCCAAGATCAAGTTCGAGCAAAATTTAGATCGATCAAGATCGAGATCGGCCAAGATCAAGATCGAGCAAAATAGAGACCGATCGAGGACGAGGTCGACCTCGATCGAAGAAAGTATATAGAGCCCAAAGACAGAAAATCAGAATATCCGTACTGGGAACCGAATCACGGCGGAAATCCCGACACATATCAAGAAAAGGCTAATTAATTAATCTATCATGTGATTCCCTACTATATTTAGAATTATACTAAGAGTAGGACTTCCCTACTATATAAAGGGTTTTTTCGATCATTTGTAAAGACAGAAAAACAATACTAAGCAATACATTGCCTTCTTTCAGCTCTCAATTTCTTGTTACACTATTCATACACGAGGTGAATCCTTACTTGTTTGGAAGGTGGCCAAATTCAAGAGCAAATGCTAATTGTCTTATTTGGTTTGCATTTATCTTTTTTATAGTTAATTATAGCACTGATATATATTTTTATTTTTTTCGGTTTGTATCAAATTATATCACGTATTCTTAGATCCGTATATAAATTCAATTGTTATCCATTTTTTAGGGTAAACAAATATGATACAGTTAATAAAGTTAAAATAAATCGTGAGAAATTAATGTCTAGAATTCGAAAAGAACAAGGTATTCATTCTCATACATGGAGAATTACTTGACAAACTAGCAAGGGAAAAAAGCACTTTTATATATATATATATATATATATATATATATATATATATATATATATATATCAAACGCAAAATTGAATTATGAATTTTTGGGTATTGGGCTATCGAATTAACAGTTGGTGAACAGATTAAAATTTTATAGTTAACAATTTATAGGTGCGGGACAGATTACTCAATTTTCTTATGGAATAAACTGTTAACCAGTTAAGAATTATTATATTTATGTTTCTACCCAATGTAATTATTTTCTTGTAATTTGGAGGGTGCATAATTGAATAGCTTTCATTTCTTTGTTTTTGTCTGAAATAATTGTGCCTATGCATTTACCTTCGTTTGTTAAAGTTGATTGTTGAAAAGTGATCAATAATTTAAAAAGAGAAAAAAGGTGATTTATCGAATCATGATTTTTTTTTTTGAAGTGCAGTACATTTTGATTTTTTCTATTTAGAAGAGACAGCTTATGGATTGGTATACTTTGTTGGTTTAACCCATAAATGAAATTTTTGCACAAATAGCTAGTCATATTTACTATTTTTTTTTTATATATATATTATATTTTTATCGAATGACCAAACATGCTTGTGTTCAATAACTGATAAACCAAAATTTTAAGCATAAATATCCAATCGACCAATCCGATAAGCAGCCCTAGCTTGAATACATTGTCATAATATTTTTATTTTTTTTAAATATATCATCTTTTTAAGGTAAAATTCATATAATCTGGTGTTGAAAAGGACGCGCCGCTTGTGGGTGATGAAGATTGTGAGATCCCAAGTGGTAATTGCTTACGTGGCAAAATAATTACCACACATGCACTGCCCCTACTTTTAATGAGCAAATTTGATGGTTAGGACTTTTCACCCGCGGTGTGAAAATTTGACTTTTCCATTACATTTATGTACTTTACTTCATACGGCGAAATATCTAGTGGTGCTTTATTCTCCTGTGTGCCGGTCCACAGTACCCCTTTTCCTATGCACTTTCCACCAATCAATAACAGCCCTTTCCCCCCTTTTTGTATTACACAAAGGTCTAAATATATACCCGTGAATTATACAAAATTGAGTGAATTTATTCGTCGGTAATACTTTAATATTAACATACTAATGTCGTCCAATGTTTTCTCCAAATATGCATTGATCTATACAAAATTGAGGAAATTTAGTGGTCGTTAATACTTTCGCACAAAAATATTTTTATCATCCAATACTTATTCCAAATATATATCCTTATTTTAAACGGCGCCATATAGAGGACATATTTGGTCCTATGCACATAGTTTGAGGTCATATTTGGTTCGTTAAAATACTTAAGTTTGTATGTAATTGAGTTATCTTGTTTGATTCGTGACAATGTAATAAAAATTATAATGATAAAATCCCCTTAAATAGTTTCCTTTTTTTTAGATCTTAAATATGAAAGTTGTATGAATTAATTATAAAGATGTTTAAAAAAAAAAATTCTGCACATGGCTGGCTATGATGTTGTAGATTGTGACCACTACCAAGATCTCTGCCCTAAGATGAACATTCTCATTTGGCTTACATATTAAGATAAAACAAATTCATAAGAATTTTTCGAAAAAATCTCATTTGGACATAAGATTTTTTTTACTTTTTTCTTTGAAATTTTTTCATTTTTTTCAAAATCAGTATTTGGCCATAAAATTTTCAATTTTCAATTTTCAATTGACGATAAATTTTGAAATTTTTCGAAAATTTTAAAAATTCCAAAAAGTTATTTTACAAAATTTTCACTCAAATTACTCACAAAACATCAAAAATATCCCAAAATTATATTCATGTCCAAACACAATATTATTTTCAAATACCATTTTCACTTGAAAGAAAAATCACTTTTTTTTAGGAATTTTACAATTCTTATGTCCAAACGCCCTACAGTTATTTATCTTTTTCTACTTCAATGTGACGATCGAGATTAATTACGATAATTCGTTTATTTTTTGAGATGGGTAATTACTAAATTAAGAGATGATGATAAGTTGATTATTGGCAATTTGGCCTATTTTTTTAAGTATTTTCTTTGGAAGTTTCGTGCATGTACCTATGACTTTTGTATCCCATAAATTTCTTTTGATGCAAAAGATATGTGAAAAGAATCAAGACTTAATGCATCTCCATAACACTAACCACGAGAATCTTCAAGTTTTCTTATGATAATAACCAATAAGTCAACTGGAAATAATGCTTCTTCAATTGAGAAGAATAGTACTCTTTTGGATCAATCACTTTCATATTTAGGGGAAATTCTTTTTGGCTGCACGATTTGGTTTGATACGTATATTAACTCTTTTTAATATTTATATATGAACTAACTGTAACGGCACGGTATGAACTAGAGCACACTTTTCAAAGTCAATGCTTTCATCTTATAACTAAAGTTTACATTTTAGTAATATCAGTTGAAAATATTAGTTACAATACTGTGCAAGTTTAATTTTTATCGTCTCTCTTTTCTCTTAATATGTTATAATATATACTTTTTTTAATATTATTTATTCTTTTTTTAAACATATATGAGTTTTTTTATTTTAAGAAAAATCTGTACTACTACAAACCAAAACAAATAAAACAAACACAGTACTAAATCAATCTATCTTGGAGTCATCTTCTGTCTTGTTTTTTTGGCAAAAACGTGAGGCTGACGTCCTCTAGGTAAGGGATGCAAAGTCTTTTTGATTGAGAAAGACAATAAAACATTTTTTTTGTTTTTGTTTTTTTATATGCTGAAACTTGAAAAATTAGAGAATTAATTAGTGAATATGTAATGATCCAATCGGTCATTTTAATTTTTAGAACCCCGTTTCCTAAAATAAAACTCCCCGAACATGCTTTTATTAATTTATGACTTGCGTGGGTTGTTGGTTCGGGGTTTGGGAGCGTTTGAGTTGAAATCGGATCACTTGGTTCCTTAAGTTAGCTTTAAATGGACAAGTTTGACTTCGGTCAACATTTTGAGAAAATGACCCTGGAATCGGAATTTGACGGTTCCGATAGGTTCGTATGATGATTTCGGACTTGGGCGTATGTTCGAATCGGATTTTGGATAACCCGGGAGCGTTTTGACGCTTAATAGTAAAAATCAACTATTTGAAGGTTTAAAGTTCTTTAAATTTGGTTTGGAGTAGGTTTTTGAGAAATTGAAGTTCGTTTGGAATTTCAAGTTTGGGAATAGTTGCGTATAGTGATTTTAGACTTGCACGCAAAATTTTGTGTCATTCCGGGTAGTTTAAGTACGATTCGGCGTATTGGAAGTAAATTGAAGAACTTGAAGTTCTTAAGTTTGATTCAATTTGGTTTGGGGTGTGATTCTTAGATTTGATGTTGTTTTACACGTTCCGAGAGTTCGAGCAAGTTCGTTTTATGATTTCAAACCTGTTGGTATGTTCGGACGGGGAGTCAATCGGACGAGTCTCGAACCAAGTTGGAAGTTGGGAGCCAAAACTGAAGCTCCCAGTTACTGTCAGAATCGCACCTGCGCTTGGCCAGTCGCAGGTGTGACATTCGCAGATGCGACAGAAGCTCGCAGGCGCGGCGCTCGCATATGCGAGATTTTGAGCGCAGAAGCAGAAATGGGAATGGGAAATCTACCGCAGATGCATGCGATTTGTGCACATGCGAACGCGCAGGTGCGAAGCTTTGTGCGCAAATGAGAGAATTGGCCAGGCAAGTGAAACTCGCACCTGCGAGGATTTTTCCGCAGGTGTGTTCCAACTTCCGCAAGTGCGAAAGACCTGTTTGGCAGAAAGTTTAAAAGAACGAGAATTCACCATTTTTGCCCATTTTCTTCCATACTTGGGCGATTTTGGAGCTCTTTGTGAGGAGTTTTCAACTAACAACTTGGAGGTAAGTTAATTCTACACCCCTTGAGTTAAATACATAGATTATAAGTAGATTATAACTAGTAAATCTTAGAAATCAAAGGTTTAGGTTAAAAACCTAGATTTTTATAAAAGTAAGATTTTAACCACGAAAATAGTTATGGAATTGGGTAAAAATTATATATTTGAGTTTTTGAGATTATGGGTAACATTTTCATCCGAAAATTTTTAGAATCCGGGCACGTGGGCCCGGGGTGAATTTTAAAAATTTTACCATTTTGGATAGGGTAATTTATTAATAGATGAATTTCGAATTATTTAACATATATTAATTATTCTATATAACTTTTGGATAGTTTTGGATTTCTCGGCATTGAATAGAGAATTTTACACGACGTGGTAATCGAAAGTGGACTTTGAGACGAGGTAAGTCTCTTGTCTACTTTTGTGATGGAAAAATTACCCCATAGGGATTAAATTGAATAATTATTGCTAATTGCGGGGGCTACGTACGCACGAGGTGACCAGAGTCCGTGCGTAGCTACTATAAATGCTAAAGTCTAGGTAGTTTAGGACTCAAATCATGAATTACTTGTGTAAATTATATTTCTTATTTAATTAATATTATTTGATATATTTACATATATATATATATATTGTGAATTGTTAGATCAAAATATTAAAGGATGGAAAATTTATATATTTGATATTCTGTTTAAATTAATTAATTATTAAAAAAAATTATTCTTCCTCCCAAATTTATCTCATAATAAATAAACTCTCCTTCCGTAGGTACATAAGAAAATATCTTCCTTTCTTGTGGAGCGGGCCGAACGCCTCGGCAAGATACATGCATCTATGGATAGTGCCGCACGTCCCTCGGCAACGTACATGACACTCTGAATCGGGCCGTACGTCCCCAACAAAAATCGTGCTTAATAATAATAATAATTACACGATACTTTAATAGCTTATTTCAACTTGCAAAGCTAATTGATAAATTGAAAAATCCTTGGAATTTAATGAATTATTATTCTTGCTTATTAAAGAATTAATTGTTATTCCTGTAAATGATATTTAATTGATAAATTGGAAATTATTTGAATTGAAGGAATTTAATTAATATATTGAGAATTGTTGCATTTGAAGAAGTTTAATTATTTTCGTTGATTAAATAAATTATTTTAAATTCTGTAAATCATGCTGATTTAAATATCCTAGTTATATTTCAATTATTATTATTGACCCATAGTGAGTGTCAAAGTCGGTCATCTCGTCTCTACCACTTCGAGATTAGGCTTGATACTTACTGGGTACACGTTGTTTACGTACTCATACTGCACTTGCTGCACTTTTTGTGCAGGTACTAGTGGGGGACCTATCGTCTTACACACACGTTATCTAGGGGCATAGTGGTGAGCTGTTTCTCTGATCCGTTCTGCAACTACTAGTGTCTCTCTTTGTATTTTCATTCTGTCTATTTTTATTTCAGACAACATTTGAGGTTTTGTATAATCTACTAGTTGCTCATACACTTATGACACCAGATTTTGGCACACACATTGGTTGGTTTGGATTTTATTATATTTTTCTTGGTTTTAAATTTTATCAATATATGCTTAATTTATTAGTTGCTTTGCCTAACTGTAGTGTTGGGCGTTATCACGACTTATAGAAAAAATTGGGTCGTGACAGAATAACTTCTTGAGGTGAAACTTTAGATTCAACAACTTATTCATGATTGTTTTAGTCATATATATGGGTTGTTGAAATGTCGTATTCTTAAAAAATCTCATTGCTATCAGTGGCGTTTGGACATAAGAATTGTAAAATTAAAAAAATAAAATAAAATTATTTTTTAAGTGAAAATGATATTTGAAAATTAGAGTTGTGTTGGATATGAATATAATTTTGGACTATTTTTGAATTTTTGTGAATGATCCGAAGTGGAAATTTTGAAAAATAACTTTTTGGAGTTTTTCAAATTTTTAAAAAATTTTAAAATTCATCTTCAAGTGAAAATTGAAAATTTTATGGCCAAACACTGATTTCGAAAAAAAGTGATTAAAAAAAGGGTAAATTTTTGTATGGCTAAACGGACCCTTAAATCTTCTTAAGGAAAGGGAGATATTTATAATTTGTATTTCAGGCCAAACTATCTTCTTTTTAATTTCACTTGTAATTTCAAGAACAAGCCCCACATTGAATAGTTCATCTATCCTTAAGCGAACCTAGATTGATTCATATTTCTCCTAAAAGATAAAATTTGATAATATTATAACAAAAATCACTAAAATAAACTATAGACTAACCATCATAAGAATATGAAGTACTGGCATTATTTTTTCTGAATTAATTAATGAATAATCGTCACCCTTCGTTGACATTAAAAAAGAAAATGATCGTCGCCATTACTGATAGTCCAGTTTATCTTCGTTGGATTAATGCCTCTATCCACCCATTCCTCATAAATAAGAAACAAATTAAATAAGTAGTCGAAGTCTAAACATTACTAATAACTAACTAATAAGGACAATCCACGATTTTAATAGGATGCATGTACTGTTATAAAGAGATGGATCTATTATTCATATTTGACGGGTTTAACTTTAGTTTTTTACCCTAAATTAACCCACTAGACTTTTGAAATTATAGGTTCAAAATTATACTTTTTGAAATTTTACTGATTTTCACACACACAGACACACACACACACACACACACACACACACATATATATATATATATATATATATATATATATACTACAAAACATTATAAGAAATTATGGAGTGCGTTTTGAACTGCTAATTTCACTTGTAGAGGTGCACCCAATAATTATTGTATCATAGGAGTCCTTGAGCATCGGTGCACGCACATATATTTGAGTAATTTTTAGATATATAACATTATTATATATGGTTTAGAGAGAGGAGCATGAATTCACGTGAACTCATATCCTAAGACCTAAATACGCCCCTGGGGATAACAAATACCAATAATATAGATTGTGGTATGGAGTAGTAAGTACACGTTCATCTTTAATCAGGGGTCTCGGGTTTGAGCATGGGTATAAAATTCTGTTATCACGGAGTACTTTATCCACCAATGTGAGATTTTTTTGCGAATTCGAACTAGTCGAGCCCGGCCCCAATACGAATACCGAATACCGGATGAGAAGCAAAATTAAAAATCAGAACAACGAATAAATATATCATTTGGTAGGCATAGTTGCTAATAATTAGTGGCTTCACTTAATTATTGAATTTGTTCTTCATAGAGTCAGGTGTACATGAGTTGCATTATATGTTTCACAGTTTCAGAACCAGAAAGGTCACCAAAAACTTTGAAGAGCAATTGCAAGTTGCAGTCAACTATCAGAAGACAATGCCAGAAAATGACATTCTATATATTATATTTAATTTTTAGACAGATAATTAGAGTCGAATCTTGACAAAAATTAAATATTTATTGGTTTTCCAATCTAATCAGAGGCGGATACAATCTTTGTATAATAGATTCAACTGAAATCAATATTTATAACGTGGAACATCGCTTCATATATGGAAAATCATTAAATTATTAATAAATATTAAATTTTAAAACCTTACTTTTTAAAACTATAATGAGTGGTCGTGGTAAATCTTAAAAATTTAACGTATCAAGTTTAAATTCTAGATTCATTGATCTCTAAATCTGAATAACTATTTTTTCCCCTTAATATCTATGTGAATTATTTTACAGTTTGCTTTGTCTAATGACGTCTCTCTAAAATATTGCGTAGGTATAGTATTGATTATTGTTGGTGATGGTTTCTAGTAGTTTAGAAAGAGTTTTGTTGCTACAAATTTATTTCTTTGTAGTCTGGTAGATCTACATGCTATGTTGAATCTCTCTCAAAGATCGAGACCGAAGTAATCGCACTTATTTTACGATATAAGTGGACTACCCGCAATATCGAAAAATCTCTTTCAAAGATCGACGGGAAAGTAATCATATTTAATTTACGGACTACCCGCAATATATCGAAAACCAACTGGTGAAATTTGTTTTGCATGCTTATATGTAATGAATTCTCAAGTAGACTAGCAGTACTATAATAAACAAATTGACAAAGTTCTCTGATAATTTTTCGTGTACATAATGATTTTGATAATACAATCTAGTATTTTATTAGACGAAGTTACGTTAGAGAAAATGTAAAATAAAAAAGAACATTTATAAGACTCAAATGAAAGAGACTTGAATGGGCTTAAATTAAATCCTAATCAGATGAAGGTTACTCCTCGCCATTAATAGAAAAATCTATTTTGGCTGTCTTATAGCAAAAAAGGGCAAAGAAGAAGTTAAGAACACCTTTCAAGTTTTTTCGACTAGATAAGGTCTATATAATTGGTTTTAAAAAAAAAATACAAGTATAAGCTTAACCACCACATTATTTTTTGTTATTTTCGTTTTGTCATTTAGGTTAGGTACTTAGGTCATAAGTTTTGGACGAATGTTGGATTTAGAACAATTTAAGTCTTAGATATTGCTAACTAACTTCTCAATACGAATTGATGACCCATTCCAAATATGACTTTAAGCTTTCATGATTAGCAAAACATAATTTCAAAACTGAAATGAATGAAATGGGCAAGCACTAGTAGTATGAATCTTCAAAAATACGTACTTACCAAATACATATTGTAGTGTTAACTCAACTTTATTACCAAGGGAGGTGGTTTGATGAGGAGAGTCGTAAAAATCTAAAAAACCAAACCAAATCGATAAAAAGCGATGCTTTTCTCGTTTGGTTGGGTGGTTTTTAATTTTAAAAACGATCAAATTTGGTTTGATTTGATTTTAATCAAAAAATCGAACCAAAAGACTAAGCTTTTTAAAATTTATTATCACACACACACACACACACACACACACATATATATACAAAGTTTGTAAAATTTTATGGCTCATGCTAATCGTTGCACTTTTAGTCTAGTTCTTTGCTATTTTATGGTAAATGCTATTCGTTTGCACTTTTAGTCTAGTCCTTTGCTATTTGTTTGCACTTTTAGTCCAGTCCTTTGCTATTTTATGGTATATGTTAATCGTTTGCACTTTTAATCTAGTCCTTTACTATAATAATAATGTTGTTTGATTGGTAGTTTTCTTTTGTTAAGTACAAGAATCTATTCCATGTTAAAAATAATCTATTTTAATTTTAATTGAGTCCTTAAATTATTTATCACTATTTGATTCAATTATCACCAATATATCTTGGTAAATGATAGATTTCTCAAAGAGCAATTGGTTTGATAGTGTTACATTGAAAATGTAGTCGCTGAAATATGTGCTTGGTAGTGTATGTCTCATATTTAAGAAAAAACCGATAAATAACCCCAAAAAACCAAAAAAATGACATAAATTGAATCCATAAAAATCCGACTTAATTGGTTCGGTTTGGCTCTAATATTTGAAAAATCGACTTACTTGGATTGATTTCTTTTTAGGAAAAAATCGATCCAAACTGAATCTCGAGTACCCCTAGGTGGGATGGATATGATTCATCCACCCTTAACGAGATGCCTTAGGTTTGAACACCAAAAATGAAGAAATCATGGTCACGAGCATTTTCCCCTTAAATAGGCCATAAGCTATAGGAATCTATATTAATGAGGCAATTATATTTCATATACAGTCAAATTTCTCTATAATAATATCCTTATATAATAACACTTCATTATAAAAGTTAAGTTTTTCCGAAATCAAATTTCATGTTCTGTTATAAGGAGTATATGTTTTCTATAGCAGCAATTCGCTATAATATCTAAAAATATCTGGAACAAACGAGCATGTTATAGAGAGGTTTCCTCTCTATATTTGCGTAAAATCAAAAGTTTGCTGGCAACTAAAGTATCTTTTATGACAGAAAGTTAAAGATACGTTTAATTAAACCTGGATTATATAATAAATAAAAAGTGATAAGCAATATTAAGCCAGCTTTGTTTGGTACATAGCATATCGGATCTTACTTTTATAATGCCAACTTCTTATAATTATTTACTTGTTAATCATGTCGTAAATCTGGTCATGCACATGAAAGACAACGAAACTATTGGATACGAATCATAAATTCACATGGACACATGATTAGGGGCTTATTTAAAATTTAAATTTTACAAGTTTAAGTTCAGTATTTTACCACAACACATTAATTTATTGAATTCAAAATATATTATTTATTAAATTTTTAATATATATAGAATCTGAATCAAAAGCTACTAAAATTAAATAAACTCATTAATACCACATTGTCTCTGCACATGACAATAAATACAAAAGATAATGACATGCTACTAAAAATGAAATACGCATAACTTTTCATTGGAGATAGCCCAATTTGAAAGGTATAGTTACAGCCTTTTCTTGTTTTTTCTATAATTAAATCTTGTGTCTTGGTTCGTTGATGATAATAACAAGGAAACAATAATCATTGGTTGTCTTGTTTTGAGCAATGTTGGGAACATACATATTCTCTTCCCTTGCTTGGTATCACAAATTCTTTTTCATATTTAACATATTCTTATTTAATTTATTTATTTATAAGGGATGTACCTAGTGACGGACCCCAAAATTTTAAGTTATGTTACTAGTAACTTGATAGTATAACATAATTCTTACATTGTGAATGTAAAAAAAGTTCTCAAAGTTTTTTTTAAGATAAATTATTATTAATAAAGAATCAAGAATATTCATGCATAGTTCAATGCCACTAAAACAACATGCTTATCCAATAAATATTCTCCAATATAAGGAGTGTGGGTTACCATATCTATCACTCCCAACTTTTTGGACAAAGTGGAATGTACTAAAGAAACAAAATAAGATAGGCAATAAGGAAATTATGTCACTTTTGATTGGGACCAAAATTAGTGGATGATGATGGTTAAAGTGGAAATCCATGTGATGAAACTTCATATACTACTATGGCAAGTCATTGTACATTAGAACAAGAATATCACATTTAACTAATTTAGCTCATCATTTTGGATTTATCCTTCTTTTAGAAAAGAATGCTCAAGAAAATTTTAGTTGAACTTTCTTGTATAAAATCTCGGTGGTAGTTTGGCGACCTATCTTTCGTAGTGGTCTTTAGTCTTTTGAATGGTACCAAGTAGCCATTTTAAAATAGTTGTTGTTTAGGAATTAATCAATATGTTCTGAACTTTAATTTTTTAATTTAATTTTTCGTGACATAAATGTCTTGAATTGTCTTAAAAATAAGATTTTTAGCTCAAAATTTTAGAACAACACAAATACGTGATAATTCTTAAATAGCGGCCCTAAGAAAGTAAGAGTAGCACATTATTTAGATAGATGATGGATGGTGACCTATTTAATTGAATTTACAAACCAATCAAATTTGGCGTGATTCACAAACTTAGTAAATATTTACGCTTATTTAAGTAAAGTTTCTAAATCGAATATGTTTAGTTAGAGTTATAATCAGTTAATGTAAGATAACCAATCAACTTTGGTGTGATTCACATCTCACTTACCAGAAGTCCAGAACCACATATAACATGCAAAAAGTGCTTCATAATTGAATTTGTAGAAATAATATCATGTAGTAACTCTAAAGAGTTGTTATTTAGAAATTAGTAGTGCGTTTTGAATTTCAGTTTAATTTTGTTGTTTTGAATTATTCTAAAATTAAAATTTTTAATTTAAAATTTTAGAACAAAATAAGTAATGACTAATCTCTAAATAAAATCTCTCGACCATTTGTGCACTTGCCCGTTGGATCTAGCTTTGTTATATCTCGCAATTGCTCGGTACAATTGATGTTTTTGATAAAAAGTTTTATTGTCCCCTTTCCAATTGTCGTTTTCCTCCTTATCCTAAATATATTTCAATGTTATCAACTCGAATTAAAATAATCATACATTGGAAGACTATAGCACTCTCAAACATATTTGAAAGGAAGCAGACCAAAATGCAGACTTTCTGGCAAATGAAGAACACAAATACAAAGGAATTTGATAATTTGAGAGAATGCGCTCAAGGAAATGAAGCTTCTCCTCATGACAATTCTAGTTATGTGGCTTATGAAAGATTTTAAAATTTTCGTTTAGTCAAATTTTCATTGTACCGTAATAAAATGGTGTCACGCAAATCTTTTCCGTTTTACATTTTCTTTCTTCTTTGGAGGAAATGGGCCTAGCCATAACTGTAAAAATAGCACGGGCTAATCAGTTTTCGAACTGATCATTCAAAATAGCTAACATTTGCCAAGTAATTAAAAAATAACCACTATTTTGCTGCAACAGAGACCGGTCCGGTCCAGCATAATATACTGGAGTTCGGTGCACATGTCTATGAACTTCCAACATATTATACTAGACCGGTATACTTTATTGGAACTCGAGTATATTATGCTGGAGTTCTAGTATACTTATGCTGGAACTCTATTATATTATGCTGGAGTTCCAGTATACTTATGTTGGAACTCCAGTATAATATACTAGAGTTCCAACGGATTTTGAACAGTGTTTTCGTTCAGATTTATCTTTACATGAAAAGTGACTATTTTTGAATGACCACTTGTAAATCTGACTATTTTTGAATTTCTCCCCTAATAACTAGAGGAATTTGCGTGGACTACTTATTAAACTTAAACTAATTATTCGATTTTACCTATTTGAATAGTAATTACTAAATATACCTATTCCATATAAAATTATTACCCGTCTAGCCATAAAGGAAGTCTCTAAAGGTTTTAGGAGAAATGAACATATACCCAACCCACGCGTAATCTTCCTTGTTTCAATCCAAGGTAAGAAACATTTCAATTTCTCTCTTCATCAATTTCCTCTCTTTGTTCTTGCTTTTATTTTCATAAGTTAAATTGTTTATCTGATAGGCAATATTTTTATGATATTAAAAAATTAAAATATTGACAAATTAATGGGTAAGGAATATCTATTATTTAGTTATGTGATGATTTTGTGTATACAACAAAAGAGGTTTGCTCAATATGTACAAATTACGATTCAATTAACTCATTACGTGCATGTAGTTTAATTTTCTCTTGTTGAATGAAATTATCACCTATTGAATGCCTTTCATTGTCAGAAAATATTCTCTCCCTCCCTACAAATTTCATATTTTTTCCTAACTCTTTGTTATTGTTCGAGTCATTTTTTAAATTTTGATTGTGATTCCGGTGCCTGAAATTTGATATGGTTCGATGATAAGCTAAGCAAATCAGTATGAACTTCACAAAAGATACTTTATATCTAAAATATGAATGTATTTTTTTTTATTTTTTTCACAAGTATTTTTTTAAAATATTATAAAAATTAAAATATTAAATTTAAGCTAAAGTATTTTTTTGAAGGGGTGAACCAGTCCTCTTAGATATCCTAATGTCATATGATATATATCATGTGGGTATCATAGAGGACTAATGATTGTTTAATAATTGAATTAAAAAAATCTTTTTTAAACTCTTTGCGTACAGCTGTATACCCTTTTGGTATAACTATATACTATACTGGTATCATATGTTAGTTATATTTAATTTTGATTGTATTAGCTATATTTAATTAGTACACTGTTAAATTTTTATTTAGTAATAGTATAATAGTACAGTATCTTGAATTGTTTTTGTTTTTCTTAATGCATGTGTATTATGTAATCATTTTGATTTTTTCTTTATGCGTTTGGTTTATATAATAGTATTATAGTACAATATCTTAAAATATATTATTATATTAATATGTGGTACACTATTTTTTGATTTTTCTCTTTATGCATGTGTATTATGAAATAGTAATATAGTCATATATAGTTGCCTGAAATTAATTGGTAGAACTGTATACCCTATTGGTATAATTATATGTCATATTCGTATCATATGGTAGTTGGAATATTTTTTGATTGTTTTGGCTGCATTTTTAAGTGAATTCCATTCTGAAATGATTTATATGATCATGTTTTGCTGTGTTGGATTTTCTTGTACCTATGTACATAGATTTTGTGTATTATGTAATAGTTTTTATAGTTATATGTAGTTGTTGGAACGACCCCGTACAACTATATACCCTATTTGTCACGACTCAAAATTCAACTAGTCGTGATGGCACATAACCCATCCCGTTAGGTAAGCCAATTTCTAATTAACCAATTTTAATAATAATTATTAAAGCAATTTAAGTGAATAAAGATCTTGATCTTATACAATCCCCAAGAACTGGTAGTACAAATAATGAGCTTCTAAGAATAGATTATACAAAGCGGAATGAAATAAATACATAGTCTGTTTGAATGATACATAAACAGAGCTTTTATAATTTAAGGCTACCATGGACAAGAGGCAGCTACAACAGGAACGCAAGTACATCTTCAAATCCCGCAACCATCGAGCACAGCAACAACATCAGTCAACATCTGCACGCAATGTGCAAAAGTGTAGTATCAGTACAACCGACCCCATATACTAAGTAGGTACCAAACCTAGCCGTAGGTTGAAAGTAGTGACGAGCTTCTACAAAGGTAGGGTCCAAAATCACTAGTCCACAACAGTCCATAACAACATAAAGCAAATAATACCACAAGAAACACAGAGATAAAATGCTCAGTCGAATCATGATTTCAAAAATAATAGTTCTTCCTTTCAAATACATCAGTGAAAACCCAAATCGTTTGCCCAATTGCCAAAAATATGAATAATTTGAGAACAGTAATTCTTCCAAAAATTATTTCAATAATAAATAAAATATCTCATTTTATTTCCCAGATAACCAGTGTAAAACAAATGCATCATTATGCCCATCTGTCAATATGTGAGAAAAATCACGAATAATGTGATACAGTACAGAATGAGGAAAACACATCTCTATGTCAGAGATTGCACTCATGTACTCACACTCTCAGAGTACTCATTCTCATTGTCTCACATTCTCTCACTGTGCTCAGCATACTCAATCACTCAGCACTATTCAATACCTGCTACGACGTGTAGCCCGATCCTTGTTTATAGTCGATTGCGCTCGCTGGGGGTGTACATACTCATGAGGGGCTCCTACAACCCAAGCTCTATAAGCACGGATAACTCACGTGATGCACGGACAACTCACGTGCTATAATACCATATCTGGATCCGAACGGACAACTCACGTGCTATCATAATATCTGGATCCGCAGGACCAACTCACGTGCTATAATAATATCTAGATCCGCACGGCCAACTCACGTGCTGCACGACCAACTCACGTGAAATAGTATAATATATAGATCCGCACGGCCAACTCACGTGCAATAGTATAATATATATAAACTCGCATGGCCAATTCACGTGCAATAGTATAATATATATAAAGTAAACATAGAATGCTGCGGCATGCAGTTCGATCCCAAAAATGTCCTCACAATTAGGCCCTCGGCCTCCCTCAGTCATCAATCTCTCCAGTCTCTCTTTCATGAGCTCGCAGTGTCATGAGAATAGCCCAAAATGATGATATGATGTATCAATAAATAACAACAGAGACTGAGATCTGATATGCAATAAAATCAATATGACTGAGTATGAATTTTTAATTTAAAATAAATATTTCACAACAATATGACCTCTGTGGGTCCCAATAATACTGGCACATAGCCTCAACATAATTTTTAATATACTTTTCAGCTCAATTTCTTTAACTCATAAAATCGCATGGAAAATGTCAAGATCATTTAACTACAAAATTCCACAGAAATAATTATGTCACAATTTCTATAGTGCATGCCCACACGCCCGTCACCTAGCATGTGCATCACACCCAACAATTCACGAAATACATATATTCAGAGTTCATACCCTCAACTCCAAGATTAGAAGAGTTACTTACCTTGAACAAGCCGAATCCAATGTCGAGCAAGCTAAACAATGCTCCAGAAATTCCATTATGCGCGTATCAACTCCCGAATGGCTTGAATCTCCCACAATTAATTTGATTCAGTCCACACAATTTATCGGAATTAATTCCATATCAAAATGCTAATATTTTCCATAAAATCCGAAATTACGACCCAAAAATTACTTGTAGGGCCCACGTCTCGAAATCCGATGAAATTCACAAAATACGATAACCCATCAAATTACAAGTTCAACCATACTAATTTCACTCAAATCCGACTGCAAATCGGTATTCAAAATTGAAAAATTCGTTTAATGACATTATAGAAATTTTCTTCTATTTCTCTTGAAGATTCAATAATCTTACACCAAAAATGAAGATTAATTCATGGAATATAATCACAATGGAGTTAAGAACACTTACCCAAGGTTGTGTGGAAAATTTCCTCTCCAAAATCGCCCAACCCGACCTCCAAAATCCGAAAAATGGGTGAAAATGTCGAACCCTCGAATTTAAGGTTCTGCCCTAGCGATTTCCGCATCTGCGGACAAGATTTGCGCACATGCGCATCCGTTTGTGCGAGAAAAATGTCGCATTTGCGGACTCCACTCGCCTGCCCAGTTTCCGCTTCTGCGCGCATCCGTCCACATCTGCGCTTACGCAGGTGCGGAATTTTCCCTCGCACCTGCGACCAATGCCTCACAACCCTCTGCCTGCATCTGCGCTCCTTCTCGCGCATGTGCGATTCCGCACCTGCACACCCCTGCTCACACTTGCGAGCTTGCACCTGCGACCACTTTTCCGCAAGTGCGATTAAACCAGAAGGTTTCAGTTCCAGCAGTCTTCCAAATTCAAATATCAATCCGCTAACCATCAGAAACTCACCCGAGGCCCCGGGACCTCAACCAACTATATCAACAAGTCCCATAATATAATACGGACCTACTCGAGGCCTCAAATCATACCTAACAACCTCAAAAATACGAACTACACAAGGATTCAAGCCTAATAAATTTCCAAATTCCCGAATTCTACAAACGACGCCGAAACCTATCAAATCACGTCTGATTGACCTCAAACTAAGTGTTCCAATTCATTCCAAAACCTTACTGGACCCGAACCAATTGCCCCATAATTCACACAACAAATATAAAGTAAAATTTGAGCAGTAAATGGGGAAACGGGGTTGTAATACTCAAAATGACCGGCCGAGTCGTTACATTCTTACCCACTTAAACATACGTTCATCCTCGAACGTGCCAAGAGTTGTTTCCAAGCCATTAAATCACTACATAGGCTTGACTACACAATGTAACTGAAAGTCATTAATTTAACCTTAGCCCATAAACCTTGGAGTTTAATTTCCAACCTTTAAAATTTCTTTCAAGACACAAATCTTATATTTACACACCGTATAAGTCCGAACAAGTTGCATCGAGCTATAACTATAACCACGAATATAATCAACCAACATATTACACAACTCGCATACTCGTAGCACCATTCCTGATCACAGTGACTACTCCAAAACCAACCACATACTAGTATTAAACCCATATCGAACCAAACTCTATCCCAAAACCTTTGTACACTGTTGTTAATAAAGGAAACACGCGAAATTTCATGACCACTTACCAGATCAACAAGTCACAGAGCCTTCTCCCCCCAACCAGAACCATAATCCCTTTCTGAGCCGACTTTCAATATTATACTCCCGAATATACCGAAATCAAACCTGATAGTACCCATTCTAGGTCCAATGGCCTTATATTACTAAACACAACTATTCCATAGACATGCCTCACCAATATAACTCAAAGCCACAACTCGTGCCATCTGTGCACCAATACGCAACAATTCAAATGTACCCAGTCATGGAATATGACTCAAATGAGAGAACTGCCCCGCCAGATTAACAAGTATCTCCATAACGAAACGCTGAAAATTCATCATACACCGTAGAACCATCACCCGATTCTAACACGAGGTTCATGTTATATACTCCGAACTACCCTGCTCCAAATTAATAACGACGGAGAGACAAATGACAAAACAAATACCGCACAAAACCCGATAGGACATAACCATTACGCTATCGATCATGCAATACCCAAGTACTCATCACACTCAAATTCCGCTATAAAGCTCAAATAGAACCACACCATCTGTGCACATAACCAATGAATCACAACTCCTCGTTGCATAAAGGAGTAACTCACAGATCATTTGAGAACACGAATAAGTTCAACATCAACCGAATGACACATCCCTCAATAATAGCAGTATGGAGCCAACCATTCCGGCTCGGTGTAGAATACACATCTTAATTGGGCCTACCTATGGTCCCCCAAATCAACTCGGGTTACCCATAAATAGATATAAAAAAAATCCCTCCGAAAATCCATAATAACTAAATCATAACACATTTTATCATCTGGCTACCTCCGGCCACAACTTCACAGTCCACAACCATGAAACAACCTGCTCCTAGGAACTCCCATTATCCAAATCCATAGAACACACGAATTGCCATATTTGATTCCATCTCCACCGCCCGAATACCTAGCACATTTCTCATACACGATCATCCCACGAGAAATACTTGAAAAGTTCTTCCGTGCTACTAGACATAATTATTAAAGCAATTTAAGTGAATAAAGATCCTGATCTTATACAATCCCCAAGAACTGGTAGTACAAATCATGAGCTTCTAAGAATAGAGTATACAAAGCGGAATTAAATAAATACATAGTCTGTTTGAATGGTACATAAACAGAGCTTTTATAATATAAGGCTACCATGGACAAGAGGCAGCTACAACAGGAACGCAGGTACATCTTCAAATCCCGCAACCATCGAGCACAGCAACAACATCAGTCAACATCTGCACGCAATGTGCATAAGTGTAGTATCAGTACAACCGACCCCATGTACTGAGTAAGTAACAAACCTAGTCGTAGGTTGAAAATAGTGACGAGCTTCTACCAAGGTCGGGTCCAAAACCACTAGTCCATAACAGTCCATAACAACATAAAGCAAATAATACCAGAAGAAACACATAGATAAAATGCTCAGTCGAATCATGATTTCAAAAATAATAGTTCTTCCTTTCAAATACATCAGTGAAAACCCAAATCGTTTGCCGAAGTTGCCAAAAATATGAATAATTTGAGAACAGTAATTCTTCAAAAAATCATTTCAATAATAAATAAAATATCTCATTTTCTTTCCGAGATAACCAGTGTAAAACAAATGCATCACTATGCCCATCTGTCAACATGTGAGAAAAATCATGAATAATGTGATACCGTACAGCATGAGGAAAATACATCTCTATGCATATATGTCATGTGTGCATGTCAATGCAATGTATATCAGAGATTGCACTCATGTACTCACATTCTCAGAGTACTCAATCTCATTGTCTCGCATTCTCTCTCACTGTGCTCAGCACACTCAATCACTCAGCACTATTCAATACCTGCTGCGGCTTGCAATCTGATCCCTGTTTATAGTCGACTGCGCTCACTGGGGGTGTACAGACACATGAGGGGCTCATACAGCCCAAGCGCTATAAGCACGGACAACTCACGTGCTATAATACCATATCTGGATCCGAACGGATAACTCACGTGCTATCATAATATCTGGATCCGCAGGACCAACTCACGTGCTATAATAATATCTAGATCCGCACGGCCAACTCACGTGCTGCACGACCAACTCACGTGAAATAGTATAATATATAGATCCGCACGGCCAACTCACGTGCAATAGTATAATATATAAATCCGCACGGCCAATTCACGTGCAATAGTATAATATATATAAAGTGATCATGGCCTGATGCGGCGTGCAGTTCGATCCCAAAAATGTCCTCACAATTAGGCCCTCGGCCTCCCTCAGTCATCAATCTCTCCAGTCTCTCTTTCATGAGCTCGCAATGTCATGAGAATAGCCCAAAATGATGATATGATGTATCAATAAATAATAACAGAGACTGAGATCTGATATGCAATGAAATCAATATGACTGAGTATGAATTTTTAATTTAAAATAAATATTTCACAACAATATGACCTCTGTGGGTCCCAATAATACTGGCACATAGCCTCAACATGATTTTTAATATGCTTTTCAGCTCAATTTCTTTAACTCATAAAATTGCATGGAAAATGTCAAGATCATTTAACTACAAAATTCCATAGAAATAATTGTGTCACAATTTCTATAGTGCACGCCCACACGCCCGTCACCTAGAATGTGCGTCACCTCCCAACAATTCACGAAATACATATATTCAGGGTTCATACCCTCAACTCCAAGATTAGAAGAGTTACTTACCTCGAACAAGCCGAATCCAATGTCGAGCAAGCTAAACAATGCTCCAGAAATCCCATTATGCGCGTATCAACTCCCGAATGGCTTGAATCTACCACAATTAATTTGATTCAGTCCACACAATTTATCGGAATTAATTCCATATCAAAATGCTAATATTTTCCATAAAATTCGAAATTACGGCCCAAAAATTACCTGTGGGGCCCATGTCTCGAAATCCGACGAAATTCACAAAATACGACAACTCATCAAATAACAAGTTTAACCATACTAATTTCACTCAAATCCGACTGCAAAATCGGTCTTCAAACTTGAAAAATTCGTTTAATGATATTATAGAAATTTTCTTCTATTTCTCTTGAAGATTCAATAATCTTACACAAAAAATGAAGATTAATTCATGGAATATAATCACAAGGGAGTTAAGAACACTTATCCAAGGATGTGTGGAAAATTTTCTCTCCAAAATCGCCCAAGCCGAGCTCCAAAATCTAAAAAATGGATGAAAATGTCAAACCCTCGAATTTAAGGTTCTGCCCCAGCGATTTCCGCATCTGCGGACAAGATTTGCGCACCTGCACATTCGCTTGTGCGAGAAAAATGTCACATTTATGGACTCCACTCGCCTGTCCAGTTTCCGCTTCTGCTTGCATCCGTCCGCATCTGCGCTCACGTAGGTGCAGAATCTTTTCTCGCACCTGCGACCAATGCCTCACAGCCCTCTGCCCGCATCTGCGCTCCTTCCCGTGCAGGTACGATTCCGCACCTGCGAAGCACCTTCCGCACCTGCGCACCCCTGCTCGCACCTGCGACCACTTTTCCGCAGGTGTGATTACACCAGAAGGCTTAAGTTCCAGCAGTCTTCCAAATTCAAAAATCAATCCGCTAACCATCCGAAACTCACCCGAGGTCCCGGGGACCTCAACCAACTATATCAACAAGTCCCATAACATAACACAGACCTACTTGAGACCTCAAATCATACCTAACAACCTCAAAAATACGAACTACACACGGATTCAAGCCTAATATATTTCCAAATTTCTGAATTCTACAAACGACGCCGAAACCTATCAAATCACGTCTGATTGCCCTCAAACTAAGTGTTCCAATTCATTCCAAAACCTTACTGGACCCGAACCAATTGCCCCGACAATTCACACAAAAACTGTAAATTTGAGCAGTAAATAGGGAAACGGGGTTGTAATA
This sequence comes from Nicotiana tabacum, assembly GCF_000715075.1. NCBI lineage: Eukaryota > Viridiplantae > Streptophyta > Magnoliopsida > Solanales > Solanaceae > Nicotiana > Nicotiana tabacum. Next base: position 5,107,415 of record NC_134090.1, read on the forward strand.
CTCAAAACGACCAGCCGAGTCGTTACATTCTCCCCCACTTAAACATACGTTCGTCCTCGAACGTGCCACGAGTTGTTTCCAAGCCATTAAATCACTGTTCCATCTTACCACACACGTACCCGGGGGTGAACCCACGTCACCCTATCCCACACAGGCTTGACTACACAATGTAACTGAAAGTCATTAATTTAACCTTAGCCCATAAACCTTGGAGTTTAATTTCCAACCTTTAAAATTTCTTTCAAGACACAAATCTTACATTTACACACCGTATAAGTCCGAACAAGTTGTATCGCGCTATAACTATAACCATGGATATAATCAACCAACATATTACACAACTCGCATGCTCGTAGCACCATTCCTAATCGCAGTGACTACTCCAAAACCAACCACATACTAGTATTAAACCCATATCGAACCAAACCCCATCCCACAACTTTCGTACAATGTTGATAATAAAAGAAACACGTGAAATTTCATGACCACTTACCAGATCAACAAGTCACAGAGCCCTCTCTCCCCAACCAGAACCATAATCCCTTTCTGAGCCGACTTTCAATATTATACTCCCGAATATACCGAAATCAAACCTGATAGTACCCATTCTAAGTCCAATGGCCTTATATTACTAAACACAACTATTCCATAGACATGCCTCACCAATATAACTTAAAGCTACAACTCGTGCCATCTGTGCACCAATACGCAATAATTCAAATGTACCCAGACATGGAAAATGACTCAAATGAGAGAACTGCCCCTCCAGATTAACAAGTGTCTCCACAACACAACGAAACGCTGAAAATTCATCATACACCGTAGAACCATCACCCGATTCTAACACGAGGTTCATGTTATATACTCCGAGCCACCCTGCTCCAAATTAATAACGACGGAGAGGCAAATGACAAAAAAAAATACCGCACAAAACCTGAAAGGACATAACCATTACGCTATCGATCATGCAATACCCAAGTACTCATCACACTCAAATTCCGCTATAAAGCTCAAATAGAACCGCACCATCTGTGCACATAACCAATAAATCACAACTCCTCGTAACATAAAGGAGTAACTCACTGATCATTTGAGAATATGAATAAGTTCAACATCAACCGAATGACACATCCCTCAATAATAGCAGTATGGAGCCAACCATTCCAGCTCGGTGTAGAATACACATCTTAATTGGGCCTACCTATGGACCCCCAAATCAACTCGGGTTACCCATACATAGATTTTAAAAAAGAATCCCTCCGAAAATCCATAATAACTGAATCATAACACATTTTATCATCTGGCTAGCTCCGGCCACAACTTCATAGTCCACAACCATGAAACAATCTGCTCCTAGGAACTCCCAATCTCCAAATCCATAGAACACGCGAATTGCCATATTTGATTCCATCTCCACCGGCCGAATACCTAGCACATTTCTCATACAAGATCATCCCACGAGAAATACTTTAAAGGTTCTTTCGTGCCACTTGACATAATTATTTAAGCAATTTAAGTGAATAAAGATCCTGATCATATACAATCCCCAAGAACTGGTAGTACATATCATGAGCTTATAAGAATAAAGTATACAAAGCGGAATGAAATAAATACATAGTCTATTTGAATGGTGCATAAATAGAGCTTTTATAATTTAAGGCTACCATGGACAAGAGGCAGCTACAATAGGAATGTAGGTACATCTTCAAATCCCGCAACCATCGAGCACAACAACAACATCAGTCAACATCTACATGCAATGTGCATAAGTGTAGTATCAGTACAACCGACCCCATGTACTGAGTAAGTAACAAACCTAGCCGTAGGTTGAAAGTAGTGACGAGCTTCTACCAAGGTCGGGTCCAAAATCACTAGTCCACAACAGTCCATAACAACATAAAGCAAATAATACCAGAAGAAACACAGAGATAAAATGCTCGGTCGAATCATGATTTCAAAAATAATAGTTCTTCCTTTCAAATACATCAGTGAAAACCTAAATCGTTTGCCGAAGTTGCCAAAAATATGAATAATTTAAGAACCGTAATTCTTCCAAAAATCATTTCAATAATAAATAAAAAATCTCATTTTATTTCCCAGATAACTAGTGTAAAACAAATGCATCACTATGTCCATCTGTCAACATGTGAGAAAAATCATGAATAATGTGATACCGTACAGCATGAGGATAATACATCTCTATCCATATATGTCATGTGTGCATGTCAATGCAATGTATATCAGAGATTGCACTCATGTACTCACATTCTTAGAGTACTCAATCTCATTGTCTCGCATTCTCTCTCACTGTGCTCAGTAAACTCAATCACTCAGCGCTATTCAATACCTGTTGCGGCTTGCAATCCGATCCCTGTTTATAGTCGACTGCGCTCACTGGGGGTGTACAGACTCATGAGGGGCTCATACGGCCCAATCGCTATAAGCACGGACAACTCACGTGCTGCACGGACAACTCACGTGCTATAATACCATATCTGGATCCGAATGGACAACTCACGTGCTATCATAATATCTAGATCCGCAGGGCCAACTCACGTGCTATAATAATATCTGGATCCGCACGGCCAACTCACGTGCTGTACGACCAACTCACGTGCAATAATATAATATATAGATCCGCACGGCCAACTCACGTGCAATAGTATAATATATAAATCTGCACGGCCAACTCACGTGCAATAGTATAATATATATAAAGTCAACATAGCTTGCTGCGACATGCAGCCCGATCCTAAAAATGTCCTCACAATAAGGCCCTCGGCCTCCCTCAGTCATCAATCTCTCCAGTCTCTCTTTCATGGGCTCGTAATGTCATGAGAATAGTCCAAAATGATGATATGATGTATCAATAAATAACAACAGAGACTGAGATCTGATATGCAATGAAATGAATATCACTGAGTATGAATTTTTAATTTATAATAAATATTGCATAATAATATGACCTCTATGGGTCCCAATAATACTGGCACATAGCCTCAACATGATTTTTAATATACTTTTCAGCTCAATTTCTTTAACTCATAAAATCGCATGGAAAATGCCAAGATCATTTAACTACAAAATTCCACAGAAATAATTATGTCACAATTTCTATAGTGCACGCCCACACGCCCGTCACCTAGCATGTGCGTCACACCCAACAATTCACGAAATACATATATTCAGAGTTCATACCCTCAACTCCAAGATTAGAAGAGTTACTTACCTCGAACAAGCCGAATCCAATGTCGAGCAAGCTAAACAATGCTCCAGAAATTCCATTATGCGCGTATCAACTCCCGAATGGCTTGAATCTCCCACAATTAATTTGATTCAGTCCACACAATTTATCGGAATTAATTCCATATCAAAATGCTAATATTTTCCATAAAATCCGAAATTACGACCCAAAATTACTTGTAGGGCCCATGTCTCGAAATCCGACGAAATTCACAAAATACGATAACCCATCAAATTACAAGTTCAACCATACTAATTTCACTCAAATCCGACTGCAAATCGGTATTCAAAATTGAAAAATTCGTTTAATGACATTATAGAATTTTTCTTCTATTTCTCTTGAAGATTCAATAATCTTACACCAAAAATGAAGATTAATTCATGGAATATAATCACAATGGAGTTAAGAACACTTACCCAAGGTTGTGTGAAAAATTTCCTCTCCAAAATTGCCCAACCCGACCTCCAAAATCCGAAAAATGGGTGAAAATGTCGAACCCTCGAATTTAAGGTTCTGCCCTAGCGATTTCCGCATCTGCGGACAAGATTTGTGAACATGCGCATCTGTTTGTGCGAGAAAAATGTCGCATTTGCGGACTCCACTCGCCTGCCCAGTTTCCGCTTCTGCACGCATCCGTCCGCATCTGCACTTACGCAGGTGCGGAATTTTCCCTCGCACCTGCGACCAATGCCTCACAACCCTCTGCCCGCATCTGCGCTCTTTCTCGCGCATTTGAGATTCCGCATCTGTGCTCCTTCTCGCGCATGTGCGATTCCGCATCCGTGCTCCTTCTCGCGCATGTGCGATTCCGTACCTGCGAAGCATCTTCTGCACCTGCACACCCCTGCTCGCACTTGTGAGCTTGCACCTGCGACCACTTTTCCGCAAGTGCGATTACACCAAAAAGTTTCAGTTCTAGCAGTCTTCCAAATTCAAATATCAATCCGCTAACCATCTGAAACTCACCTGAGGCCCTCGGGACCTCAACCAACTATATCAACAAGTCCTATGACATAACACGAATCTACTCGATGCCTCAAATCATACCTAACAACCTCAAAAATACGAACTACACACGGATTCAAGCCTAATAAATTTCCAAATTTTCGAATTCTACAAACGACACCAAAACCTATCAAATCACGTCCGATTGACCTCAAATTTTGTACACAAGTCACATTTCACATTACAGACCTATTCAAAATTCGATAATCGGATTCCAACCTCGATATCAAAAAGTCAAACCCCTGGTCAAGCTTCCCAAAAATTCATCTTTCGGCATTTCAAGCCTAATTCCACTATGGACCTCCAAATAATTTTCGGACATGCTACTAAGTCCAAGATCACCATACGGAGCTATTGGAATCATCAGAATTAAATTCCGAGGCCGTTTACACATAGGTCGACATCCGGTCACTATTTTAACTTAAGCTTTAAACCTTGAAACTAAGTGTTCCAATTCATTCCAAAACCTCACTGGACTCGAACCAATTGCCCCGGCAATTCACACAACAACTGTAAAGTATAATTTGAGCAATAAATGGAAAAACGAGGTTGTAATACTCAAAACGACCGGTCGGGTCGTTACATTATTAGTATAGCTATTTACTATATTTGTATCATATGCTAGTTGAATCTTTTTTTGGTTGTATTAGCTGCAGTTAATTGGTACACTATTTAATTTTCCTTTAATAATAATAATATAATACAATATCTTGAAATACTTTATTATATTAATATGTAGTACACTATTTTTTTATTTTTCTATATATGCATGTGTGTTATGTAATAGTAGTATAGTCATATAGTTGCCGGAAATTAACAAGTAAAATTGTATACCATGTTGGTATAGTTATATGCCATATTGGTATCATATGGTAGTTTGAACATTTTTTGGTTGTTTTAGCTGAATTTTTAAGTGAATTCTATTCTGAAATTATTTATTCGAACATGATTTGTAGTGTTGGAATTTTTTTGTGCCGATGGACATAGATTATGTGTATTATGTAATAGTTTTTATAGTTATAGGCAATTGTTGAAACGACCCCATACAACTATATACCCTGTTAGTATACGAAATTAGCAAGTTGCTTCGCGAATGTTTAGCTTGCAATGTGAGCATGTAATTTTCTCATACTTTTATTGCATCTTTTAACGTTTTGGTACAGTAGTATAGTCGCATATAGTTGTAGCAATATTCTAGAGCAATCATATACTCTGTTGGTATACATGTATACCATATTGGTATCATATGGTACTAGAAGTCTTTTTTGCTACTTATATTTTTATAGTATTTTCTAATATTTTATTATCTTTTCTATTCTAACTAGTATATCTGGAGATTTGGTGGTCGTAGATCATGTTTTCTTGCTCCATAAATGGTTGTGTTACTGCTAATGGTAGAGTGTGTACTGATATTTATAGGGAAGGAGATCAAGATTTGCATGGCAATCACGTGGAATTAGAAAAGAAACAAGAAATAAAGAAGAAAATAAAAAGAAAAAAAATAAAGAAGGAGTCAAATTTGAGTGTGAAATAAGTTATGGTAAAAATAACAATAATACGATTTGGGAAAAAATAAATGAATAAAATAGAAAAAAGAAAAAAATAAGAAGAAAACGAGAAAAAAGAAAAGGAGAAAAGAAAGAAAAAAAAATAAAAAAAAAGGAAAAAAGAAAAGAAGCATAGAAATAAAAAAGAATTGGAAAAAAGAGAGAAAATTTCCCACAAAAACTATTATGGGTAAGAAATATAATTAGTTTGATGGGTAGAAAAATAAATGGGTAGGTAAGGGTAAACAATTTTATTTTTGTGGGTAATTGTGTCATTCACCCTAATAACTATAGTTTGCCTAATTACTATTCGTAGCTACTATTCAATTATGAAAATTTTACTTCCTATGACAAACTATTACACCTTATTTATTACAAATCAAAATAATTTTAAAATATTATTACTTATAGCTACCTTTTCTATTTTATAGCAAAATAGGTATTTATTTTATACAAGCATGAAATATGGCAAATATGTTCTTTCTCCCTCTTCCTTCTCTCTCTATCAACAAGATTCTCAATCTTCTCTCTTCTCCCTCAAATCAACAAAATCATCATTATCATCTGGAGATTCGATGTCTCCGGTGACTCGGAGAAGTAGGTGGCGACAGAGCTGCGGTGGAAGAAAGGTGATTTTGGATCGGGGAGAAGAGGAAGAGTGGCGGCGGAGCTACGGTGAAGAAACCGGTTGATGTGCTTTAGGCGGGTGGCCCAACATAGCTCGTTCCCTTCTTCGTGCTTTCACAGGAAATATGGCTACGCACCAAAAATTGCATGTGTACTTTTTTTTGGGTCTATATGTAATTTTTTTGTTCGTCTCCATTTTTAGTTTTAATACAATGTATATAGTATTTTGCTTGGTCGGAAAATACCATCTTTAGCAAACTTTCTTATCTTCGTTGCTATTTAGTCACATACAATGATACAAATACATTGTATTCTATACAAATACACTCAAATACATTATATTTTTGTATAAATACATTATTTTTTAGCTTGTATTTATGTATTCCGAAAGTATGTATTTTTTGAATACAACCGAATATCACTGTGTTTTGTGATTTTTGTTGTTTGAATATAGTCGAATTTAATACAGTGAATTGAATATAATATATAATACGGAATAATGAATATTTGTGAATTGAATACAATGTATATAGTCAAATTGAATAGAACGGTATACACCCTATTTTTTGATTACCTCATCGCGTGAATACATGAAATACAACACAGTAGCAACAAAATTTATGTAGAATTAATTTTGTTGAGTTAAATTATGAGTGATACACGCTAATCGATCCTCTTCCCGTTATTAAACAACTCGGCTCCCCTATTTTTTAGGCAAATTTCGCTATTATATTCATGAATACAGTAGCGCGAATACATAGAATACAGTTGCGTAACAACTAAATAGTAGCTGTAGGAAGTAATAATGCATATGGTAGCTATAGAAAGTTAATAGCTACTCCCTCCGTTCCAATTTATGTGAACCCGTTTGACTGGGCAAAGAGTTTAAGAAAAAATGAAGACTTTTGGAATTTGTGGTCCTAAACAATTAAAAAAGGGTCCTAAAGTATTTGTGTGGTTATAAAAGCTTCTCATTAAGGGTAAAATTGTAAGTTTAAGCAAAATTATTTCCAAATTTAGAAAGAGGTCATTCTTTTTGGAACGAACCAAAAAGGAAATAGGTTCACATAATCTGGAACGGAGGGAGTATTAAACAATAACGACTTCTGAAAATTCCTCTTCAATTATTACTAACTTGTATTACTTGTATTCAAACGCGCAATGAATACATCACGTGTCAACTTTATTCATTCGTGTAACAAATACAACGTATATCAACTATATTCGTTCGCGCAATTGTATTCATTCGTACAACGAATACAACGTGTATCAATTGTATTCGTTCACATAATTGTATTTATTCGTGCAACGAATACAATATATATCAAATATAATCAAGACGAAATATAAAGGTGTATACAAAGAATACAACATGTATCGACTGTAGATATGATGTATACAAAGGATACAACATGTATCGACTGTATACATGATGTATGCAACAGATACAATATGTATTGATTGTATTTGTTTGCGCAACAAATACAACTAAGGCGAAATATAGAAATACAGAAAAATAAAATATTTTTGTTGAGAGTAAAACTGAAAACCTTCGCTAACTATGTGAGTACTCTAACCAACTAAGCTACGAGAGCTTTTGTTGCTCTCCCGTTTCAGTTCAAAATAATTAATTTTTTATTTCATGAATTTGCCATAAAATTCAAATATAGTTATGATGTTAACTTTGCTAAAAGTATAGCTATGAATGGTAAATACAATATAAATGTTTGATGTGTCGAGCAATTTTTCCAATTAAGAAAGCATCATTTTTAGATCTCTTGTATGTAAAACATAGATCTTTTATGTGTAAAAGTAAATCTCTCATGTATTTAAAAAGAGATAGGTTCATAAAACTAAAAACGAATTTGTAACGATCCACAAAACCATTTAACCTTGGTTCGGTCCTTCATAAAGAACCCAACAAAAAATAAACATATATTGGTCTAAGATCACTATTTGCTTTCAACTATATTAGGCCCATCGGGTTCAAAAGAGGCCCACTCCTAACTTGTATAACACTTGATCAGCAGTTCCATCCGGGCCCATACATGCAAACATGTGAGATGGGCAAAATTCTAGATTTGCTTTAACAATTGGGCCAAGTTGTCTATGTCCAATTACGAATTAAAACATGGGGAACTTCCAGAAATGACTATTGTTTGGAGGCTTATTGCTGGGCATAGCTATAATTTAGTTAAATTATATTTTTGTAGCTATTAATTGCTTGCCATGGGATATATGTTATTGTATTCAATTCGGTTGTATACATTGTATTCAATTCGGTTGTATACATTGTATTCAATTCGGTTGTATTCGCTCTTATATAGTTTACATTATATTCAATTTCACTGTATTGAATTCAATTGTATTCAAACATTAAAAAGTCAAAGAATAGGGTGTATACCGATATATTCAATTCGGTTGTATACGATATATTCAATTCGGTTATATTCATTCTTAACCATTCACATTGTATTCAATTTTACTTTATTCAATTAGACTGTATTCAAAGTTTCAAACAACAAAAAATCTCAAAACAGTGATATTCGGCTGTATTCAATTTATTGTATTCATTTGTAGTTAATTTTACACTGTATTCAATTTACTATGCTTAATTTGGCTATATTCAAACAACAAAAATTCAAAAAATAAAGGGACGTACAATAAAAGTAACTTTCGGAATACATAAATACATGCAAAAAAATTATATTTGTATTAAAAATACATAATACACTCAAATTTGAGTATATTTGTATAAAATACAATGTATTTGTATCATTATATGTGACTTCAATAGCAAAGAAGAGAAGAAAATTCGCCAGAGATGATGTCTTCCGGCCAAGCAAAACACTGAATACATTGTATTAAAAATAAAAAATGGAGAAGAACAAAAATACTACCAGATCTAAAAAAACACTATCACATTGTATCTACCAAAATCTGGTCAGACAAATAAAATTCTGGTCGTAATATGTATTTCATTGTATTTAATTCGACCATAAAAAATAAAATATACTCAAATATGAGAAATACACTCGGATATGAGAAATTCGATCGGTTGGCCATGGATTCGAGCAAGAGGTGACGGCGGCGGTGGAGGTAATGACGAGGCCGATCTGGATTAAAGAATTTGAGGATTTTTTTATAGCGAGTGAGAGAAGATAGAGTACAAAGAAGAGAAGAAATATAAAAGGAGGTCTGGCGACAGTGTTCCAGCGGGTTAGGCCGGCGGTGGTTCTTCAGAGAGATTGTAACACCAGAGAGATAGAGAGTTTAAGGGAGATGGGGGAGGCGACTAGGTTATAGTAGGAATATGAAAGGAGAAATGGAGGAAAACGTTATTTTAGGACTAGAAATCCCTTAGAGAGGGCATTTGCTATAAAACCCAATATGTAGCTATGTATTATACTTAGTTTAAAGTGTATTTATTTATAATAAATAAGGTGAATTATTTAGCTATAACATGTAAAATTTCCTTAAAGCATTATCAAGGTTCTAGATAGTAGATACTGCATTAATCTGTTGTCTAAATCTCATAGGGTTGCATCCAAAACTCAAGTTATGGGGTTAACTTTATAAAAGAAGAATAGTAGGTTGGATTTATTATTTATTTTTTCTAGCCGGTGCATGGCCAACACTATCTCTCTCTCTCTCTCTCTCTCTCTCTCTCTCTCTCTCTCTCTCTCTCTCTCTCTCTCTCTCTCTCTCTCTCTCTCTCTCTCTCTCTCTATATATATATATATATATATATATATATATATATATATATATATATATATATATATATATATATATATATATATATATATATATATATATATATATTAGAAGAATTAACCCAAATATCCGCCCACCTAACAACTTAAACTAAAAATAGCCGGTGGAGGTATAATGTATACATAATTTATGTATTATATATGTGTAATTATGTATAATAAATTTATGTATATGGCTAGAAAAAGTAAACAGTAAATATGTCCGCCTATTTGTGTAAAGATCCGGGCATAATCTAACCGGTTATTTTTAGTTTAAGCACTGGGTGAATGGCTATTTGGGTTGATTTTTCAAAGAAGAGTGGAGTATTGAATGTAGAGGAATTTACATAGAATACAACCCTGTAAAGACTTATTTATATTCCCGACAACTGTTTTTACAAAATACTTATTTCAAAATCTTACCTTTTAAATTAAATTATGTACAACTTTTCATATCCTAATATCTCTCCCTTGAGATTCTCTCTCACTTAAAAGACATCTCTTTGTGATTATATTCTATCTCACCTAGTGTATCTATCACTATCAATCCCCCCTCCCTCAATTTCTTCAGTAAAAGATATTCTTGTATATCACTAGAGTCTATCTCACTTTTTTTCGTCCCATATATTCTCTATATGTCAAGATGCATAAAAAAACTCATTGCTCGGAAAATCATGGACAATCACTACAACAAAAATGGGCTTTAACGGCAATATAAAATGGCTTTAGCGCCAATAACAATAACCGCTATATCCTTTACCGGCCATTAGTGTTTCGCCGTTGAAGCTGGAGTCGGAAAAGCCTTTAGCGACTATTGTCACAAAAGCTAATAAAAGGTATGGTTTATTGCCGCTAAAGATTATTATCTTTAACGGTAATTATTTGCGGTAATTATAATGGCTACTAAATCCAATCCATAACGGCTAATTATACTCCTTTAGCATCCATTTTTATAGCCGCTAAAGTCGAAATAATTTGTGATGACTCAAAATGTTATCTTTAAATTTAATAATTAATTATATTTTCTAAGACCTTGAAAGTTACTATTTATCATTCCTCGACTTGAGTGCATAGTCCGTATAATTTTACAAAAAGTGTTTATATGAAAAATTGATTAAAATGTGAAATAGAGCTTTAAAACTCAATTGAGTTGACTTTGGTTAACATTTTGAGCAAACAAACCCAGATCAGTATTTTGACGGTTCCGGTAGGTCCGTATTGTGATTTGGGAGTTGGACGTATGCCCGAAATTTAATTTGAAGCCCCCTAACTCAAGTTATGGCCATTTAACGGAAACAAGAAGTTTAAAGGCTAAAGATTTTCAAAGTTGACCACGGATTTGACTTTTTGATATCGTGGTCATAATCTGATTCCGAAAATTGAAATAGCTCCGTTATGTCATTTATGACTTGTGTGCCAAATTTGAAGTCATTCCGGATTCATTTAACATGTTTCGGCACAAGTTTTGTAAAAGAAAAAGTTTGAAACACTTAAGTCTAAATCAAGGTGTGAATTGTAATTTCGATGTTATTTGAGGTGATTTGAGACCTCGAGTAGCTCAGTGAGCTTCGGAGTGAGTTTTGAGCGAGTCCGGACATTTCGACACTCTAATGTTGTTCTGGAACTTTTGAAAAAATACGGACCGCACAATTTTGAGTATGACCGCATTTCAGAGGAAATGTGCGGATCGCACAATTTTGTGTGCGGTCGCACTTCAGGGGTTCTGTAAGTTCGATGGTCCGACTTCGGAGGCTTATATCTTTTAATCCACAACGCATTTGGAGATGATTCAAAAACGAAAGTTGTAGCCATTGAATCTAGTTTCCAGAAAGGTATAACTTTAATCATTTGGACATTTGTAGAGAAAGTTATAACCTATTTACTGAAGCCTGGTAGTGTAGCCACTATTGAAGTGCGGCCGCACAAAATTTTGTGCGGTCAGCACAATGAAGGGTCAGATTGTGTATTATAAAATCGAGGGTTTGGGTATTATTTCACATTTGGACTTTGGGAGCTCGGTTTGTGACGAATTTTCGTGAGGTTTTCAAGAAATTCATTGGGGTAAGTGTTCCTTATCCTATATTGATTATATTGCATGATTCCATACTCATTACATCATGAATCCGTGAATTTATTCAAGAAAAATCATTTTTTTATAAAATCTTCCAAACATGTAAAATTAAGATTTGAAGGTCAATCCGATGTTAGAATTCGATAATTTTTATATGGTTGAACTCGTATCGGAACGGGTGTTCGGATTTCGTAAGTTTTTCCGGGATTCGAGATGTGGGTCCCAATGTTGAGTTTTTAGATGAATTTCGGATTTTAATCCGAAAAAATAAAATTCATATAGAATTAATTCCTGCGATTTGTATTGAGTATATTGAATTGTTTATGACTAGATTTGAGAATTTCAGACACGAATTCACGAGGCAAAGGTTTATTGCATTCTTGAATTTGGTTGCAAAGCGAGGTAAGTGTCGTGGTTAACCTTGACTTGAGGGAATATAACTTTTGAATTATTTGTTATGTGAAATTCATGTGAACGACGTATAGGCAAGGTGACGAGTGTCTATAAATCATCAAATTAATTGTTTGCTTAATTGTTTAAGCATCTTAAATTATTTTAAGACACAAATTAATTATTATAATAATTGTTTCTCTCATATTCCTTATCAAATATTAATTCTTGAATTCTTGCAATAATTATTATATATTTATTTTGTTTATGTGTCTTAATTGATACTTGACATTTAACATATTAAATATTAAACAATCTATTTCTCCCTGATTTCCACAATAAATTACTACTTGTCATTATTTGGTTCATAAATAAATTATAATTACTGTATGACTTGATGCTTAATAGTTTCTCATTGAACGTGGTATTTATCGGAGTATTTTTATTACATTTAAGAGTTGTATGAATATATTGGAGGAACGAGTTGCAATCCGCAATAGAATTGATTGAAATGAATATATTGGAGGAATGGGCTGCACGCCGCAACAGAATTGATTGAAATGAATATATTGGAGGAACGGGTTGCACGTCGTAACAGAATTGATTGAAATAAATATATTGGAGGAACGGGTTGCACGCCACAATAAAATTGATTGAAATGAATATATTGGAGGAACGGGTTGCACGCCGCAACAAAATTAATTGAAATGAATATATTGGAGGAATGGGTTGCACGTCGCAACAAAATTTATTGAAATGAATATATTGGAGGAACGGGTTGTATGCCGCAACAGAATTGATTGAAATGAATATATTGGAGGATCGGGTTGCACGCCGCAACAGAAACTGATTGAAATAATAATTGGTTATGACTGTAGAGTTGGCTTCAATTGTTGTAAAGAGATACCTGTTTTATTTCTATTATTGTTGTTGTTATTGTTATTGCGTACATGTTAATGTAAGTGACTTGCCTTAACCTCGTCACTACTTCGTCGAGGTTAGGCTCGGCACTTACCAGTACATGGGGTCGGTTCTACTGATACTACACTCTGCACTTCTTATGCAAATTTCGGAGTTGGTCCCAGCGGCGTACTGTAGATTTGCCCAGATACAGCTGCCAGTGGAGACTTAAGGTATAACTGCATAATGTTCGCAGTTCTGAAGTCCCCTTCTATCTTATCTCAGACGTGTATTATATTTCAAACATCTTGAATTTATTTCTGATCTTTATTTGTATTATTCTAGAAGCTCGTGCACTTTCTATTATTCTAGGCAAGCCGACTCATTTCCAAACAAACCGACATTTTTATTTTAAAGATAATTTTAATACTATTTAACATAAAACCTTCATTTAAGGAGTTCAAATCAAATAAAAATAGAAGTGCGAAAAAGAAAAGCCTGACATCGGGGTGTCACTAGTCATGAACATCTACTACAATCTGTCTAACAATATCAAGGCTAACTCAGCCTGGAAAAATAGCTAAATACAAGTAGAGGAAGATAAGAGGGAGAAGAGCAGGGGGATGCCATGGCCAAACAACTACCTTGCTATCTCCAAGAAAATCTGCAACCAGAACACTCAATAACCGCTACCGTGTCCAGCTACACCTGAATCTGCTCACAAGGTGAGGGAGTAACGTGAGTACGCCAACTCAGTAAGTAACAATAATAAATAAAGACTGAGCAGTAGTGACGAGCAATAAAACATATAACGTTCATATCATGAAATCTCAGTAAAGTACAACATGCTTTAAAAATCAGTGTTTGAATCAAATCATCTCGTTTAAACTCGGTTTCAGTAAAAATCATTTAAAGATATTTGTCCAACAGTTTTTAAAACAAAGGCTCAATGCAAAGGTGAGCAAAAATGATGAAATCATAAATAGCCCCTCGGGCAAAACATCACTCATATACAGCCCCTCGGGCAAACCTCACAGTCACTCGTGTCACTCGGGCATACCTCACAATCACTCTTGCTACTCGGGCATACCTCACAATTACTCTTGCCTCCCAGTCACTCAGCACTCGGCACTCGTACTCAGTAGGTACCTACACTCACTGGGGGTGTGTACAGACTCTGGAGGGGCTCCTTCAGCCCAAGCGCTATAATCTGCACGGATAACTCACGTGCTATAATAATAAAGTATGCTGCAGGCAGGCAACCCCGATCCACACTCATCCTCACAAATATGGCCCTCGGCCTCACTCAGTCATAAACCTTTCAAGCCACTCGGGTATTTCCGTAAAACAGGGCATTCGGCCCAAAATATTTATATGTATCGAAATAGAGTCATAAAACTGAGTTATGCGGTAAACAAGTATAAACATGACCGAGTATTGATTTTCAATCGAAAATAATGAGAGGATGGTAAGAAACAACCCCTAAGGGTCCAAACAACATTGGCGCAAGGCCCAAATATGGTATTCAACCCAATTTACAGAAATCCTTTCTAAAACATATACGTATCATATGGTTTCAACAATGTATGCAACTTTACAGTTGCTACGGGACGGACCAAGTCACAAATACCCAACAGTGCACGCCCACATGCCCGTCACCTAGCATGTACGTCACTAAAAATAGTAGAATGATACAAAAATCCGGGGTTTCATACCCTCATGACTAGATTTACAATCGTTACTTACCTCAAACCGGTCAAATCTCTAACCCGCAATGCTCTTGCTTATGGAATCTGCCTCCAAATGCTCTGAATCTATTCATAATCAGTACAATACCATCATTAAACGCTAATGGAATAAATTCCATAAGAAAAGCTTCAAAATTAGACCAAAACCCGAAATTGGCTCAAACCCGGCCCCCGGGCCCACGTCTCTAAATTCAACAAAATTCACAAAACTAAAATGCTCATATACTCACGAGTCTAACCATACCAAATCCATTAAAATCCGACATCGTTTGGTCCTTCAAATCCTTAAATTACTTTCCAAAGTTTCCAAGCCCTAACCACTCATTTTCACTAATTATCATGATTAAACAATGGAAAATCACCATATATACAAGTATTAGGCCTTGTAACTTACGTCAACGAAATTCCCTTGATTCCCTCTTCAAATCTCTCCCAAAAGCTCCAAAAACCGAATAGAAATGGTGGAAATGAACCAAATTCGCGAAGGGTTCTATTTATGGTTTCTGCCCAGGTTTTTCGCACATGCAGCCATTTTCTCGCACCCGCGCGACCGCACCTGCGCAACACACTTAATCACCCATCTTTCTCACCCGCAGACACCTTCCTCGCACATGCGGACTCGCATCTGCGGTCCCAGGTGCGCATCTGCGAAACCAGCCCAAACTCCTCATCTTGGCATCTGCGCTCAAGGCCTCGCACCTGCGGGCTCGCAGATGCGGCCATTACTTCGCACCTACATTCCCAACCTTGGCCCAGCATCTCTCGCACCTACTCACTCCCCACGTGCACCAGCGACCTCGCACCTGCGACCCTTTCTTCTACAGGTGCGGAAATAGCAGAAGCAGCAGCTCTAGCTGCAAAGTCCAACTTCGACAAATCCGTTAACCACCCGGAATCACCCCGAGGCCCTAGGGACCTCAACCAAAAATACCAACAAGTCATATATCAACATACAAATTTAGTCGAACCTTCGAATCACTCAAAACAACATCCAAACACCAAATTACCCCGAGGCCCTTGGGACCTCAACCAAAAATACCAAAAAGTCATATATCAACATACAAACTTAGTCGAACCTTCGAATCACTAAAACAACATCCAAACACCAAATTACCCTCGGATTCAAGCCTAAGAACTTCTAAATTTCTAAATTCGGCAACCGATGCTGAAACCAACCAAACCATGTCCGAATGACCTCAAATTTTGACACACACGTCAAAAATGACACTACGAACCTACTCCAACTTTCGGAATTCCATTCCGACCCCGATATCAAATTTTCCACTGCCGACCGAAATTGCCAAATTTTTAATTTTGCCAATTCAAGCCTAATTCTACCACGGACCTCCAAATCACATTCCGGACGTACTCCTAAGTTCAAAATCACCTAACAGAGCTAACAGAACCATCAGAATTCAAATCCAAGATCATTTACACATAGGTCAATATCCGGTTGACTTTTCCAACTTAAGTTTCTACTTAAGAGACTAAGTGTCTCAATTCACTCTGAAACCACTCTGGTCCCGAATCAACGTGCCCGATATAACATAATATAGCTGAATAACACAAAAAGAATTAAAAATGGGGAAAACGGGGCTATAACTCTAGAAACGACCGACCGGGTCGTTACATCCTCCCCCTCGTCCTCAAACGGGTCTAGAAATATGCCTGGAGTCTCGAATAGGCGTGCATATCTGCTCCGCATCTCCCGCTCGGTCTCCCAGGTGGCCTCCTCCACAGGCTGACCTCTCCATTTCACCTTCACTGAAGCTATATCCTTTGACCTCAACCTTCGAACCTGCCGATCAAAAGTAGCCACCGACTCCTATATCACCTTCCAACTGAACCGTGCTGAAATCCAAAACATGGGACGGATCTCCAATATACTTCCGGAGTATGGAAATATGAAATACTGGATGCACACTCGACAAGCTGGGTGGCAAGGCAAGCTTATAAGCCACCTCCCCTATTCTCTAAAGCACCTCAAAAGGCCCAATGAACCGGGGGCTCAACTTGCCCCTCTTCCCAAACCTCATAACACCCTTTATGGGTGATACCTTCAGCAAAACCTTCTCCCCAACCATAAAAGACACATCACGGACCTTCCTATCCACGTAGATCTTCTACCTAGATTGCGCCGTGCGAAGCTACTCCTGAATCAATTTCACCTTATCTAATGCGTCCTGGACCAAGTATGTACCTAAGAGCCTAGCCTCACCCGGCTCAAACCATCCAACCGGAGATCTACACCTCCTCCCATATAAAGCCTCGTATGGAGCCATCTGAATACTCGACTGATAACTGTTGTTATATGCAAACTCTGCGAGTGGCAGAAACTGGTCCCATGAACCCCCAAAGTCAATGATACAAGCACACAACATGTCCTCCAATATCTAAATAGTGCGCTCGAACTGCCCGTCCATAGGAGGGTGAAAAGCTGTGCTCAACTCAACCTGAGTACCCAACTCTCGATGCACGGCCCTCCAAAACTACGATGTGAACTGAGTACCCCTATCTGAAATGATAGAAACTGGGACACCATGCAGGCGAACGATCTCTCGGATGTAAATCTCAGCCAACCGCTCTGAAGAGTACATAGTACCAACTGGAATGAAGTGCGCGGACTTGGTCAGTCGATCCACAATAACCCAAATAGCATCGAACTTCCTCGAAGTCCGTGGGAGCCCAACTACAAAGTCCATAGTGATCCGCTCCCACTTCCACCCCGGAATCTCTAATCTCTGAAGCAAGCCACCCGGTCTCTGATGCTCGTACTTAACCTGCTGACAGTTTAGACACCGAGCCACAAACCCAACTATATCCTTCTTCATCCGCCTCCACTAATAGTGCTTCCTCAAATCCTGGTACATCTTTACGGCACCCGGATGGATGGAATACCGCGAGCTGTGGGCCTCCTCAAGAATCAACTCTCGAATCCCATCTACATTAGGCACACATATCTGGCCCTGCATTCTCAGCATGCCGTCATCACCAATAGTCACATCCCTAGCATCACCTCTCCAAACCCTGTCCTGAAGAATGAACAAGTGGGGGTCATCATACTGACGCTCCCTGATACGGTCATAAAGAGAAGACCTGGAGAGCACACAAGCCAATATCTGACTAGGCTCCGAAATATCCAATCTGACAAGCTGGCCCGCTAAGGCCTGAACATCCAATGCCAAAGGTCTCTCTACTACTGGAAGATATGCTAAACTCCCCAAAATCTATGCCCGGTGACTCAAAGCATCGGCCACAACATTGGCCTTCCTCGGATGGTACAAAATAGTGATATCATAGTCCTTAAAAAGCTCCAACCATCTCCACTGACGCAAATTAAGATCCTTCTGCTTTAACAGATACTGCAGACTCCGGTGATCAGTATAGATCTCACAATAAACCCCATACAAATAATGATGCCAAATCTTCAAGGCGTGAACAGTGGCTGCTAACTCAAGATCATGGATAGGATAGTTCTTCTCATGGGTCTTCAACTGGCGTGAGGCATAGGCAATCACCCTACCCTCCTACATCAAAACACAACCAATGCCTATCCTCGAGGCATCACAATACACGGTGTAAGAACCTGAAGCTGATGGCAGAACTAATACTGGAGCTGTGGTCAAAGCAGTCTTGAGCTTCTAAAATCTCTCCTCACATTCATTCGACCACCTGGATGGAGCACCCTTTTGGGTCAATTTGGTAAAGGGCGATGCAATAGATGAAAATCCCCCCACAAAGCAACGGTAGTAACCCACCAAACCAAGAAAGCTCCTAATCTCCGTGGCTGAGGACGGTCTAGGCCAACTCTGCATTGCCTTTATCTTCTTTGGATCCACCTGAATACCATCGTTGGACACCAAGTGCTCCAAGAATGCTACTGAACTGAGCCAAAACTCACATTTGGAGAATTTTGCATAAAGTTTCTCCTCTCTCAATCTCTGTAGTACAATCCTCAAATGCTGAGCGTGCTCCTCCTGGCTACGAGAGTACACCAGGATGTAATCAATGAATACAACAAAGAATGAGTCCAAATAGGGTTGGAATACACTGTTCATCAAATGCATGAACGCTGCTGGGGCATTGGTCAGCCCAAAAGACATCACCAAGAACTCATAATAGCCATATCGAGTCCTGAAAGTTGTTTTAAGAATATCTGAATCCCGAATCTTCAGCTGGTGATAACCGGACCTCAAATCAATCTTGGAGAACACCCTCGCTCTGTGAAGCTGGTCGAATAAATCATCAATGCGAGGCAAATGATACTTATTCTTGACCGTGACCTTGTTCAACTGGTTGTAATCAATACACATTCTCATGGAACCATCCTTCTTTTTCACAAATAGAACCGGTGCACCCCAAGGTAACACACTAGGCCGAATAAACCCCTTATCAAGGAGTTCCTGAAGTTGTTCTTTCAATTCCTTCAACTCCGCCGGTGCCATACGATACAGTGGAATAGAAATGGGCTGAGTGCCCGACACCAAATCAATACCAAAGTTAATATCCCTATCAGGCGGCATGTCCGGCAGGTCTGCAGGAAACACATCTGGAAAATCACGTACTACCGGAACAGAATCAATGACAGGAGTCTCTACACTAATATCCCTCACAAAAGCCAAATAAGATAGGCAACCCTTCTCAACCATGGACTGAGCCTTCAAATATGAAATCACCCTACTTGGTACATAATCTACAGAACCACTCCACTCAACCCTCAGAATTCCTGGCATAGTCAACGTCACCGTCTTAGTGTGACAATATAGAATAGCATGACACAGAGATAACCAATCCATACCCAATATCACATCAAAGTCAACCATACTGAGCAACAATAGATCCACTGGGGTCCCAGACCCCCAATAGTCACCACACATGACCGATATACGTGGTCCACAATAATAGTATTGCCCACAGGAGTAGATACATGTACAGATGAAACTAAAGACTCATAGGGCATATCCAGGAAATGGGCGAAATACGAGGAAACATATGAATACGTGGAACCAGGGTCAAATAATACTGAGGCATCTCAGTGACAAACTGAGATAATACCTGTAATCACAACATCTGAAGCAATAGCATCTGGTCTGGCAGGGAGAGCATAGAAACGGGCCTGACCACCCCCTGATCTGCCTCCCCCTCTAGGGCGACCCCTAGCTAACTGACCTCCACCCCGAGCAGACTGGGCAGGTGGTGAGGTAACTGGTGCTATAGTCGAAGGCTGACTCCTCTGCTGAGATAGACCTCCATGACGATGAGGACACTGCCTCCACATATGCCCAAGCTCCCCACACTCAAAATAGCTCCATGGTGCTGGTGGCGGAAACTGAAGGGAACCCCTAGCACCGGGATGACTGGTAGAAGAACCCGGCATGGAAGAGCCCTGAACAGGTGGAGCACATGATGAACTCTGAACTGGAAGGGCACTAAGTGATGAGTGGCCCTGATGAGAACTGTGAGAACCATGGCCAGATGATGCACTCCGATGAAATGGCCGAGCTGACTGAGCCTGTCTGAAATGAACCTCTACCGTGCTGGAACTGACCCCCCAAAAGAGCATCGCTGAATCCACCCTGACCACGAGGCCTCTTGGCCTCCCTCTCAATCCTCTCCTAACCGCTAACCATCTCAATCTGCCGAGCAATGTCGACAACCTCATCAAAGGTAGCACCCGAAACCCTCTCTCTGGTCATGAGCAACTGTAGCTGATAAGTGAGACCATCAATAAACCCCATGATCCTTTACATGTATATGGGAACCAACCAGATAGCATGACGGGCCAACTTAGAGAATCTCATCTCATATTGTGTCACAAACATATCACCCTAGCGAAGCCGCTCAAACTATCTGCATAACTCCTCTCCGCGGGATCGAGGCACGAACTTCTCCAAAAAGACCACGGAGAACTACTGCCAAGTAAGGGGTGCTGCGCCAACATACCTACGCCTCTCGTAAGTCTCCCACCATCTGAGTGCAGCCCACAGAAAACTGAAAGGTAGTGAATGAGACCCCACAAGTCTCCAGAATACCAACAGTACGGAGTATCCTTTGACACCTGTCCAAAAGGTCCTGAGCATCCTCTCTCTCTGTGCCACTGAAAGGTGTTGTCTGAAGTCTCCCAAACCTCTCCAACCTACGCTAATCATCCTCAGGCATAGCAAAAACCACATAATCCTGAGCAACAGCAACCGACTAGGCTAGTGGTGCCTCTGGTGTTTGAAGTCTCTGAGTAACCTTCTCGGGTATGCGAGCGACGGGAGTCTGAGTGCCTCTCCTGGCCTGAGAAGTGGCTGCGGCCGTTAAAATAGAGACCGCCTGAGCAAGGCCAGTACACGCTATCAGAATCTGAGCTAGGGCCTCCTGAAGGCCTGGAATCACAATAGGCACAGGTGGTGCCTGAGCTGGTGCATCAACAACTGGAACTTGGTCCTGATCTGGGACAACCGGTGGATCTACAGGTACTGCCCCAACTGCTGTACGGGTTGCACCTCTGCCCCTACTACGGCCTATACTGCGGTCTCGGCCTCTCGCGGCTCTGGCTGGTGGTACTGGTGGCTGGCCCTCCTGACCGGTAGTATGAGTCCTCACCATCTGTTAGAGAATGAAACAACAGATATTTAGTTAGTAGAATTAACAGATTCGCACGACAAGAATTCAAGAATGTGGAGTTTCCTAAAGGTTCTGCAGCCTTTCGAAGATAAGTACAGACGTCTCTCCGTACCGATCCGCATGACTCTACTAAACCCGCTCATGACTCGTGAGACCTATGTAACCTAGGCTCTGATACCAATCTGTCACGATCCAAAAACCTAATCTGTCGTGATGGCACCTATCGTGGAACTAGGCAAGCCGACTCATTTCCAAACAAACCAATATTTTCATTTCAAAGATAATTTCAATACTATTTAACATAAAACCTTCATTTAAGGAGTTCAAATCAAAGAAAAATAGAAGTGCGGAAAAGAAAAGCCCGACATCGGGGTGTCACTAGTCATGAGCATCTACTACAATCTGTCTAACAATATCAAGGCTAACTCAGCCTGGAAAAATAGCTAAATACAACTAGAGGAAGATAAGAGGGAGAAGAGTAGGGGCTGCGATCGCCAAACAGCTACCTTGCTATCTCCAAGAAAATCTACAACCAGAACACTCAATAACTGCTACCGTGTCCAGCTACACCTGAATCTGCACACAAGGTGCAGGGAGTAAAGTGAGTACGCCAACTCAGTAAGTAACAACAATAAATAACGACTGAGCAGTAGTGACGAGCAATAAAACATATAACGTTCATATCATGAAATCTCAGTAAAGTACAACATGCTTTAAAAATCAGTGTTTGAATCAAATCATCTCGTTTAAACCTGGTTTCAGTAAAAATCATTTAAAGATATTTTTCCAATAGTTTTTAAAACAAAGGCTCAATGCAAAGGTGATCAAAAATGATGAAATCATAAACAACCCCTCGGGAAAAACATCACTCGTATACAGCCCCTCGGGCAAATCTCACAGTCACTCGTGCCACTCGAGCATACCTCACAATCACTCTTGCCACTCGGGCATACCTCACAATCACTCTTGCCTCCCAGTCACTCGGCACTCGGCACTCGCACTCAATAGGTACCTACGCTCACTAGGGGTGTGTACAGACTCTGGAAGGGCTCCTTCAGCCCAAGCGCTATAATCTGCTCGTACAACTCACGTGTTGCACGTACAACTCACGTGCTATAATAATAAAGTATGCTGCAAGCGGGAAGCCCCGATCCACACTCATCCTCACAAATCAGGCCCTTGGCCTCACTCAGTCATAAACCTCTCAAGTCACTCGGGTATTTCCGTAAAACAGGGCATTCGGCCCAAAACATTTATATGCATCGAAATAGAGTCATAAAACTGAGTTATGCGGTAAACAAGTATAAACATGACTGAGTATAGATTTTCAATCGAAAACAATGAGAGAATGGTAAGAAATAACCCCTAAGGGTCCAAACAACATTGGCGCAAGACCCAAACATGGCATTCAGCCTAATTTACAGAAATTCTTTCTAAAACATATAAGTATCATATGGTTTCAACAATGTATGCAACTTTACAGTTGCTACAGGATGGACCAAGTCACAAATCCCCAACAGTGCACACCCACATTCCCGTCACCTAGCATGTGCGTCACTAAAAATAGTAGAATGATACAAAAATCTGGAGTTTCATACCCTCAGGACTAGATTTACAATCGTTACTTACCTCAAACCGGTCAATCTCTAACCCGTAATTCTCTTGCCTCTGGACTCAGCCTCCAAATGCTCCGAATCTATTCACAATCAATACAATACCATCAATATATGCTAATGGTATAAATTCCACAAGAAAAGCTTCAAAATTAGACCAAAACCCGAAATTGGCTCAAACCCGGCCCCCGGTCCCACGTCTTGAAATACGACAAAATTCATAAAACTAGAAAGCCATACATTCACGAGTCTAACCATACTAAATTCATCAAAATCCGATATCGTTTGGTTCTTCAAATCCTTAAATTACTGTCCAAAATTTCCAAGCCCTAACCCCTCATTTTCACTAATTATTATGATTAAACAACGGAAGATCACCATATATACAAGTATTAGGGCTCAAGTAACTTACCTCAACGAAATCCCCTTGATTCCCTCTTCAAATCTCTCCCAAAAGCTCCGAAAACTGAATAGAAATGGTGGAAATGAACCAAATTCGCGAAGTGTTCTATCTATGGTTTCTGCCCAGGTTTTTCGCACTTGCGACAATTTTCTCGCACCCGCGCGACCGCACCTGCGGTCCAAGGAGCCGCACCTGCGCAACTCACTTAATTACCCATATTTCTCACCTGCGGACTCGCATCTGCGGTCCCAGGTGCGCATCTGCGAAACCAGCTCAAACTCCTCATCTCCGCATCTGTGCTCAAGGCCTCGCACCTGCGGGATCGCAGATGCGGCCAATTCTTCGCACCTGCATTCCCAGCCTTGGCCCAGAATCTCCCTCACCTACGCACTCCCCACGCGTACCAGTGGCTTCGCACCTGCGACCCTTTCTTCTGAAGGTGCGGAAATAGCAGAAGCAGCAGCTCCAACTGCAAAGTCCAACTTTGGCAAATCCGTTAACCACCCGGAATCACCCCGTGGCCCTCGGGACCTTAACCAAAATACCAACAAGTCATATATCAACATACAAACTTAGTCGAACCTTCGAATCACTCAAAACAACATTCAAACACCAAATTACCCTCGGATTCAAGCCTAAGAACTTTTAAATTTCCAAATTCGGCAACCGATGCCGAAACTAACCAAACCACGTTTGAATGACCTTAAATTCTGTACACACGTCACAAATGAAACTACAAACCTACTACAACTTCCGGAATTCCATTCCAACCCCGATATCAAATTTTCCACTGCCGACCGAAATCGCCAAATTTCTAATTTCGCCAATTCAAGCCTAATTCTACCACGGACCTCCAAATCACATTCCGGATGCACTCCTAAGTCCAAAATTACCTAACGGAGCTAACAGAACCATCAAAATTCAAATCCGAGATCGTTTACACATAGGTCAATATCCGGTTGACTTTTCCAACTTAAGTTTCTACTTAAGAGACTAAGTGTCTCAATTCACTATGAAACCACCCCAGCTCCGAACCAACTAACTCGATATAACATAATATAGCTGAATAACTCAAAAAAAAGTAGAAATGGGAAAAACGAGGCTATAACTCTCAAAACGGCCAGTCGGGTCGTTACAGTTTTAGCGCTAAAAGTCACAAGCGGTAATAGCAATAGTATAGCCACCATTAATAATAGTTACTACATTCATCCATAATATGACCCAAATAAGAAAATATATTAATATTAATTCAAAATAAACATAATATATCTCATTAAATCTGAACAAACAAAAGGAGGTACTAATATTGATGTCATAGTAACTAAACTTATATTGTTTGAACTAAATAGCTAATGTCATTATATAATTAATCTAGACGAATGATGATATTCAAATGATTTTCGCAACTTTTCATCATTTTGAAATCTCCTACCTACTAAATTATCGAACATCAAACTGATGACCTGAAATTATAAATTAACTGTGTCAGAAGATAAATTACAATATGAAAAAATATCTTGACGATTCCATCATTGTCACAATTCATAAACAAGTCATTGTCTAGTGGTGGTAGAAACAATGTTCGGATTGAAGAAACTTCAGAATCATCTATTGAAAGAACCAATTTTTGTCAATATCCCATAGTTCCGGTGCACTAACATCGCATGCCACCCATCACCCTTATTCTAATTATCAATAAGTTGCATCTGGAAAAACGAACGGTAGAGATGAATCTGTGAAGAAAAATTGATCTTTTGTCTTTCACACCCATGGTGTTCTTTTTCTTCATCTTTTTCCCCCATTTTAATTTCTAATAAATTTAATCAATTGTTAACGTTTATAGTACGATTACCTTTCTTTTGCTGGGACTAAACGTCAAACCTCTACATCATGTACTAAGAATAACCTTCTTTCAAGTCATTCACTGCGTCAGCACATAAACGAGCACCCTGCTATTACATCAATTCCGCGAGATAATAACTCATGAACATCGTAGCAACCTGTGCATAGCCTCAAAACCATATGAAATATAGCTACTAAGCTGAAATGACAGAACATCGTTCTGCAAGTGTAACGACCCGACCGATCGTTTTGAGAATTTAAGTCTCGTTTGGTGGCATAAGGCCCTGAGCACCTTCATATTATGTGTATTGACTTACGTGCGTGATTGAATTCGGTTATCGGATGTTTCAGAGTGATTTGGGATACTTAGTCCCTAAAACGGAAGCTTAAGTCTTAGGATTTTGACCGTAGTTGGAACTATGTGAAGACGACTCCGGAATGGAGTTCTGTTAGTTCCATTAGCTCTGTTGGGTGATTTTGGACTTAGGAGCATGTCCGGACTGTGAATCCGAGGTCTGTAGCTGATTTAGGCTTGAAATGGCGAAAAGTCAAATTTTTGGAGATTTGGACCGGAAGTGGACTTTTTGTTATCGGGGTCGAAATACGATTTCGAGAGTTGGAACAACTCCGTTATGTTATTTGGGACTTGTCTGCAAAATTTGACGTCATTCCGGGTTGATTTGATAGGTTTCGTCACAAGTTTTAGAAGTTGAAAGATTTGAAATTTATAAGTTTGATTCATGGTGGGATGCGTAGTTTCAACATTAGTTGATGTGATTTGAGGGCTCGACTAAGTTTGTATGGTATTTTAGGATTGGTTGGTATATTTGGTTGGGGTCCCGGGGGCCTCGGGCGAGTTTTGGGTGCTTAACGGATTACAAGTTTGATTTGTGTTACTGCTAAGTCTTTAGGCTTCTGGTATTTTCGCACCTGCGGTGAAGAGACCGCAGGTGCGAGAGCGCACATGCGGAGAGGCAAGCGCAGAAGCGGAATAGTGGAGGAGTATCAGTGGTTGCAGGTGTGAGGTAAATTCCGCAGATGCGATGCCCGCAGATGCGATGGAGCAATCGCAGGAGAGGTAAATGACCGCAGTAGCGGACATGGGTCCGCAGGTGCGCACACACAGGTGCGACCCTTGGATCGCAGAAGAGGACGCTGAGTTTTGAGTGGAATCCTCACCTGTGATAGGAATTCCGCAGGTGCGGTGACGCATGTGCGAAGGTAGGTCCGCAAATGCGGTTTAACTAGCAGAAAATGGGGTAAATCGAGGGTTTGATTCATTTCTTCATTTTTGGACTTGGGAGCTCGGGAATTGGCGATTTTTCGAGGAATTTATAGAGAGAGCACTGGGGTAACAATTTCCAACTCGCTCTTGGTTGTATTTCATTAATATATAGTTGTTTTCTTCATTAAATTTCGGGGTTGGATTGAAAATTTAGGAAAAATGGGAGGAAGTTCTTCAACTAAGAGTTTTGAGTTTTGATTGGGATTTAGACATCGGATTTGGATAATTTTGGTACGAGTGAACTCGAGAGTGAATGGGTGTTTGTATTTTGTGACTTTTACCCGATTTTGAGATGTGGGTCCGGGTCGACCTTTTAGGACAAATTTCAGAATTTTTGTTAAAATATTGATTTCATTAATTAGATGAGTCTATTATCATTGTATTCATGATATGCAATTGTATTTGGTTAGATTTGGACCATTCAGAGTCAGATAATTGAGGAAAGGGCATTCTTACGGACTGTTTGAGCTTGGTTCGATGTAAGTATCTGGCCTAACCTTGTGTGAGAGATTTTCCCCTTAGGATTTGAGTCTTCTATGTTGATTGTAGCCCGTGTTCACGAGGTGACGAGTGCATGCACAGACTTATTTGTGGAAAGTTGGCCTTTTAGGGTTCTTAGGTCCTTGTATTCATTGAATATGCAGTTGTTTTTGTTATGATTATATATCTTAATTACTAGATTCACATCTAACTGCTTAATTAGAATAAATTGCTTCATGATCCACTATTATCGTTACTTGATTCATATGTGCCTTGATTGAAACTGTTATCTCTTTTATAGCCACGCTATCTTTTCATAACTGCTTATCTTTATTCGGAATTTGTATTATTTCATCCTATAATTATTCAGTCTTAATTGAGGTTATGATTATTTTTCCGCTGTTATCCTTAATTGAATTGTTGAATATCCTTCGTAATTTTCTCAACCTTAAAAGAAGTTTAGATATCCTATATTTCATTCGACTTATTTTATTTGGAATTATTTGACTCATGTTAGCTTCCCTACTGTTGAAGAGTAAATTGTGGGATCATTGCTAAACATTAGTTTTCCCTTTGTTGAGCTGTTCTCTTTACGCCTAACATTCTTTACTGTGGTTATTCCTCGTGAATTGATTCTACCGTTTGTTTATGAATTAAAGTTCTTGAGTTTATTTACTTGTCGTACTTTGTATTATTACCATTGTTGTTGTTGTTGTTGTTGTTGTT
Organism: Nicotiana tabacum; assembly: GCF_000715075.1. Classification (NCBI taxonomy): domain Eukaryota; kingdom Viridiplantae; phylum Streptophyta; class Magnoliopsida; order Solanales; family Solanaceae; genus Nicotiana; species Nicotiana tabacum. The sequence continues at coordinate 5,135,663 of NC_134090.1, forward strand.
GTTGTTGTTGTTGTTGTTGTTGTTGTTGTTGTTGTTATTGTTGTTGTTTTTGTTGTTGTTGTTGTTGTATTTGTTGTGGTGATGCACGAGGTTTCTCCCGTGCGGTTGTTATTATTGTGATGCACGAGGTTTCTGCCGTGCGGTTGTTTTTATGGGGTTGCACGAGGTTTCTGCCGTGCTATTATTACTATTGATATTTGCACATGTGGCATGACAAGGTGGGATATATATATATGTGTGTGGGTTGCGCATGTGGCGAGACAAGGTGGGAACATTGTTATGCATGTGTGGCGAGACAAGGCGGGCATTTATGTTACTATTGCACACGTGGTGAGACAAGGTGGGCTGTGTCAGGGATTGATTTGTAATGATTTATGGCCTGGGGGCATTCTTGTTGTTGATATTTGTGTAGTGGTATACGTACCTGTGTGAACTTTATCTTGTGAAAGTCGTGAGAAAATATTCTACGTGTTGTCCGTTCTTCTTCTTCCTTATGCTTATTTGCTGGTATGGACTATGTTAGGACACTTGCACAAGCATACACGTAGTTAAGCACTCTTATCGGATAAGAGGTGTTCTTGATATTGTTGAGTATAGATACTCACCCTTGTTTACTTGTTTTCTATGTGAGAATGGCTCTATTGGCACGTGAGTCGTCAGTGTGGTTATGAGGTATTATGAGGGCACATAATGCCAAGTGTTAGGGTTCAGGTATTGAGACACGTGAGTTGTGAATTGTCTGAGGTTCGGTACCTTGTGGAGTTGTTGACTAAAACCTGATGTAAAAGCAGTTATAATTACTGAGGTATTACTTGTCCTTGCTGTATTCGTGATTCCGGATTTAGGATGTGTTCCATTCACTTTGTCTGCTTCATTTTCATGATATTCCGCTGATACTTGTTGTTTCTTGCTTTATTGCCATTACTGTATTGTGAGCCATATTGCATAGTCTTTATGTAGACATCATACTTCTGTTATTCATGTACTTATATATGTTCGGTTTATTAGACCAGTGGGTGTCTTGACTATTCCTCGTCACTACTCCACCGAGGTTAGTCTTGATACTTACTAGGCACCGCTGTGGTATGTTCATGCTACTCTTCTGCATATTTTTGTGCAAATCCAAGTACTTGTTCGTTAGCTAGCTGAGTGGACTGTTGCTGTGGAGACTCAAGGTAAACCTGTTGCTGCATTCGCAGGCTTCGGAGTCACCTTCCAGTTTTTGTTTTGCACTGTTTATTCTTATTTCTGGACAGTTGTATTTAGAAGTTTTCTAGCAAACACTCTGTAGAGCTTGTACTACTAGTTTTGGGAATTTAAAGAGATTCTATTTAAATAATGTTGTTGTTTTAATTATTGTTAGGCTTACCTAGTCCCTATGACTAGGTGCCATCACGATACCCAACAGAGGGAAAATTGGGTCGTGACAGCAAGCCTGTATCAGAGTTCTAGGTTCATAGGTGCTACGAGTTTATTAGAGTCTTGCGGATCGGTACGGAGACCTCTGTACTTATCTTCGAGAGGCTACAGAAACTATTAGGACAATTTCACTTCTTTCATTCCTATCGTGCGAGCTTATTGATCTCGGAGTTTGAATTTTTATCATTCCATTCTCTCACAGATGGTGAGGACACGAGCTGCAGTTATCGACGACGCTGCTCCCGGAGCAGGTATCGCTAGAGGCAGAAACAGAGGTAGAGGCCAACGAGGAGTAAGTGCCACGGCCAGAGCATCTACCAGGGGAGCAGTTGAGGAGCCGCCAGTAGTTCCAGTTGGGGAGCAGGTACCGGAGGGCCTACTGTTACCTCCGGAATTTAGGAGACCTTAACACCGTTCCTGAGCCTGTTTGGTACATTGGCTCAGGCGGGGTTGATTCCGGTTGTATCAGCTATTTCACAGACTGGGGGAGGTGCCCAAACTCCCGCCGCCCACACCCCAGAGCAACGAGTTCATGTTGGTCAAGTTCCAGGTGTCATGGCGACACAACCCGTGGTCCCAGTTCAGCCCGTGGTAAGGGCAACAACATCTGAGGAAGAGCAACTTAGACTTGCAAGGTTAAAGAAATATGACCCTCCTACATTTAGTGGTTTGGCTTCAGAGAGTGCACATGGTTTTTTAGAGTAGTGTCACCGCATTCTCCGTACTATGGGTATTGTGGAGACGAGCGGGGTTGCTTTTACTACATTCCAGCTTAGGGGAGCGACTTACCAGTGGTGGCGGGCATATGAGTTGGGTAGCCCAGCCGAGTTAGCTTCACTTACATGGGTTCAGTTTTCAGAGATGTTCCTGAGAAAGTTTGTACTTCAGTCCCTTCGAGATGCATGGCATACGGAGTTTGAGCAGCTGCGCTAGGGCACTATGTCAGTGTCAGAGTATGCCATGAGATTCAGTGATTTGGCCAAACATGCACCTGCTTTGGTCGCCACAGTTAGAGAGTGTGTCCGTAGATTCATTGAGGGACTCAGACATGATATTCGGTTGAACATGGCTCGGGAGTTAGAGTCAGATGTTTTGTTTCAGCAGGTGGTAGGAATCGCTCTCCGTGTAGAGGACATGCGGGGCCATAAGAGAGAGTACATGCAAGATCAGGAGAGAGAGAGAGGACAGGGAGGTGAGGAGGCCTCGTAGACCGAAGAGATCTACTGGTCCTTATTTTGGAGGCAGGGTACGACATGGTAGAGGTTTTGTGGGTCAGCCAGTTCAGTTTGCACTTCAGGCTTCGCACAGTGTTTCAGGTGCTTATGGGTCTCAGAGTACCCGTACCGCATAGTTCCCATAGCCACATCAGTAGAGAGGTTACTTCGAGTGTGGAGATACCAGCCACATGGTGAGAGATTGTCCTAGACTCCGGACACGTATGTCACAGCGGAGTATTCAGGCGAGTAGAGGGTGCCCAAGAGGGAAAAGCCTGACCCGCTGATGTGTTTCGTATAGTAGGCTTGAGGCCACTGCGCCAGATGATGTCATACAGGTATGCTTTTGATTTGTTACAGAGGGGCACCATTCGTATTTTGATTCGGTCCTGCTTATCGGGGCGAGTTCCCCTACTTGTTGTCCTACCTATGGGTGAGTTTATGACTTAGTATTATGTTTAAGTGTTTACCCCTGTTGGGAGACTCTATGAGTGGTAAATCGTGTCTATCGTTTGTTTCTATTCATTATTACGAGACTAGAAGTGAATTCATGTTATCCATTATGGCAGGTTTGATGTGATTCCTGAGTAAATTGATTATAATTTGTGATTTGATACTCTATCGGGGTGAGAGTTTAGCTAGTGTTGAGATTTTATTGGCAGAATTGAGTTAGTGGAAGATTTCCATTGGTATGATGTGTATTCGACTTGTGATTCAGAGTTGAGGGTGAGACCCTCGCGATTCCATGTGATTTGATATGTTTGAGCCGGGCTGCGTGCCGCGGTGAAGGGTGATACCAGGATGAGATCCTTATGATTTGTTCATGTACTTTGATTTTTCCTTTTGAATTGATTTGTAGTAGGGTATTGTTAGAAAGTTGTGCCTGTCGGGGTTGTTTGACATTTATCTTATGTGTTTCTATTTACATATTTAGTCAATTTCATTATGTGCTTCTTGAGTTTTGGCCTGCGGGGTGTGTGCCCGGTGGTGTTAGTTGTGACTTGTTGATTCGAGTGTATAGTTATGAGGTCTTTGTGTTTCTTGCATCATTGTCAGTGTTGTGGAGGTTTGAAACGGGTTGCTAACGGATATGGGTCTAATTATCGGTGCTGGTTTTGATTTCGGGCAGCTATTGTGATCAGAAATGTTATTATGGGCCTATATGTGGTGTGTCTTGTTGTGTGGTCATACCTTGTAGGTGTAGGCATGAGTTGTTACCGCTTGTTGAGACTGATACCGATTATGCATTTAGAATCGGGTCTTTTGAAGAAAAAATAAAGGTGAGAATTTTGACTCTAAGGCTTATCAGTGTTGATAGAAAGGATAAATTATTGTTAGGATGGTCTCGTCAGGCTTATGTGGATTGGGGTGACGTGGGGTCACCCACGGGTGTGTGTTGGGTATGTATTTTAAGTGATTTCAAGACTTCGAGGCGATGCTTCGCACGTTCGAGGATGAACGTTTGTTTAAGAGGGGAAGGATGTAACGACCCGACCGGTCATTTTGAGAATTTAAGTCTCGTTCGGTGGCATAAGGCCCTGAGCAGCTTCATATTATGTGTATTGACTTGCGTACGTGGTTGAATTCGGTTACCGGATGTTTCAGAGTGATTTAGGACACTTAGTCCCTAAAACGGAAGCTTAAGTCTTAGGATTTTGACCGTAGTTGAAACTATGTGAAGACGACTTCGGAATGGAGTTCTGTTGGTTCCATTAGTTTCGTTGGGTGATTTTGGACTTAGGAGCGTGTCCGGACTGTAAATCCGAGGTCTGTAGCTGATTTAGGCTTGAAATGGCAAAAAGTTAAAATTTTGGAAATTTGGACCAGAAGTGGACTTTTTGATATCGGGAACGGAATGCGATTCCGAGAGTTGGACCAACTCCGTTATGGTATTTGGGACTTGCCTGCAAAATTTGACGTCATTCTGGGTTGATTTGATAGGTTTCGGCACCTGTTTAGAAGTTGAAAGATTTGTAATTTATAAGTTCGATTCATGGTGCGATGCGTAGTTTCAACGTTAGTTGATGTGATTTGAGGGCTCGACTAAGTTCGTATGGTGTTTTTGAATTGGTTGGTATATTTGATTGAGATCCCGGGGGCCTCGGGTGAGTTTCGGGTGCTTAACGGATTAAAAGTTTAATTTGTGTTACTACTAAGTCTTTAAGCTTCTGGTATTTTCGCACCTGCGGTAAAGAGACCGCAGGTGCGAGAGCGCACGTGTGGAGAGGCAAGCGCAGAAGCGGAATAGTGGAGGAGTATCAGTGGTTGTAGGTGTGAGGTAAATTCCGCAGATGCGATGGACCAATCGCATGAGAGGTGAAGGACCGCAGTAGAGGACATGGGTCCGCAGGTGCGCACACGCAGGTGCGACCCTTGGATCGCAGAAGAGGACGCTGAGTTTTGAGTTCCGCAGGTGCGGTGACGCATGTGCGAAGGTAGGTTCGCAAATGCGGTTTAACTGGCAGAAAATGGGGCAAATCGAGGGTTTGATTCATTTCTTCATTTTTGGACTTGGGAGCTCGAGAATTGGCGATTTTTCGAGGCATTTTTAGAGAGAGCATTGGGGTAACGATTTCCAACTCGCTCTTGGTTGTATTTCATTAATTTATAGTTGTTTTCTTCATTAAAATTTGGGGTTGAATTGAAAATTTAGGAAAAATGGGAGGAAGTTCTTCAACTAAGAGTTTTGAGTTTTGATTGGGATTTAGACATCGGATTTAGATAATTTTGGTACGAGTGAACTCGAGAGTGAATGGGTGTTTGTATTCTGTGACTTTTACCCGATTTTGAGACGTGGGTTCGGGTGGACCTTTTAGGGTAAATTTTGGAATTTTTGTTAAAATATTGATTTCATTAATTAGATGAGTCTATTATCATTGTATTCATGATATGCAATTGTGTTTGGTTATATCTGGACCATTCAGAGTCAGATAATTGAGGAAAGGGCATTCTTACGGACTGTTTGAGCTTGGTTCGAGGTAAGTATCTGGCCTAACCTTGTGTGGGGGATTTTCCCCTTAAGATTTGAGTCTTCTATGTTGATTGTAGCCCGTGTGCACGAGGTGACGAGTGCATGCACGGACTTATTTGTGGAAAGTTGGCCTTTTAGGGTTCTTAGGTCCTCGTATTCATTGAATATGCAGTTGTTCTTGTTATGATTATATATCCTAATTACTAGATTTACATCTTCCTGCTTAATTAGAATAAATTGCTTCATGATCCACTATTATCGTTACTTGATTCATATGTGCCTTATTTGAAACTGTTATCTCTTTTATAGCCACACTATCTTTTCATAACTGCTTATCTTTATTCAGAATTTATATTATTTCATCCTATAATTATTCAGTCTTAATTGAGGTTATGATAATTTTTCCGTTGTTATCCTTAATTGAATTGTTGAATATCCTTCGTAATTTCCTCAACCTTAAAAGAAGTTTAGACATCCTATATTTCATTTAACTTGTTTTATTTGGAATTATTTAACTCATGTTAGCTTCCCTGCTGTTGAAGAGTAAATTGTGGGATCGTTGCTACACATTAGTTTTTCCTTTGTTGAGCTGTTCTTTTTACGCCTAACATTCTTTACTGTGGTTATTCCTCGTGAATTGATTCTACCGTTTCTTTGTGAATTGAAGTTCTTGAGTTGATTTACTTGTCGTACTTTGTATTATTGCCATTGTTGTTGTATTTGTTGTGGTGATGCACGAGGTTTCTGCCGTGTGGTTGTTATTATTGTGATGCACGAGGTTTCTGCCGTGCGGTTGTTGTTATGGGGTTGCACGAGGTTTTTGCCGTGCTATTGTTACTATTGATATTTTCACATGCTGCGTGATAAGGTGGGATATATATATATGTGTGGGTTGCGCATGTGGCGAGACAAGGTGGGAACATTGTTATCCACGTGTGGCGAGACAAGGCGGGCATTTATGTTACTATTGCACACGTGGTAAGACAAGGTGGGTTGTGTCAGGGATTGATTTGTAATGATTTATGGCCTGGGGGCATTCTTGTTGTTGATATTTGTGTAGTGGTATACGTACCTGTGTGAGCTTTATCTTGTGAAAGCTGTGAGAAAATATTCTACGTGTTGTCCGTTCTTCTTCTTCCTTATGCTTATTTGCTGGTATGGACTATGTTAGGACACTTGCACAAGCATACACGTAGTTAAGCACTCTTATCGGATAAGAGGTGTTCTTGATATTGTTGAGCATAGATGCTCACCCTTATTTACTTGTTTTCTATGTGAGAATGGCTCTATTGGCACGTGAGTCGTCAGTGTGGTTATGAGGTGTTATGAGGGCACATGATGCCAAGTGTTAGGGTTCAGGTATTGAGACACGTGAGTTGTGAATTGTCTGAGGTTCGGTACCTTGTGGAGTTGTTGACTAAAACCTGTTGTAAAAGCGGTTATAATTACTGAGGTATTACTTGTCCTTGCTGTATTCGTGATTCCGGATTTAGGATGTGTTCCATTCACTTTGTCTGCTTCATTTTCATGATATTCCGCTGATACTTGTTGTTTCTTGCTTTAATGTCATTACTGTATTGTGAGCCATATTGCATAGTCTTTATGTAGACATCATACTTCTGTTATTCATGTACTTATATCTGTTCGATTTATTAGACCAGTGGGTGTCTTGACTGTTCCTCGTCACTACTCCACCGAGGTTAGTCTTGATACTTATTGGGCACCGCTGTGGTGTGCTCATGCTACTATTCTGCATATTTTTATGCAGATCCAAGTACTTGTTCGTTAGCTAGCTGTGTGGACTGTTGCTGTGGAGACTCAAGGTAAACATGCTGCTGCGTTCGCAAGCTTCAGAGTCACCTTCCAGTTTTCGTTTTGCACTGTTTATTCTTATTTATGGACAGTTGTATTTAGAAGTTTTCTAGCAAACACTCTGTAGAGCTTATGACTTGTACTACCAGTTTTGGGAATATTAAGAGATTCTATTTAAATAATATTGTTGTTTTAATTATTGTTAGGCTTACCTAGTCCCTAAGACTTGCTGTCACGACCCCAAATTCCCTTCGTAGGATGTCGTGATGACACCTAGTCTCTAAGACTAGGTAAGCCTATCAATGCGGAATAATACTAAATATCTTAAATAATTAACTACAATTCAAACAATTTCAAATCCCAAAACCCGGTAGAAATAAGTCACAATTTTCTAAGAATTTATTCTCTATGTCTTTATACATAATAGTCTAAAGTAAGGCTGGAAAGTGGGCCGGTCTAGGCCCGAGACCGGCCCAGGAACGCGAGCCAAACGGCTAAACGGGCCAGGACCGTTTGGTCCGATTTTAGTGGGCCTGGTCCGGTCTCGTGGTCGGTTCTATGATTTGGGCCCGCCAGACCCGGGCCGTTTGGCCCGCCAGTGTCCGGGACCGGCCCGGTCCCTTAGCGGGCCCAACGACTATTTAAAAAAATAAAATAAAATAAAATAAAATAGTCATTTAACCCCCAACTTTGTTTTAATCCCAAACTTTTTATAATTACACTTTTTCCCTATTTTTAACTATAAATACCCCATCATTATTTCATTTTTTCTTACAAAATCATCAATCTATCACAATATATATATATATATATATACACAACTTAAGCTATATTCGATATACATATACATATACATACATATATATATATATATATATATATATATATATATATATATATATATATATACTATACTATAGTCTATACTATATATACATCTCATAAGATATATAAGCTATATTCGATATACATATATATATATATATAAGCCTATATATATACTATCGAATATATATATATACTATCGAATACGGCTTATATACTATAGTATAGTATAGTATAGTATATATATACAACTTAAGATATATAAACTATATTCGATATACTATATATAAATCTTAAGATATACTATACTATATATACATCTTAAGATATATATACATCTTAAGATATACTATACTATACTATATATGCATCTTAAGATATACTATATATACATGTATATCTACTATATGTATATCGAATATAGCTTATATATCTTAAGTTGTATATATAGTATATACTATACTATACTATAATATATATACATCTTACTATATATATTATATATATCTTAAGATGTATACTATCGAATATGACTTATATACTATGTATATATAGTATAGTGTGTGTATATATATATATATCTTAAGATGTATATATAGTATATAAATCGAATATAGCTTATATATCTTAAGATGTATATATAGTATAGTATAGTATATATATATACACACACACACTATACTATATATACATAGTATATAAGTCATATTCGATAGTATACATCTTAAGATATACTATATATACATCTTAAGATATATATATATATATATATATATATCTTAAGATGTATATATAGTATAGTATAGTATATATATATATATATATATATATATATATATATATATATATATATATATATGTATATCGAGTATATCGAATATACTATGTATATATAGTATAGTGTGTGTGTGTGTGTGTGTGTGTATATATATATATATATATCTTAAGATGTATACTATCGAATATGACTTATATACTATGTATATATAGTATAGTGTGTGTGTGTATATATATATATATATATATATATATATATATATATATCTTAAGATGTATATATAGTATATCTTAAGATGTATACTATCGAATATGACTTATATACTATGTATATATAGTATAGTGTGTGTGTGTATATATATATATATATATATATATATATATATATATATATATATCTCTTAAGATGTATATATAGTATAGTATAGCATATATATATAAGCTTATATAGTATAGTGTGTGTGTATATATATATATATGGAGTAAATAATTCAGGAAAATAATATTTTAAAATCTTTAATATGTTGCTTTAATATCAAGTTTAAAAATATCAAATACTTCATATTAATAATATTTAATTTAAAGAAAATCAACCTTCAAATAATGCACAGAATAAAAGAAACCAAGTTCCAACTAAACAGATAAAACAATTAGCAGGAAAAGGTCAAGCAAATTTAAAATATAAACATTAAATCAATAATGAAGAATATAACAAAATAAAATAATTTAAATAATGCGCAACAGTGATCTACACAATTTAAAACATAATCTTTCATATTTAGCCCATGTACACACTCGTCACCTCGTGTACACGACTTTCCACACATTACAATTATCAATCCTAGGAGAAATTTCCCCCACACAAGGTTAGACAAGTCACTTACCTCGACTTGCTCCAATTTAACCAAGTATTATACTTTTCCTCGATTTTCTGACTCCGATCGACTCGTATCTAGTCATGATTAATTCGATACAGTCAACAAAAATTATAGTAATCAATTTCATAAGAAAATATTATATTTTTCAATAAAATCCGAAATTAGCTCAAAATTTGCCCATGGGGCCCACATCTCGGAATTCGGCAAAACTTACAAAATTTGACAACCCATTTAATTACGAGTCCACCCATATCAATTTTACCAAATTCCAATAACAACTTGACCTCCAAATCTTAAATTTTCGTTTTAAAAAGATTTTACAAAAATCTTGATTTTTCTTCCATAAATTCACGAATTCATGATGTAAATGAGTATAGAATCATGAAATATAATCAATATAGGATAAGGAACACTTACCCCAATGTTTTCCTGTGAAAATTACCCAAAAATCGCCCAAGAACCGTGCTCCAGAAATCCAAAACGAATGAAGGAAATGATCATTATTGGTCCTTAAGTTTCTGCCCATCCGTCACTAAAAGTCCATTTTCTGTCACTAAAGGTCCACCAGAACTTGCTTGTACTAGCCTTCCTTCAATCGACCATAACTTTAGGTACAAATGTCCAAATGATGAATGGTTTACTTTTCTGGAAACTAGAATCAAACGACTACAACTTTCATGTTTTAAACATTTTCCTATTCCTTATGAATTGCGAGATATAAGCTTCCAAAGTTGGCTCCACGCACCAGAAATTTCTGGCGAAATTTCTGCAACAGAAATTTCCAGCAACTCTCTATGTCCGAAATCCATTCCGTTTACCTTCCGAAATCCACCCGAGACCCTCGGGACCTTAACCAATTACATGTCCCAAAATACAATACGAACTTAGTCGAGGCTTCAAACCACATCAAACAACATCAAAACGTCGAATCACACCACAAATCGAAATCTATGAACTTTGAACTTTCAAATTCTATATCTTGTATCGAAACACATTAAATCAATTCGAAATGACTTCAAATTTTGCACACAAGTCATAAATGACCTAACCGACCTATTCTAATTTCCAGAATCGGATTCCGACCTAGAAATCAAAAAGTCAACTCCCCGGTCAAACTTCCCAAAAATTCAACTTTTGGCATTTCAAGTCTAATTTCACTACGGACTTCCAAATAAAATTCTGATCACGCTCCTAAGTCCAAGATCACCATACGGAGCTATTGGAATCATCAAAATTCTATTCCGGGGTCATTTGCACATAATTTGATATCCGGTCACTATTTGAACTTAAACTTTTTAATGTTTCATCAAAATTCCATATCTCGGGTTAGGGACCTCAGAATTTGATTCCGGACATACGCCTAAGTCCCAAATCATGATACAGACCTACCGGAACTGTCAAAACATTGATCCGAATCCGTTTGCTCAAAATATTGACCAAAGTCAACTCAATTGAGTTTTAAAGCTCTAATTCATATTTTAATCCATTTTTCACTTGAAAACTTTCCGAAAGTTTTTACGAATTGCGCACGCAAGTCGAGGATTGATAAATAGTGCTTTTCAAAGTCTTAGAACACAAAATTAATTATTAAATTTAAAGATGACATTTTGGGTCATCACATTCTCCACCTCTAAAATAAACGTTCGTCCTCGAACGGAGTTAGAAAAAGTACCTGAGCTGGTGAATAAGTGTGGATAACAGCTGTGCATATCATGCTCGGTCTCCCAAGTCGCCTCTTAGATCGGATGACCCCTCCATTGAACCTTCACGGAAGCAATGTTCTTTGACCTCAACTTTCGAACCTGCCTATCCAAAATAGCCACTAGTTCCTCAACATAAGATAGATCCTTGTCCAACTGAACCGAACTGAAGTCTAACACATGCGACGGATCGCCGTGATATTTCTGAAGCATGGAATCATGGAATACTGGATGAACCGCAGAGAGACTAGGCGGTAGTTCAAGTTTGCAAGCCACCTCCCCAACTCTCTTATGAATCTCAAAAGTCCCAATATACCTAGGGCTCAACTTGCCCTTCTTCCCGAACCTCATCACACCCTTCATAGGCGAAACCCGGAGCAATACCCGCTCACCAATCATGAATGCAACATCACGAACCTTTTGATCCGCATAACTCTTCTGTCTAGATTGGTTTGTACGAAGTCGATCCTGAATCAACTTAACCTTTTCCAAGGCATCCTGAACCAAGTCTGTACCTAAAAGTCTAGCCTCGCCTGGTTCGAACCAACCCACTAGAGATCGACACCGCCTAACATTCAAGGCCTCATACGGAGCCATCTGGATGCTTGACTGGTAACTGTTGTTGTAAGCAAACTCCACAAGTGGTAAGAACTGATCCCAAGCACCCCCAAAATCTATCACACACGCACGAAGCATATCCTCCAGTATCTGAATAGTACGTTCGGACTGCCCGTCCATCTGAGGGTGAAATGCTGTACTCAACTCTACCCGGGTACCCAACTCACACTGTACTGCCCTCCAAAACCGTGAGGTAAACTATGTACCCCGGTCAGAGATGATAGATACCGGTACACCGTGAAGTCTGACAATCTCGCGAATATATACCTGAGCCAACTGCTCTGAAGAGTAAGTAGTAATCACAAGAATGAAATGAGCTGACTTGGTCAATCTACCCACAATCACCCAAACTGCATCGAACTTCCTCCGAGTCCGGGGGAGCCCAACAATGAAATCTATAGTGATGCACTCCCATTTCCATTCTGGAATTTCCAACTTCTGAAGTAATCCACCCGGTCGTTGATGCTCATATTTCACCTGCTGACAATTTAGGCACCGAGCTACATATTCCACTATGTCTTTCTTCATCCGCTTCCACAAATAGTGCAGTCTCAAGTCTTGATGCATCTTTGCAGCACTCAGATGAATGGAGTACCGCAAACTGTGAGCCTCCTAAAAAATCAAGTCGCGCAAACCATCTACATTTGGCACACATAGCCTGCCCTATATCCGTAATACATATTCATCTCCAATAGTGACTCCCTTGGCATCGCCGTGCTGAACTGTGTCCTTAAGGACAAGCAGATGGGGGTCATCATACTGACGTTCCCTGATACGGTCATAAAAAGAAGACTGAGAAACCACACAAGCCAAAACTCAGCTCGGCTCGGAAACATCCATTCTAACAAACTAGTTGGCCAAGGCCTGAACATCGAAGGCTAAAGGCCTCTTTGTTATCGATAAATATGCTAAGCTGCCCAAACTCTCCGCCTTACGACTCAAGGCATCAGCCACTACATTGGCCTTCCCAGGATGATAGAGAATGGTGATATCATAATCTTTAAGCAACTACAACCATCTCCGTTGCCGCAAATTAAGATCCTTCTATTTTAACAGATGTTGTAGACTTCAGTGATCAGTGTAGACCACGCAATGGACACCGTACAAACAATGTCGCCAAATCTTTAAGGCATGAACAATAGCTGCTAACTTAAGGTTGTGTACATGATAATTCTTCTCATGCACCTTTAACTGTGTGGACGCATAGGCAATCACCCTACCGTCTTGAATCAACACTGCGCCAAGGTCAATACGCGACGCATCACAATACATAATATAAGACCCTGAACCTGTAGGTAATACCAATATTGGGGCTGTAGTTAAAGCTATCTTGAGCTTTTGTAAGCTCTCCTCACATTCCTCGGTCCATATGAATGGAGCACCCTTTGGGTCAATCTGGTCTTAATAGTTGTTCATAATCAATTACAAAATCATCAATTAACTTCATGTTAACAAAAATCGCGTTTCAAACTTTCACAATACTAATAACGAGATACGAGGCATGAAGACCTCATAATTATTTACCCAAATTAATGAGTCACATTTAACGTCACATGGGCAGGATACCTACCTCGTAGGTTAAAACTCAATAATTACAACACAAAATTGGCAAGTATGCAGAGAGAATTTCATATAGAACTTTCAAATAAGCCTAACATGCATGACTCCCTATTAGTACTATAGTACAAATTAAAATTCACAAGGGAGAACTTAAACACAAGAATTTTCCTCACAAGGATCTTGTCCTTATATAACTTCCACCGCAGCTCGTATCCCGGTTTAAACATATCAGTTTATATTAAAATGCGAGGATCTCGTCCTCGGTTCTGAATCACAAGTAATATGCACATCGTGCCAATCGAAACTTTTCACTTGCTCCTTCTAAATAATTTCCGTTAAACAAAATCACAACACATAATGAACCCTACACCGATATGGTATATAATTCACAATTTGTAATTAATTATCCATAAATTACATCAAAACTTACCGAAATGAGTAACAAAAAGCCACATTTAGCCTCACAGGTCTTATTAGTGACCAAAATGGAGTGATAGGCGTAGTTATCTTCATGGAATCTCCCAACAGGAGTAAACACATAAGTAGATTATAGAATTATGAAACTCACTCATAAGTGGAGCACAATAGGAAGACTCGTCTCGATACTCAGAACCGAATCAAGTTAAGGAAATTATTCCTTTATATTATATCAAGGTCGTACCTGTAATGACACCAACTGATGTAGAGACCTCCGCCATACCATAAAATAAATATATCAACGGCTGGGTCTCCACCTCTAGGACGCCTTCTACTTGTCTGTCCTCCACCCCTAACTGGTCGTGTGAGTGGTGTAGTGTAATGACCCGACTTGTCGTTTTAAGAATTTATGCCCCGTTCAGTAAATTAAGGTCTTGAGCAACTTCTCTATATGTATTATGACCCGCGTGTGTGGTCGAGTTTGATTTACGGATGATTCGGAGAGATTTGGGATATTTAGTCCCTCAGATGGAAGCTTAGGCCTTAGGATTTTTATCGTAGTCGGAACTGTGTGAAGACGACTCTGGAATAGAGTTATGTCAGTTCCGTTAGCTCTATTGGGTGATTTTGGACTTAGGAGCATGTTCGAACTCTGAATCTGATGTCTATAGCCAATTTAGGCTTGAAATGGTGAAAGTCGAATTTTTGGAGAATTTGACCGGAAGTGGACTTTTTGATATTAGGGTCGGAATGCAATTCCGAGAGTTGAAACGGCTCCGTTATGTTATTTTGGACTTGCCTGCAAAATTTGATGTCATTTCGGGTTGGTTTGATAGGTTTCGGCACGAGTTTTAGAAGTTGGAAGTTTTTGAAGTTCATAAGTTCGATTTGTGGTGCGATTTGTATTTTTGGCGTAATTTGATGTGATTTGAAACCTCGAACGAGTCCGTGTTATGTTATGGGACTGGTTGGTATGATTGGACGGGGTCCCGATGGCAGAAATAAATCCTTCCAACCGTGGAATTGAACACAAGACTGACTTCGGCCCATGTTTCGGGGTGGTTTCAGACCAAATTGGAGTTGTTTAGACTGCTGTTGCTGATGATTTGTTCTTCACGAATGAAAACGCGAAGAAGGAGTAGGGCAAGCCTTCGCGAACGCATCCCACGCAACGCGAATGCGAAGAAGAAAGGAAGATAGGGGCATGGGGTCGTTTGGCTTTCGCGAACGCGAACGCGAAGGAGCTGGGTAGTTGGCCATCGCGAACGCGACGAGGAAGTCGCGATCGCGAAGAGGAAACGATGATCAGGAACAGTGGCCTTCGCGAACGCGATTCGTGTCACGCGAACGCGAAGAAGGATTTGAGGTAGTTGGATTTTGGCCATCACGAACGCGAAGCAATGGTCGCAAACGCGAAGAAGGTGTATCTGGGAAAAATTAAAAGTCCCAAAAACGGGGGTTTGAGTTCATAACTCAAAATTAAATTGGGAGCTCGGCAGAAGGCGATTTTTGGAGAGATTCTTGCGTGGGTGTTTTGGGTAAGTGATTCTTATCCAGTTTTGATTAATTTTCATGATTATGTCTTTGAATCCATCATTTAATTCAGATTTAATGGGGGAAAATCAAATTTTTTGTAAAATCTTCCAAAAACAAAAATTTAAGATTTGGAAGTCGAGTTGTTATTGAAATTCGATAAAATTGGTATGGTTGAACTCGTATCGGAATGGGTGTTTGGATTTCATAAAAATTATGTCAAGTTCTGAGAGGCGGGTCCCGCATTGACTTTTGTTGATTTTTTGGAATAAATTTTTAAGTCGACGTATTATTATTCAGAATTGTTTCCGATGAATTTTAATGAAGTTATACAATTAATTTGGATAGATTTGAATGGCTCGGAGGTCAATTCATGCAAGAAGAAAATTTTGGAATATTGGGATAACTTCAAAGAGATAAGTGTCTTGCTTAACCTCGAGTGGGAGAATTACCCCTTAGACATTGAGTCTTATGTGCAATTTGTGTAATTAAAAACCATGTATGCGAGATGACGAGTACATACTTGGTTTATATGTGCAAATTTTATTGAGTTAAAGTCTAGAGCATATTGTGTAGTAAATCGAATAACTGTTGGCATGTATTTAATCACCTACTTGTCGTGCCTAAATCCTTGTTGTTGACTATGTTGTTATATGACAGCGTGATACGATTGTTATTTGATTATTATAAAATTTCGTGAATTTGCTGTTTGATAATTATTGGAACTTAATTTCATTTTGGATTATCCCCATTGCAAATAATTAATTAAATGAGCTTAAGAAGAGGTGCTTATATAATTATTGAAAATTTGATCTTTATGAAGACTTTGCTTTATGTTGAGTAATTTCTATCTATATTTGATTGTTTTTGGATGTTGTACATATTGTGTGGAGCATTTGGCTATTTGTTATAAAATTAATTGACTTGGTTGTAGCTTTGGAATTTGGTTGTGGCCATTGGGAAAATTGTGATATGAATTGATTTTGTTATGTTGCTGTGATAATTTTCCGTATAAAATTGTTGTGTTGTGTGAGTTGTTATTTTCAGGAGATAAGGGTGGCATTTCACCGTTGATATTATGTGGTTACAAGGGTGGCATATCACTGTTGTTGTGTTTGTTGGAATATTGTCTGGGCGGAGCGATAAGGGTGGCTATAGGAGCGATAAGGGTGGAAATAAGAGCGATAAGGGTGGCTATTGATATTGTCTGGGTAGAGCGATAAGGGTGGCTATAGAAGTGTCTGGGCGGAGCGATAAGGGTGGCTATAGGAGTGATAAGGGTGGCAATATGAGTGATAAAGGTGGCTATTGTCAGGGACGATATGTGATGATATGGGGTTGTGGTGTTGAAAATTTTCATGTGATGTTGTGATTTTCTTGTGTGTACTTTTATACCTTGTGCAACTTGTCTTGTTGTTAGTAAATTGATAATAATCTGATTTATGTTGAATTTGTCAGCATGTGGTTATTTCCAGGCGGTTTATGAAATAAAATATGGGCACGAGGTGTCGTGAATTGTGATGTGAAATGGGGATATTGGAACGTGAATTGTCCGTGCAGTTGAGATATGAAATGAGGGCACGAGGTGCCGGGCAAATATGATGATTTAATTATGGGCACGAGGTGCCGTGGAAATATAAAAATGGGCTGAGACCCGCATTTACGAAAAATATGAAAATGGGCTGAGACCCGTATTTATGAAAAATATGAAAATGGGTTGAGACCCGTATTTACAAAAAAAATATGAAAATGGGCTGAGACCCGTATTTTGATGATTTTGAAATGAGGTGTCATATGGTGAATTTTTAATTGAAAGAATTATATTCAAAATATTTATTTGGAAGGATTTTTACTTAGGAAGTATTATATAAACGAATTGTATTTTGAAAGATATTTATTTGAGAAAATTATATTTGAAAAGATTTATTGAAAGAATTATATTTGAAAAATAATTATTTGAGAAAATTATATTTGAAAGAGAGTTATCTGGAAGAACTATGTGAAAGACATTTATTTGAAGGGCTTGATTTAATTGGGTGTAATTGTGTTTATTAATTGTTGAGTGATATTAATGGTATTCTTGTTGTCTGTTGTGCATATCACTGGTTGTTTTATCCTGCCTTTATTATTATTTGTTTCCTATTATTTTGTATATCAGATTGTACATGTTATTAGACTAGTGAGTGTCTTGATTGTACCTTGTCTCTACTCCATTGAGGTTAGTCTTGATACTTACTGGGCAGCGTTGTGGTGTGCTCACTCTACACTTCTGCACATTTTTGTGCAGAGCCAGGTATTGAAGATATCGGACTTGAGTAGAGTTAAAGCGCGATCATAAGGATTCAAGGTAGAGCTGCTTGGCCGTCTCAGTCCCTTGGAGTCTTTTTATTTCATTGTACTGTTAATTTGTAATCAAACAGTATTGTATATTCGGTCCTCGTGATCATTCCATGTATTCAGTTAGAGTTCGTGACTCAGTACTACCAGTCTTGGGAGGTTGTGTATTGTAATTATTTCCGCTGTTAGATTTTTTTTTTAAAATGCTTCGAAATGTAATAGAAATTGGCTTGCCTAGTCTTAGAGACTAGGTGCTATCACGACTCCTGTGGTGGGATTTTGGGTCGTGACAAGTTGATATCAGAGCTCTAGGTTCATAGGTTCTATGAGTCACGAACGAGTCTAGTAGAGTCTTGCGGATCGGTACGGAGACATCTGTACTTATCTTCGAGAGGCTACAGAACTGTTAGGAAATTTCCATTTCTTTCATTCCTGTCGTGCAGAATTTGTTGAATTTGGAATTTGAACCTTTGTGTCTCCATTCTCTCACAGATGGTGAGGACACGTGCTACTGGGTTAGCTGAGCAGGCATCCGCACCTACTGCTAGGGCTGCAACAGGACGGGGCCGAGGTAGAGGCCGAGGTAGAAGTCAAGGAAAGGCATGTGCTGCGACTAGAGCACTTGTCAGAACAACAGTTAAGGAGCCACTAGTAGCTACAGTTGGGGGACAGGTACCAGAAGCACCTGTTGTTACCCCAGGACTTCAGGAGACTTTAGCATAGTTCCTGAGTATGTTTGGTACATTAACTCAGGCGGGATTGATCTTTGTTGCACCAAACATTCCGCAGATTGGGGGAGTAGCTCAGACTCCTACCACCACTCCAGAGCAGCAGGTACACGTTGGTCAGGTTTCGGGTATAGTAACGGTACAACCTGTTATTTCGGTTCGGCCTGAACTCAGGCCCGAGGCATCAGAAGAAGAACAAAAGAGACTTGAAAGGTTTAAGAAATATGATCCACCAACTTTCAGTGGTACAACTATAGAGGATGCCCAAGGATTTCTGGAAAATTGTCATCGTATTCTCCGCACCATGGGTATTGTGGAAGCGAGCGGAGTTTCCTTTACTATATTTCAACTGTCAGGCGCAGCATATTGATGGTGGCAAATATATGAAGAAGGTAGACCAGCCGATGCCACACTACTAACTTGGGCTCAATTTTCAGAAATGTTCTTGAAAGAGTTTGTTCCCCAGACTCTCAGAGATGCGTTGCGCACAGAGTTTGAACGGGTGTGTCAGGGCACTATGACAGTGTCAGAATATGCTATCAGGTTCAGTGAGTTAGCCCGTCATGCACCTATCTTAGTTCCTACAATCAGAGAACGGGTCCGCAAATTCATTGAGGGGCTCGATTATGATATTAAAATATGTATGGCTCGAGAGTTGTAAACTGATGCTCCATTTCAACAAGTAGTGGAGATTGCAAGGAAGATTGAGGGTGTTTTAGGCGAGAAAGGGGAGTCTAAGGAGGCCAAAAGGTCTCGAAGATCTGGAGGGTTCAGTGGATTTTACTCTTCAGCTAGAACCCATTATAGCAGAGACTCGAGCAGCTGGTCAGCTCAGTCTGCACATCAGATTACTCAGAGTGCTCCAGTTTATAGTGCATCATCGGTACGAGATTCTTACCGTGATTATTCCAGTTATCCGGCACAGACTCAGTACGAGCAGCCGCGACCTCAGAAGAGTTTTTATGAGTGTGGTGATACTAGGCATATCATGAGAGATTGTCCCAGACTTGGGAGGGGTGGATTTCATCAGAACACTCCAGCTATAAGCTTTATTCCAGTTGATACTCCACGTGCACAGTCAACTAGAGGTGGAGGACAGGCGGGTAGTGGGCGCCTAAGAGATGGAGGCCTGACCCGTTGATTTAATCACTATGATTTGGCTAAGGCCAATACACCAGATGGTGTCCTTACAGGTACAATCCTGATTTTTATTATAAAAGGATATTTTCCTTAATTTGATTCGGTTATGAATATTGAGGTGAATCCTCATATTATGCTCCACTCATGAGTGAGCTTCGTAAATTTGCGACCCACTTATATGTGTATCCCTGTTGGGAGATTTAAAGATGTGAGCCCGTGTCTGTTATTTTATTTTGTACACCATTAAGGGCTATAAGTCCAAAAGTAATTTTTAATATTCATTACAGTGGGTTTAAGGTGTTTCAGAATAATTGATTCCAATTTTTATGAATTATACGCCCTACCGGTATGAGGGTTCATTAAATGTTGTGAAAATGGTTTATGAAATGTATTGAAAAGAAGAAATAAAGGAAATTGAAAATTTCAGTTGGCACAATGTGCAACATAATTGTGATTCAGATTTGAGGACGAGATCCTCACATTTTTACATGATGAGAAATATTTAAATCGGGCTACAAGCCGCGATGGAAGTTATATAAGGACGAGGTCCTTGTGGTGAAATGTTTATGAGTTTAAAATTCTCCTTTGTGAAATTTAATTTTTGCAATAATATTAATAGGGAGTCATGCATGTTAGGATTATTTGATAATGCTTGTATATTTTTTGTTCATATTCAGCCATTTTCGTGCTGTAAATATTGAGTTTTAGCCTATGAGGTGAGTGCCCAGGTGGCGTTAAATGTGACTCATTAATCCGAGTAAGTAATCATTAGGTCTTCATGTGTCTCACGTTCTGTTGTCAGTATTGTGAAAATTTGAAATGAGGTAATGGTTAATATGAGATTAATTGATGATGCTGGAATTAATTATGAACAACTTTTAAGACAAGAGATGTGGTGATAATCATACATATGTTGTGCTTCATGTCCTGATATCATTATGATAGGGCAATGCTGAGATTAATGTTATTGATATATACCCCGTGGTATTTTGTTGGGTTGTGGATATGTTGTTAGGAGTTGTTTGTGTGTTACGCTGGCAGGTGGATAGGCCCAATTACAGGAGAGACTCTGCCGAAATTTTCGAAAAATTTGGGAGTTCGTAAAATTTGGGGGATTGAGATTTGCAAGGGAAGAGATAAATTATGTTATGTGTTTGAGGGCGAATGATCCTAAGCGGGGAATAATGTAACACCCCAGAGAAAGTTTTGAATTACTTCAACACTATTGATATGTGCATAGGCACGCGTTGCTATAGCCAGTTAAGACTAATATTGTGCGTTTCTGTGAGAAATCGGGCCTTTTTGAAAATATTGGAGCGTAAGAGAATGACCTTAAAGTTTTCAAGTATGGATAAAATAAATAATTTAAATTGAGATGGTGTTGTCAGACCCGTGTTAAATTGCGGGAATGTAAAAAAACAAAATCACTCACAAGTATGTGTGCAAGAATATACTCAGTAATTTAAGTCCTCGAAAAGATTCTTAGCACGTTTGAGGACGGATGTTTGTTTAAGAAGTGGAGAATGTAATGACCCAACTTGTCGTTTTAAGAATTTACGTCCCGTTCAGTGACTTAAGGTCTTGAGCAGCTTCTCTATATGTATTATGACCCGCGTGTGTGGTCAAGTTTGATTTACGGATGATTCAGAGAGATTTGGGACATTTAGTCCCTGAAATGGAAGCTTAAGCCTTAAGATTTTTATCGTAGTCAGAACTGTGTGAAGACGACTTCGGAATAGAGTTCTGTCGGTTCCGTTAGCTCCGTTGGGTGATTTTGGACTTAGGACCGTGTCCGGACTCTGAATCTGAGGTCTGTAGCCAATTTAGGCTTGAAATGACGAAAATTATTTTTTTAGAGAATTGGATCGGAAGTGAACTTTTTGATATCGGGGTCGGAATGCAATTTCGAGAGTTGGAACAACTCCGTTATATTATTTGGGACTTGCCTGCAAAATTTGACGTCATTCCGGGTTGGTTTGATAGGTTTCGGCACGAGTTTTAGAAGTTGGAAGTTTTTGAAGTTCATAAGTTCGATTTGTGGTGCGATTTGTATTTTTGGTGTAATTTGATGTGATTTGAAACCTCAAACGAGTCCGTGTTATGTTATGGAACTGGTTGGTATGATTGGATATGGTCCCGAGGGGCTCAGGTGTGTTTCAGGGTGGTTTCAGACCAAATAAGAGATGTTTGGACTGCTGTTGCTGAAGTCTGGTTTCCTTCTTCGCGAACGCGAAGGGAGTCCCACGTTCACGAAGAGGAAATTGAGGGGCTGATGATTTGTTCTTTGCGAACACGAATACGAACGCAAAGAAGGAGCAGGTAAAGCCTTCGCGAACGCATCCCAGGCAACGCGAACGCGAAGAAGAAAGGAAGATAGGGGCCTGGGGTCGTTTGGCTTTCGCGAACGCGAATGACCTGGGCAGCTGGCCATCGCGAACGCGACGAGGAAGTTGCGAACGCGAAGAGGAAACAATGATGCAGGAACAGTGGCCTTCGCAAACGCGACTCTTGTCACGCGAACGTGAAGAAGGATTTGAGGAAGCTGGATTTTGGCCTTCGCGAACGCGAAGCAATGGCCGCGAACACGCAGAAGGTGTATCTAGGCAGAATTAAAAGTCCCAAAAACGGGGGTTTGAGTTCATAACTCAAAATCAAATTGGGAGCTCGGTAGAAGGCCATTTTTTGAGAGATTCTTGCATGGGTGTTTGGGGTAAGTGATTCTTATCCAGTTTTGATTAATTTCCATGATTATGTCTTTGAATCCATCATTTATTTCGGATTTAATGGGGGGAAATCAAGATTTTTGTAAAATCTTTCAAAAATGAAAATTTAAGATTTGGAAGTCGAGTTGTTATTGGAATTCAATAAAATTGGTATGGTTGAACTCGTATCGGAATGGGTGTTCGGATTTCATGAAAATTATTTCGGGTTCCGAGAAGCGAGTCCCACGTTGACTTTTGTTGAATTTTTGGAATAAATTTTTAAGTCGACGTATTATTATTCAGAATTGTTTCCGATGAATTTTTAATGAAGTTATACAATTAATTTGGATAGATTTAAACGGCCCGGAGGTCAATTCAAGCAAGAAGGCAATTTTGAAATATCGGCATAACTTTAAAGAGGTAATTGTCTTGCTTAACCTCGAGTGGGGGAATTACCCCTTAGACATTGAGTCTTATGTGTAATTTGTGTAATTGAAAAGCATGTACGCGAAGTGACGAGTACGTACTTGGTTTATATGTGCAAATTTTATTGAGTTAAAGTCTAGAGCATATTATGTAGTAAATCGGATAACTGTTCGCATGTATTTAATCACCTACTTGTCGTGCCTAAATCCTTGTTGTTGACTCTGTTGTTATATGACAATGTGATGCGATTGTTATTTCATTATTATGAAATTTTGTGAATTTGCTGTTTGATAATTATTGGAACTTAATTTTATTTTAAATTATCCCCTCTGCAAATAATTAATTAAATGAGCTTAAGAAGAGGTGTTTATATAATTATTGAAAATTTGATCTTTATGAAGACTTTGCTTTATGTTGAGTAATTTCTATCTCTATTTGATTGTTTTTGGGTGTTGTACACATTGTGTGGAGCATTTGGCTATTTGTTGTGAAATTAATTGACTTGGTTGTAGCTTTGAAATTTGGTTGTGGCCATTGGGCAAATTGTGATATGAATTGATTTTGTTATGTTGCCGTGATAATTTCCCGTGCAAAATTGTTGTGTTGTGTGAGTTGTTATTTTGGGGAGATAAGGGTGGCATTTCACCGTTGATATTAAGTGGTTATAAGGGTGGCATATCACTATTGTTGTGTTTGTTGGAATATTGTCTGGGCGGAGCGATAAGGGTGGCTATATGAGCAATAATGGTGGCAATATGAGCGATAATGATGGCTATTGATATTGTCTGGGCGGAGCGATAAGGGTGGCTATTGATATTGTCTGGACGGAGTGATAAGGGTGGCTATAGGAGCGATAAGGGTGGCAATATGAGTGATAAGGGTGGCTATTGTTAGGGACGATATGTGATGATATGGGGTTGTGGTGTTGAAAATTTTTATGTGGTGTTGTGATTTTCTTGTGTTTACTTTTATACCTTGTGCAACTTGTCTTGTTGTTAGTAAATTGATAATAATCTGATTAATGTTGAACTTGTGAGCCTGTGGTTATTTCCAGGCGGTTTATGAAATGAAATGTGGGCACGAGGTGCCGTGAATTGTGATATGAAATGGGGATATAGGCACGCGAATTGTCCGTGCAGTTCAGTTAGAGTTCGTGACTCAGTACTACCAGTCTTGGGAGGTTGTGTATTGTAATTATTTTCGCTGTTAGATTTAAAAAAAATGGCTTCGAAATGTAATAGAAATTGGCTTACCTAGTCTTAGAGACTAGGTGCCATCACGACGCCTGTGGTAGGATTTTGGGTCGTGACATGTAGTAACTGCAACAGGGCACGTAGCCTGAGTGCATTGATGAAATAAGTCTCTCCCAAGTTTGGGACAATTTTCTCATGATGTGCCTAGTATCACCGTATTCATAACAACCCCTTTGCGGGTTAGGCTGCTCAAGTAATCCGATGTGCGGACCGGGCTGGCTGACTGCCCGAGCCCCCGCCATAATGATTTATACTTGCAGACTAGAATCCACTAAATCCCCCAGAGCCTCGAGACGTCTTGGTCTCCTTAATTTCCTTTTTTTTCCTCACCCCTAAACACATTCTAATATCTTGGCAATTTGTACAACTAGCAGAAATGAAGTATCAGCTTGTAGCTCCCGAGTCGTACAAAATTTTACGATCATAATTGAGTCCTTTAATGAGTCCGTGGACTCGCCCTCTAGCTGTACGAAGCAAAGTAGGAGTATGAAGGGCTAACTTATTGAACTTGATGGCATATTCTGACACCGTCAATGGTGACCTGACGCAACCGTTCAAACCCTATGCGCCACATATTATGGAGAGTCCGGGAAACAAACTCTTCCAAAAGCATTTCTGAGAACTGAGCCAAGTAGGCAGTGTTGCATTGGCTGGTCTGCCCTCTTCATTGGCTTGCCACGAACACCGGGGGAGAATTATCTCTCACAAGGCAAATTTCTTCTTTTGTTATGCTGACTCAACACTGTTGAGCTGACCCATTTCTTAACATACTCTTTTATTCTTCTTTGGGGTAACCCTTACCCCTATTTATACACAACGATCACAAAAGTAGAGCTCCATACAGACAAATCTTGTCACGAACCACATAGTCCAGACTCTCATCAACAAGTGTACTTCCTCCGAAGCACCCCAAAATCTGCAACAGTGACGTCCACGATGAGTAGACCTTCTACAAATTTAGAGTTATTTCTATAACTCCTTTGGTATTGAAGTATAGGATTATTAAGGAGGCGGACTGTCACGACCCAAAACTAACCCTGTCGTGATGGCGCCTATCGTGGAACTAGGCAAGCCAACTCATTTCCAAAACAAACCAATATATTCATTTCAAAGATAATTTCAAGGTAAAAACCTCCATTTAAAGAGTTCAAATCAAAGAAAAACAGAAGTGCGGAAAAGAAAAGCCCGACATCGGGGTGTCACTAGTCATGAGCATCTATTACGATCTGTCTAACAATGTCAAGGCTAACTCAGCCTGGAAAATAGCTAAATACAACTAGAGAAAGATAAGAGGGAGAAAAGCAAGGGCTGCGATCGCCAAACAGCTACCTTACTATCTCCGAGAAAACCTGCAACCAGAATACTCAATAACCGCTACCGTGTCCATCTACACCTGAATCTGCACACAAGGTGCAGGGAGTAACGTGAGTACGCCAACTCAGTAAGTAACAACAATAAATAAAGACTGAGCAGTAGTGACGAGCAATAAAGCATGTAATGTTCATATCAGGAAATCTCAGCAAAATACCACATTCTCTTAAAAATCAGGATTTGAATCAAACATCTCGTTTAAACCCAATTCCAATAAAATCATTTTAAATACATTTTTCCAACAGTTTTTCAAACAAAGGCTCAATGCAAATGTGAGTAAAAAATGATGAAATCATAAACAGCCCCTCGGGCAAATCTCACAGTCACTCTTGCCACTCGGGCATACCTCACAATCACTCTTGCCACTCGGGCATACCTCACAATCACTCAGCACTCGGCACTCGCACTCAATAGGTACCTGCGCTCACTGGAGGTGTGTACAGACTCCGGAGGGGATCCTTCATCTCAAGCGCTATAATCTGCACGGACAACTCACGTGCGATAATAATAAAGTATGATGTATGCGGGCAGCCCCGATCCACACTCATCCTCACAAATCAGGCCCTCGGCCTCACTCAGTCACAAGTATGTTGCAGGCGGGCAGCCCCGATCCACACTCATCCTCACAAATTAGGCCCTCGGCCACACTCAGTCATAAATATTTCAAGCCACTCGGGCATTTCAGTAAAATAGGACATTCGGCCCAAAATATTTATATGCATCAAAATAGAGTCATAAGACTGAGTTATGCATTAAACAAGTATAACCATGACTGAGTATAGATTTTCAATCGAAAACAGTGAGAGATTGATACAAAACAGCCCCTAAGGGTCCAAACAGCATTGGCGCAAGGCCCAAACATGGCATTCAGTCCAATTTACAGAAATTCTTTCTAAATCATATAAGTATCAACGGTTTCAACAAAGTATGCAACTTTACAGTTGCTACGGGGCGGACCAAGTCACAAATCCCCAACAGTGCACGCCCACACGCCCGTCACCTAGCATGTGTGTCACTTTAAAATAATAGAATGATACAAAATCCGGGGTTTCATACCCTCAGGACTAGATTTACAATCGTTACTTACCTCAACAAGATGAACCCAATGTCAAGCAAGCTAATCAATACTCAGGAAATTTCCACTCCGTGCATATCCACCTCTGAATGCTTTCTTGTCTCCTCAATTCAATGCCAACGATCCGAGACTGAAATTCATCCCTTAATGATAATACAGCGATCTACTATGCTAAGCAACTTCAATCTACAATATCAACATCCATTGGGACCAACATTAGTAACCCATTCCATAGCTTCAGCCATTTAGACAATCTACCAAACACCTAGTGGGCATACATTTATACATTTCTTAACCATAGAATTAGTTCTTTCAACTCCCATCATTTATCAACAATTCATCCCACCATCATTCTTTAACAACTCATAATCCTAACATCACATGTGTGACCAACCATTCTCAAAAGTACTATTCATGCCATGAACTAGAGTTTTATAATCCAATCTTTCAACCATTAAAATATGTAACAAATGCTTCAAATACTTCTAACTACTCATAATAAACGAGTTTGAAGCATTGGAATTACCTCTAGTCGATCAATCTTGAGAAATCACAACTTTGGTGATTTTTGTGTTCTTGAGGATTTGATGATGAAATCTTGTATTTAGATGTAAGAATGATGTTAGAAATCATGTATATTGAGTAATAATCAACCCAAAACATCATTAACAGCTTACCTTGGTTGATTGGACATGATTTGAGCTCAAAATCATTCCTTCACCTCAAGAACCCTAACCCCCAAATACTCAAAATATCCCCCTTCCCCGACCTTGTATTTATAGGCTCAGATTTCTGGGTTTCGGATGCGGCCCTGGATGCTTCGCATCCCCAATTCACTCCTCTTTGAATGTCGGATGCGGACCTGGACGCTATGGCAGCACTTCACTGCCAGCCTCTCTTTCGGACGCGACCTCAGATGCTTCGCATCCGCAGGCTCCTCCACCATCCTTTGGTAATTTGGTCATAACTTCTTGTAGAAATGTCCAAATGACAAACGGTTTGAATAGTTAGAAACTAGACTCAAAGATCTTTAATTTGATAGGTAATACATCATATAACACTTCGTATAATGAGAGTTATGCTTAATGGAATTTAGGTCTTATGCGAACTCACTTGAAACTTTAATCTTATGAAATTTCCAACTTCCAAACTTCTCATTAACCATTCGAAATCATCCCGAGCCCCTAGGGACCTTAACCAAATATACCAACAAGTCCTAAGATATCATACGGAGCTATTGGAATCATCAAAATTAAATTTTGAGGTCGTTTACACATAGATCCATATCCGGTCCACTTTTCTAACTTAAATTTCTCAATTATGAGACTAAGTGTCTTATTTCACTCCAAGTTCCTTTCAAACCCGAACCAACTAACCCGATACAACTCATCACAGCTGAACAACACATAAATAAGGATAGATGGGGGGAACGGGGCTATAACTCTCAGAACGAATGACCGGGTCGTTACACGGACATACCGCAAGTCCCAACCTTATCCTCTACAAAATCTCAGGCCTTAAACATGTGTAAATTTTAGGGAACCTTTCAATACCACATATATACATTTCAGGCCCAAAACTGATATAATACATGACCCCGCAATCCACCCATTGATAGTGGACAGCGTGAAGTCATAGTTCACAACGTCTGATGATCCACAATAATAACCTTCACAGCTCGTATAAATCAACCAGACGCTAATTTCCGTTGCACCCCGCACATGATTCACTAGGTGATCTCTCAATATGCTCGCATCTTCAGTCAGAACCACACGTTAAGGCATGTTTGAGCATCTCTAGCTCCCTCGTAGTCCATCTGCGGCATCACGAACCGTCGACGCACAACTGATACCGGGTGCGCAATGTCATACACAAGTGATACAACGGAATATGAGATATATGTTTCAAGCTAAATCAATTTCGCACGATAAGGAATCAAATAGTGAATATTTTCCTAACAGTTCCATAGCCTCCCGAAGATAAGTATAGACGTCTCCGTACCGATCCACAAGACTCTACTAAACCTGCTTGTGACTCATAATACCTATGAACCTAGAGCTCTGATACCAACTTGTCACGATCCCAAATTCCCTTCGTAGGATGTCGTGATGGCACCTAGTCTCTAAGACTAGGTAAGCCTATCAATGCGGAATAATAATAAATATCTTAAATAAATAAACTACAATTCAAACAATTTCAACTCCCAAAACCCGGTAGAAATAAGTCACAAGTTTCTAAGAATTTATTCTTTGTCTCTATACATAAGAGTCTAAAGCAAATAAGGAAGACAACATAGTAAGATAGAAGGGGACTCCGGAGTCTGCAGATGCTGGCAGATATACCTCGAAGTCTCCTCGTATAACTAGTTTACTGATGCGTGGTCTGATAAGATGTACCTGGATCTGCACAAAAAGATGTGCAGAAGCGTAGTATGAGTACACCACAACGGTACCCAGTAAGTGCCAAGCCTAACCTCGGTAGAGTAGTGACGAGGTCAGGTCAGGCCCTACTGGAGAATAAATAATGGCATGGTAAAATGTTTAAACTATATTATAAGATAAAATGACAATAAAAATGAATCAAGTAGTATGTCACATTTAATTACATCAAATAATGGCAAATAAATACCTCGTGGAAACAAAACAGAATTCTTTTCAACTTTAAGAAAATCACAACAATAATCAAAGGCAAATGCGACCATAAATCAATATCAACAAGGGCACTCCAGAGGTACCGCCTCGTAGTCCCAAATCATAAACAAATTCACAATATCTCATTTTCTTATCTCACCGCGGGAGCCTTCACAATTTATTTTAAAGAAAATATTTTTCCCGAAATAGCATCCCGCGTTTTAGCCATCCTTATCACACCGCATGACTTCTAGTAGTTCCCCCTACTAGCCATGCATATTAAGCCACCCTTATCTCACCGCATGCGTTTCAATACCCAGACCTTATACCACCGCATGCATATCAATATCACAATTTGCACCTTAGGTGCTCAAATAATTTAACTTGCCAAAATAATTCAACAACAATATTTTTCCACAATAAAGAGCTCACGGCTCATGCCAAAATAATTCAACAATAATATTTTTTCACAATAAAGAGCTCACAGCTCATGTTAAAATAATTCAACAATAATATTTTTCCACAATAAAGAGCTCGCTGCTCCATCACAATGAGTACGAAAATCTTACAAAAATATTCAGGAGTAAATAATTCAGGAAAATAATATTTCAAAATCTTTAATATGTTGCTTCAATATCAAGTTTAAAAATGTTAAATACTTCATATTAATAATATTTAATTTAAAGAAAATCAACCTTCAAATAATGCACAAAATAAAAGAAACCAAGTTCCAACTAAACAGATAAAACAATTAGCAGAAAAAGGTCAAGCAAATTTAAAATATAAACATTAAATCAATAATGGAGAATATAAAAAAATGAAATAATTTAAATAATGCGCAACAATGATCTACACAATTTAAAATATAATCTTTCATATTTAGCCCATGTACACACTCGTCACCTCGTGTACACGACTTTCCACACATTACAATTATCAATCCTAGGAGAAATTTTCCCCACACAAGGTTAGACAAGTCACTTACCTCGGCTGGCTCCAATTTAACCAAGTATTATGATTTTTCCTCGATTTTCCGACTCCGATCGACTCGTATATAGTCATGATTAATTCGATAGTCAACAAAAATTATAGTAATCAATTTCATAAGAAAATATTATATTTTTCAATAAAATCCGAAATTCGCTCAAAATTTTCCCGTGGGTCCACATATCGGAATCCGGCAAAACTTACCAAATGCGACAACCCATTCAATTACGAGTCCACCCATACCAATTTTACCAAATTCCGATAACAACTTGACCTCCAAATCTTAAATTTTTGTTTTTGGAAGATTTTGCAAAAATCTTGATTTTTCTTCCATAAATTCACGAATTCATGATGTAAATGAGTATAGAATTATGAAATATAATCAATATAGGATAATGAACACTTACCCCAATGTTTTTCCGTGAAAATCGTCCAAAAATCGCCCAAGAACCGTGCTCCAAAAATCCAAAACGAAATGAAGGAAATGATCATTATTGGTCCTTAAGTTTCTGCCCATCCGTCACTAAAAGTCCATTTTCCGTCACTAAAGGTCCACCAGAACTTGCTTGTACCAGCCTTCCTTCAATCGATCATAACTTTCTGTACAAATGTCCAAATGATGAATGGTTTAACTTTCTGGAAACTAGAATCAAACGACTACAACTTTCACGTTTTAAAAGTTTACCGATTCCTTATGAATTGTGAGATATAAGCTTCTAAAGTTGGCTCCATGCACCAGAAATTTCGCCAATTTCTGCAACAGAAATTTCCAGCAACTCTCTTTGTCCGAAATCCATTCTGTTTACCTTCCGAAATCCACCCGAGACCCTCGGGACCTTAACCAATTATTCGAACATGTCTCAAAATATAATACGAACTTAGTCGAGGCTTCAAACCACATCAAACAACATCAAAACGATGAATCACACCTCAAATCGAAATCTATGAACTTTTGAATTTTCAAATTCTATATCTTGTGCTGAAACACATCAAATCAATTCGGAATGACTTCAAATTTTGCACACATGTCATAAATGACCTAACAGACCTATTCCAATTTCCATAATCGGATTCCGACCTCGAAATCAAAAAGTCAACTCCCTGGTCAAACTTCCCAAAAATTCAATTTTTGGCATTTCAAGCCTAATTCCACTACGGACTTCCAAATAAAATTTCGATCACGCTCCTAAGTCCAAAATCACCATATGGAGCTATTGGAATCATCAAAATTCTATTCCGGGGTCGTTTGCACATAATTTGACATCCGTTCACTATTTGAACATAAACTTTTAATTTTTCATCAAAATTCTATATCTCGGGCTAGGGACCTCAGAATTTGATTTCGGACATACGCCTAAGTCCCAAATCACGATATGGACCTACTGGAACTGTCAAAACACTGATCCGAATCCGTTTTCTTAAAATGTTGACCAAAGTCAACTCAATTGAGTTTTAAAGCTCTAATTCACATTTTAATCCATTTTTCACCTGGAAACTTTTCGAAAAATTTTACGGACTGTGCACGTAAGTCGAGAATTGATAAATGGTGCTTTTTGAAGTCTTAGAACATAAAATTAGTTATTAAATTTAAAGATTTTTTGGGTCATCACAAAGGCGACGACAATAGTCCAATCAATTACGCAGGGAGAAACATCCTGCACCACATCTATAGTACCATTACAATTCCTCAATTCTCGATCTATAACAGGTGTTCCACGTCGCACAAGATTGAATAGGAAAGAAACAAAGGCATAAGCCTCAAAGGAATCGAATCGCACGATGAGAAATAAAAAAGGGAAGTATTCCTAACAACCCTGTAGCCTCTCGAAGATAAGCACATACGTCTCCGTACCGATCCGCAAGTCTCTACCAGACTCGCTCATGACTCGTGAGACCTAAGTGAACCTAGTGCTCTGATACCATGTTGTCACCACCCAAAATTCATTAAAGGTCGTGATGGTGCCAGACACCACTGTTAGACAAGCCAACACTATATAGTTAATTAAATCCTCTATTAGTATTTCTGAAAATATAAATTTCAATTTACTAATAATGAATGAACTTTAAGGAATAACATTAACGTTTTCCAATTTCAATACTAAATATCCCGTAATCATCTCAGAACCCGGTGTCAGAAGTGCACGAGCATTTACTAGGGAGTAAAAATTAAAATACAGCATCTGTCTAGAATACAAATTAGACAGAAAAAATATAAATAACTCTGAAGGAGACTATGTTGGTTGCGGATCGTAATATAGAAAGCATCTCACCTAAGTCCCCGCATTTATAACCACACCTCTGCGCTCACAAGGCCGCTAGACTTATCTGTACCTGCACAATAAAATGTGCAGCAAGTGCAACATGAGTACGTAAACAATGTATATCGAGTAAGTATCAAGCCTAATCTCGAAGAGGTAGAGACGAGATGGTCGACTTTGACACTCACTATGGGTCAATAATATTAAATAACATGAAAATAGAAATATTTATATCAACATGATTCACAGAGTTAACAATAATTTTATTTAACCAACATAAATAATTAAATTCCTTCAAATGCAACAATTCCCAATAATTTCCAATTTATCAAATTAGCTTCCCAAGCTGAAATAAAATATCAAGGTATCGTGTAATTATTAATAGGCACGATTTCCGCCATGGTCGTACGACCCGATCCAGAGTGTCGTGTACACTGCCGAGGGACGTGTTGTACGATCCATAGATACATCTATACTGTCGAGGCGTTCGGCCCTCTCCACAAGAAAGGAGGACATTTTCTTATGTACCTCCGGAAGGAGAGTTTATTTATTAGAAGATTGATTCGAGATGATGAACAAATTCTTTTAACAATTAATAAATTTAAACAAAAAATTAAGTATATGAGATTTTCCATAATTTACTATCTTTCCCTAACAATTCATAATATTTACAATAAATGTAATTAAATAAATAATACAATTTACACACGTAATTCATGATTTGAGTACTAAACTACCCGGACTTTAGCATAAATAGTAGCTACGTATGGACTCTCATCACCTCGTGCGTACGTAGCTCCCACATTTAGCAACGATTATTAATTTAATCACCTATGGGGTAAATCCCCCCTCACAAAATTAGACAAGAGACTTACCTTGTCTCAAAGTCCACTTTCCGATCACCACGCCGCGTTAAATTCTCAATTCAATGCCGAAAAATCCGAACTATCCAAAAGTTATATAAAATAATTAATACACGTTCAATAATTCGAAATTTATCTATTAAATAAATTGCCCTATCCAAAATGGTAAAATTCCTAAAATTCACTCGGGCCCACGTGCCCGGATTCCGGAACTTTTCGGAGGAAAACGTTACCCATAGTCTCAAGAACTCAAATATATAATTTCTATCCAATTTCATAACCATTTTTCGTGGTAAAATTCAAAAATACCAATTTCTAGGTTTTTCTTCAAAACCCCAAATTTCTACAAATTTTCATGTCTAAATCCATGTATAAACCTTGTATTTTAACTCACAACTAGTAGGAATCACTTACCTCAAGATTGATGGTGAAAATAGTGCTAAAGAAACGTCCCCAAAATCGGTTCTCATGAAGAAATGGGGTGGAAATGAGTCCAACCCACGTCTTTAACAGAACACTGCCCGGACCCGTTATTCTTTGCATTCGCGACAAATGCCTCGCGTTCGCGAAGGCCAAATGTTCCTGCCCCAACATTTCCTCTTCGCGTTCGCATGACCAGTGTCGCATTCAAGCCATCGCATTCGCATAGGCCAAATGGACTTAGGCCCGTCTCCTCCTTTCTTCTACGCGTTCGCGATTGCCCCTTCGCGTTCGCGAAGGCCTGTCCATGCAAGGCGTTGCGTTCGCGAAGGCCAAGCAACCTCAGGCCCAACTCCTCCATTTCTTCTACGCGTTCGCGACTGGCCTTTCGCGTTCGTGTAGGCTCCTCAGGCACCTCTCCACGTTCGTGAGACCTCCTTCGCGTTCGCGAAGGCCAAATCCAGCACCCCCAAAATTTCTTCTTCGCGAACGCGTGACTTCTTTTGCGTTCGCGAAGGAGGAAACTAGACACCAGAAACAACAGTTCCTAAACAGCCCGAAATGATCCGAAACCACCCCGAAACACACCCGAGGCCCCTAGGACCCCGTCCAATCATACCAACCAGTCCCATAACATAACACAAACTTGCTCGAGACTTCAAATCGCACCAAAAACATCAAAATTATGAATTGCACCCCAATTCAAACTTAATGAACTTTGAAACTTCAACCTCTACAATCGATGTCGAAACCTATCAAATCACGTCCGATTGTCTTTAAATTTTGCACACAACTAATAATTGATATTACGAACCTGCTTCAACTTCCGAAAATAAAATCCGACCCCGATATCAAAAAGTCCACTCCCTGTCAAATTTCTCAAAATTATCCAAATTTCCAACTTTCGCCAAATGACTCCAAAATGATATACGGACCTCCGAATCCACTCTCGGACGCGCTCCCAATACCAAAATCGTTATACGGAGCTATTTCTAGACTTGGAATCCCAAACGGACATAGATAACATTGAAATGTATTTCAACCCAAATTTATAAAATTCTTCCAAAATGCCAACTTCCACAATAGGCGCCGAAACGCTCCCGGGTCATCCAAAACCCGATCCGATCATACACCCAAGTCCAAATTCATCATACGAACCTATTGGAACCGTCAAATCCCGATTCCGAGGTTGTTTTCTAAATATGTTGACCCAAGTCAAACTCGCCCTTTTTAAAGCCAACTAAGGAACCAAGTGCTCTGATTTCAACTCGAACACTTCCAAATCCCGAATCAACCATCCCTGCAAGTTATAAATTAGTAAAAGAACATACGGGGAGTCTTATTTAGGGGAACGGGGTTCTAACAGTCAAAATGATTGGTTGGCTCGTTACATCCTCTCCCACTTAAATATACGTTCATCCTCGAACGTGCTAAGGACTATTCCGGAGTTGTCCAAAATCACTGTTTAACACTTCGAGCACCTACCCATGCTATCACACCCAATTGAGCACATTAGCTCGAGCCAATCTGAAGATTCTCCCCTTTATTTAGGCAATTAAGCCTTAGAACCCAATCCTAACATCTAGAATTCTCCACCATACCTGTTTCCAACCTACAAACACCGTATCAATCACTACACGACGCCCCAATATTGGATTGCATACCTTTGTTGAATTTAGATCATGCACCGCACCCTTCACATGACCATAATAACATCCTCCGATAATAATAGGCAAAATTTCACGAATATGATGTTCACAACACACCTCATGATACATATAAGTCTTGTTCCAACTCTTGAAATGCTTCCACAATGGAAGAAATATGTAGAAATTCATAACCATCTGTCGAGTCAACAAATTATTGAGTTTCTCCTTCTGACAAGAACCATTGCCTCATTATGAACCAAATAATGATATTTGCTCTTTAATATATTTCATATAAATCTGCTCGCACTGATCCCAGGTCCAATAATCTCGCCTCCCCCAGTTGTAGACGGTGGGACTCTCCCACTTAGCTTGAAGCTACCATTACATAACTCTGGAACCCACCAAGACTCCTTGTCCCCCATTGACACAATCTCGCATAATCGACCCACCAAATTCCTCAAAATCCTTATGTTAAGCATTTCATGAACATTCTGAATCACTAGCCACATTCACATATTCGACCTCTTACTGGGTAGCTTGTAGAAGCTCCATCAACACCACGCAACCGCTAACTTGCTCACAAGAGATATCCCACCTATAGAAATTCCATGCTGACATCCTCCAACAACGCTGCACCGAGTACTATTACCACTAAACCAACAAACCATCCTGAGCCCGTGCTCGTTTACCAGTTGTACAAGTACGTTCCCTCCCCGTTGACATCAACTAAAGGTACAATGATACATTTCAACCCAAAGTCATGTTGCATTCCTATTCATATTAAGCAACTCCCTCCTGTCGTATCCAATCTTCCTCAATATAGTAGCCAATATTCCAAATTAGTTCGTAGATATAGTCACTGCCCACCATGAATCCCAAATCACTTCAAACTTTCCTCAAGATGTGTGGTTATCCTATCACGTAACCCATATGCCACCTTGCCACTCTCCCACTTTGGTCAAACCCTCTCCTTTAAGAAACTAATCGACTTATGTTTTCTTACACTTGGCCTTCTAGGAACATAACCACCACAAGACACCTCCCACATGTCCTTCCTCATCCTTCGCTGCCTAGTTGTTGCCTTAACTCAAAATCTGTTTCTGTAGCACTTGAACCAATAGGTCATTACCAGCTTTAAACCTCTCCGAAGATCATCCTTCTCGAGCCATCAACACTAGGAACATCGATTCGATCCTGAACCACTGTACACCATAATTTCTGACAACCCCTTCCCCGATACCAATTCCTAACACCCCGCCGTGAAGGAGAGTTAAAGAAAACCATAACACCGGCAAACCTTAACGCATTTAACAAGGCGATGACACCACATCACAATTGAGAGCTCTATCATGCTCGAAAATATCAAATCTCATTACTCCATCTACCCCAAACCTGAACATTCAAAGTACGATTACCTTTCCTTTGCTGGTACTAAACATCAAACCTCTACATCATGTACTGAGAATAACCTTCTTTCAAGTCGTTCACTGTGTCGACACATAAATGAGCATCGTGCTATTACATCAATTCTGCGAGATAATAACTCATGAACATCGTAGCAACATGTGCATAACCTCAAAACCATCTGAAATAAAGCTACTTATCTGAAATGACAGAACATCGTTCTGCAAGGCGACGACAATAATCCAATCAATTACGCAGGGAGAAATATCCTACACCACATCTGTAGTACCATTACAATTCCTCAATTCTTGATCTATAACAAGCATTCCACGTCGCACAAGATTGAATAGGAAAGAAACAAAGGAATAAGTCTCAAAGGAATCGAATCTCACGATGAGGAATCAAAAAGGGAAGTATTCCTAACAATTCTGTAGCCTCTCGAAGATAAGCACAAACATATCTGTACCGATCCGAAAGACTCTACTGGACTCGCTCATGACTCGTGAGACCTAAGTGAACCTAGTGCTCTGATACCATGTTGTTATGACCCAAAATCCATTAAAGGTCGTGATGGCGCCAAACACCACTGTCAGGCAAACCAACACTATATAGTTAATTAAATCCTCATTTAGTATTTCTGAAAACATCAATTTCCTTCAATTTACTAATAATGAATGAACTTTAAGGAATAATATTAACGTTTTCCAATTTCAATACTAAATATCCCATACTTATCTCAAAACCCGGTGTTAGAAGTGCACGAGCATTTACTAGGGAGTAAAAATTAAAATATAGCATATGTCCAGAATATAAATTAGACAGGTAAAATATAAATAACTCTGAAGGAGACTATGTTGGTTGCGGATCATAATATAGAAAGCATTTCACCTAAGTCCTCGCATTTATAACCACACCTCTGCGCCTACAAGGCCGCTAGACTTATCTGTACCTGCACAATAAAATGTGCAGCAAGTGCAACATGAGTACGTAAACAACGTATACCCAGTAAGTATCAAGCCTAATCTCGAAGAGGTAGAGACGAGAAGGTCGACTTTAACACTCACTATGGGTCAGTAATATTAAATAACATGAAAATAGTAATATTTAAATCAACATGATTCACAGAGTTAACAATAATTTTATTTAACCAATAGAAATAATTAAATTCCTTCACATAAAACAATTCCCAATAATTTCCAATTTATCAAATTAGCTTCACGAGCTGAAATACAATATCAAGGTATCATGTAATTATTATTAGGCACGATTTCCGATGTGGTCGTATGGCCTGATCCATAGATGCATCTATACTGCCGAGGGACGTGCGACATGATCCATAGATGCATCTATACTGCCGAGGCGTTCGGCCTGCTCCACAAGAAAGGAAGACATTTTCTTATGTACCTCTGGAAGGAGAGTTTATTTATTAGAAGATTGATTCAAGAGGATGAACTAATTCTTTTAACAATTAATAAATTTAAACATAAAATTAAGTATATGAGATTTTCCATCTTTTGCTATATTTTCCTAACAATTCACAATATTTACAATTAATGTAATTAAATAAAGTAATTCATGATTTGAGTCCTAAACTACCCGGACTTTAGCATAAATAGTAGCTACGTATGGACTCTCATCACCTCGTGCGTACGTAGCTCCCACATTTAGCAACGATTATTAATTTAATCACCTATGGGGTAAATCCCCCCTCACAAAATTAGACAAGAGACTTACCTTGTCTCAAAGTCCACTTTCCGATCACCACGCCGCGTTAAATTCTCAATTCAATGCCGAAAAATCCGAACTATCCAAAAGTTATATAAAATAATTAATACACGTTCAATAATTTGAAATTTATCTATTAAATAAATTACCCTATCCAAAATGGTAAAATTCCTAAAATTCACTCGGGCCCACGTGCCCGGATTCCGGAACTTTTCGGAGGAAAACGTTACCCATAGTCTCAAGAACTCAAATATATAATTTCTATCCAATTCCATAACCATTTTTCGTGGTAAAATTCAAAAATACCAATTTCTAGGTTTTTCTTCAAAACCCCAAATTTCTACAAATTTTCATGTCTAAATCCATGTATAAACCTTGTATTTTAACTCACAACTAGTAGGAATCACTTACCTCAAGATTGATGGTGAAAATAGTGCTAAAGAAACGTCCCCAAAATCGGTTCTCATGAAGAAATGGGGTGGAAATGAGTCCAACCCACGTCTTTAACAGAACACTGCCCGGACCCGTTATTCTTTGCATTCGCGACAAATGCCTCGCGTTCGCGAAGGCCAAATGTTCCTGCCCCAACATTTCCTCTTCGCGTTCGCATGACCAGTGTCGCATTCAAGCTATCGCATTCGCGTAGGCCAAATGGACTTAGGCCCGTCTCCTCCTTTC
This sequence comes from Nicotiana tabacum, assembly GCF_000715075.1. Taxonomy (NCBI): domain Eukaryota; kingdom Viridiplantae; phylum Streptophyta; class Magnoliopsida; order Solanales; family Solanaceae; genus Nicotiana; species Nicotiana tabacum. The sequence goes on from NC_134090.1 coordinate 5,175,033, forward strand.
TTCTACGCGTTCGCGATTGCCCCTTCGCGTTCGCGAAGGCCTGTCCATGCAAGGCGTTGCGTTCGCGAAGGCCAAGCAACCTCAGGCCCAACTCCTCCATTTCTTCTACGCGTTCGCGACTGGCCTTTCGCGTTCGTGTAGGCTCCTCAGGCACCTCTCCACGTTCGTGAGACCTCCTTCGCGTTCGCGAAGGCCAAATCCAGCACCCCCAAAATTTCTTCTTCGCGAACGCGTGACTTCTTTTGCGTTCGCGAAGGAGGAAACTAGACACCAGAAACAACAGTTCCTAAACAGCCCGAAATGATCCGAAACCACCCCGAAACACACCCGAGGCCCCTAGGACCCCGTCCAATCATACCAACCAGTCCCATAACATAACACAAACTTGCTCGAGACTTCAAATCGCACCAAAAACATCAAAATTATGAATTGCACCCCAATTCAAACTTAATGAACTTTGAAACTTCAACCTCTACAATCGATGTCGAAACCTATCAAATCACGTCCGATTGTCTTCAAATTTTGCACACAACTAATAATTGATATTACGAACCTACTCCAACTTCCGAAAATAAAATCCGACCCCGATATCAAAAAGTCCAATCCCGATCAAATTTCTCAAAATTATCCAAATTTCCAACTTTCGCCAAATGACTCCAAAATGATCTACGGACCTCCGAATCCACTCTCGGACGCGCTCCCAATACCAAAATCATTATACGGAGCTATTTCTAGACTTGGAATCCCAAACGGACATAGATAACATTAAAATGTATTTCAACCCAAATTTATAAAATTCTTCCAAAATGCCAATTTCCACAATAGGCGCCGAAACGCTCCCGGGTCAGCCAAAACCCGATCCGATCATACACCCAAGTCCAAATTCATCATACGAACCTATTGAAACAGTCAAATCCCGATTCCGAGGTTGTTTTCTAAATATGTTGACCTAGGTCAAACTCGCCCTTTTTAAAGCCAACTAAGGAACCAAGTGCTCTGATTTCAACTCGAACACTTCCAAATCCCGAATCAACCATCCCTGCAAGTTATAAATTAGTAAAAGAACATACGGGGAGTCTTATTTAGGGGAAGGGGGTTCTAACAGTCAAAATGATTGGTTGGCTCGTTACATCCTCTCCCACTTAAATATACGTTCATCCTCGAACGTGCTAAGGACTATTCCGGAGTTGTCCAAAATCACTGTTTAACACTTCGAGCACCTACCCATGCTATCACACCCAATTGAGCACATTAGCTCGAGCCAATCTGAAGATTCTCCCCTTTATTTAGGCAATTAAGCCTTAGAACCCAATCCTAACATCTAGAATTCTCCACCATACCTGTTTCCAACCTACAAACACTGTATCAATCACTACACGACGCCCCAATATTGGATTGCATACCTTTGTTGAATTTAGATCATGCACCGCACCATTCACATGACCATAATAACATCCTCCGATAATAATAGGCAAAATTTCACGAATCTGATGTTCACAACACACCTCATGATACATATAAGTCCTGTTCCAACTCTTGAAATGCTTCCACGATGGAAGAATATGTAGAAATTCATAACCATCTGTCGAGTCAACAAATTATTGAGTTTCTCCTTCTGACAAGAACCATTGCCTCATTATGAACCAAATAATGATATTTGCTCTTTAATATATTTCATATAAATCTGCTCGCACTGATCCCAGGTCCAATAATCTCGCCTCCCCCAGTTGTAGACGGTGGGACTCTCCCACTTAGCTTGAAGCTACCATTACATAACTCTGGAACCCACCAAGACTCCTTGTCCCCCATTGACACAATCTCGCATAATCGACCTACCAAATTCCTCGAAATCCTTATGTTAAGCATTTCATGAACATTCTGAATCACTAGCCACATTCACATATTCGACCTCTTACTGGGTAGCTTGTAGAAGCTCCATCAACACCACGCAACCGCTAACTTGCTCACAAGAGATATCCCACCTATAGAAATTCCATGCTGACATCCTCCAACAACGCTGCACCGAGTACTATTACCACTAAACCAACAAACCATCCTGAGCCCGTGCTCGTTTACCAGTTGTACAAGTACGTTCCCTCCCCGTTGACATCAACTAAAGGTACAACGATACATTTCAACCCAAAGTCATGTTGCATTCCTATTCATATTAAGCAACTCCCTCCTATCATATCCAATCTTCCTCAATATAGTAGCCAATATTCCAAATTAGTTCGTAGATATAGTCACTGCCCACCATGAATCCCAAATCACTTCAAACTTTCCTCAAGACGTGTGGTTATCCTATCACGTAACCCATATGCCACCTTGCCACTCTCCCACTTTGGTCAAACCCTCCCCTTTAAGAAACTAATTGACTTATGTTTTCTTACACTTGGCCTTCTAGGAACATAACCACCACAAGACACCTCCCACATCTGAAATAAAGCTACTTAGCTGAAATGACAGAACATCGTTCTGCAAGGCGACGACAATAGTCCAATCAATTACGCAGGGAGAAATATCCTACACTACATCTGTAGTACCATTACAATTCCTCAATTATTGATCTATAACAAGCATTCCACGTCGCACAAGATTGATTAGGAAAGAAACAAAGGAATAAGTCTCAAAGGAATCGAATCTCACGATGAGGAATCAAAAAGGGAAGTATTCCTAACAATTCTGTAGCCTCTCGAAGATAAGCACAAACATATTTGTACCGATCCGAAAGACTCTACTGGACTCGCTCATGACTCGTGAGACCTAAGTGAACCTAGTGCTCTGATACCATATTGTTATGACCCAAAATCCATTAAAGGTCGTGATGGCGCCAAACACCACTGTCAGGCAAACCAACACTATATAGTTAATTAAATCCTCATTTAGTATTTCTGAAAACATCAATTTCCTTCAATTTACTAATAATGAATGAACTTTAAGGAATAATATTAACGTTTTCCAATTTCAATACTAAATATCCCATACTCATCTCAAAACCCGGTGTTAGAAGTGTACGAGCATTTACTAGGGAGTAAAAATTAAAATATAGCATCTGTCCAGAATATAAATTAGACAGGAAAAATATAAATAACTCTGAAGGAGACTATGTTGGTTGCGGATCATAATATAGAAAGCATCTCACCTAAGTCCTCGCATTTATAACCACACCTCTGCGCCCACAAGGCCGCTAGACTTATCTGTACCTGCACAATAAAATGTGCAGCAAGTGCAACATAAGTACGTAAACAACGTATACCCAGTAAGTATCAAGCCTAATCTCGAAGAGGTAGAGACGAGAAGGTCGACTTTAACACTCACTATGGGTCAGTAATGTTAAATAACATGAAAATAGAAATATTTAAATCAACATGATTCACAGAGTTAACAATAATTTTATTTAACCAATAGAAATAATTAAATTCCTTCACATACAACAATTCCCAATAATTTTCAATTTATCAAATTAGCTTCACGAGCTGAAATACAATATCAAGGTATCATGTAATTATTATTAGGCACGATTTCCGATGTGGTCGTATGGCCTAATTCAGAGTATCGTGTACACTGCCGAGGGACGTGCGACATGATCCATAGATGCATCTATATTGCCGAGGCATTCGGCCTGCTCCACAAGAAAGGAAGATATTTTCTTATGTACCTCTGGAAGGAGAGTTTATTTATTAGAAGATTGATTCGAGAGGATGAACTAATTCTTTTAACAATTAATAAATTTAAACATAAAATTAAGTATATGAGATTTTCCATCTTTTGCTATATTTTCCTAACAATTCACAATATTTACAATTAATGTAATTAAATAAAGAATATAATTTACATACGTAATTCATGATTTGAGTCCTAAACTACCCGGACTTTAGCATAAATAGTAGCTATGTACGGACTCTCGTCACCTCGTGCGTACGTAGCCCCCACATTTAACAACGATTATTAATTTAATCACCTATGGGGTAAATTCCCCCTCACAAGATTAGACAAGAGACTTACCTTGTCTCAAAGTCCACTTTCCGATCACCACGTCGCGTTAAATTCTCAATTCTATGCCAAAAAATCCGAACTATCCAAAAGTTATATAAAATAATTAATACACGTTCAATAATTTGAAATTTATCTATTAAATAAATTACCCTATCCAAAATGGTAAAATTCCTAAAATTCACTCTGGATCCACGTGCCCGGATTCCGGAAATCTTCGAAGGAAAACGTTACCCATAATCTCAAGAACTCAAATATATAATTTCTATACATTTCCATAACCATTTTTCATGGTAAAATTTAAAAATACCAATTCCTAGGTTTTTCTTCAAAACCCCAAATTTCTACAAATTTTCATGTCTAAATCCATGTATAAACCTTGTATTTTAACTCACAACTAGTAGGAATCACTTAACTCAAGATTGATGGTGAAAATGGTTCTAAAAATCGTCCCCAAAATCGGCTCCCGTGAAGAAATGGGGTGGAAATGAGTCCAACCCCGTCTTTAACAGACGCATTCGCGACAAATGCCTAGCGTTCGCGAAGACCAAATGTTCCTTCCCCAGCATTTCCTCTTCGCATTCGCGTGACCAGTGTCGCGTTCGCGAAGGCCTGTCCATGCAAGGCATCTCGTTCGCGTTCGCGAAGGCCAAGAGACCTCAGGCCCAACTCCTCCATTTCTTCTACACATTCGCGACTGACCCCTCGCGTTCACATAGGCTCCTCAGTCACCTCTCCGCGTTCGCAATCCCTCCTTCGCATTCACGAAGGCCATATCCAGCACCCCCAAAATTTCTTCTTCGCGAACGCGAGACTTCCCGCGTTAGCGAAGAAGGAAATCAAACACCAGAAACAGCAATTCCAAAACAGTTCGAAATGATCTGAAACATACCTGAGGTCCCTAGGACCCCGTCCAATTATACCAATCAGTCCCATAACATAACACAAACTTGCTCGAGACCTCAAATTGCACCAAACAACATCAAAATTATGAATCGCACCCCAATTCAAACTTAATGAACTTTGAAACTTCACCTTCTACAATCGATGCCGAAACCTATCAAATCACGTCCGATTGTCCTCAAATTTTGCACACAAGTCATAATTGACATTACGAACCTGCTCCAACTTCTGGAATCCGTATCCGACCCTGATATCAAAAAGTCCACTCCCGGTCAAACTTCTCAAAATTATCCAAATTTCCAACTTTCGCCAAATGACTCCAAAATGATCTAAGGACCTTCGAATCCACTTCCGGACGCACTTTCAATACCAAAATCATTATACAGAGATATTCTTAGACTCAGAATCCTAAACAGACATTGATAACATTGAAATGTTATATATATATATATATATATATATACGGAATACAGTAGGGCAAGCCGACAAGGCCATATACTATATAATTATACATGACTGTCTACAGACCTCTAATAGAGTGTAAAATAGTATAAAGGATGGGGTTGGGCCCCATCATACCCATATGTATATAAAAGTATCGTACCAGGACTCAATAGCAGCTCCAGATCAAATGGAGCACACCAACTCTCGTTGAGCAAGGATCCTAAGATGGGGGACCGTCAGACTGTCTACCTGCACCCGCGGGCATGAAACGTAACGTCCCCAGGAAAAAGGGACGTCAGTACGAATAATGTACTGAGTATATAAGGCATGAAAATAAGTACATAAAAAACATAGATGAAACATGGAGTAAAGAATTCCACATGTGAGTCTAAATAACTTTTTGAATCCTAAAATATTTATAATGTCATGCACGTGCGTGTAAATGTCGTATCATGCATAGGTATAGGTGTACATAACAGCATCAGGCCTCTGAGGGCATTCCATCATATCATCGCAGCCTCTGTGGGCGAAATCATAAATGTATACCAGTTGATCAGGTGGTAGTAGGTATATAATGCCATAACCTTTCCTCATACCCCATATACATATACTATACACGTATATAACGTCATCTGGACATGGGTCAGTATACATGTATAAATGGATGCAATGCATAAGTAATACGTTAATAAGATTTCTCGAATATCATAAAATCAATATGCCTTTCGGACAAACTTTTTCAAATACGTATTTTTCTGAGACCTATGAACAGAGGATTTAATAATAATTCATATGGGGAATCAAGAATATAGACACCTCTAGTATTTCTATGAATAGAGTCATTTATGAAAGTTGCGTATTTTGCTCGTTTCGTTTGTATCTTTTGGATCATGCCAAAAAGAAAGAAGGGATAGCTTTAACATACCGCAAGTCGTCAATGCAACTCAACAACAAGCTTATAACAACTAGCACGCCAACCCTATAACAAATAAATACGTGTACAACTTAGATGGCGGTAGTATATTACGTATCTCAAACGATAACTCGATTCTAAAATAAAACGTGCAGCATTTTCCCTGATTTTACTGCTCCCTCAAGCCTACTATAGGCAAGATACAAAATAATACAATCATCAACTCAAAACCAACCTAATTACAATTCGGGACCTTCAATACAACAAAAAACCCAAATATACCATAATACACCCAATCAACAAGTTATCAATTAGCCTGTAACCACAACGACGAGCGACCAACCTACTACCCTACCACATGTGGAGTTTCTCCACGCCCTTTTATACTTCCAAACTCCATAAATAAGCAGCACAATAGACAGCCCAAAAGCAACACGAAACAGCTCACAAAACAGCCACTACAAGTCAAATAACTCGAACTCACAGCCTTCGATCACCGTCTCGTGAGCTCTAACTATTAGGAAACAAATTTATCAACCTTTCTTGATATTTTAAAGCTTAAATACAAAAAATAGAAATTTATTAACTATTAAATATATTCCAAAACTCAAACTACGAATAAAAAGAGGGGAGATATAGCGATACTTATGTCATAGGGATCGTTTTAGTGTTATCGCTTCTTGATTTCGTGCATGGGATGATAATCTTATTTGAAGCTCTTGTAGAGAGCATAAGGTTAAGGTTAGGGGTGTTATTTGGGCGTGCTCTCTGGAAAAATGGAGAATGAGACGATATGGGATGCAAAACTCCCATTTTTTAGAAGTCAAAAAGGTGCTACTTGGCACCTTATGATTGGCATTTCTTCCAACGCTTATAACTTTTTATTCGGGTGTCGTATAAATGAACGGTTAAGAGCGTTGGAGAATACATTCAAATACCTTAAATTTTATATATAGTATGTCCCAAAAAGACCTCATATAGCACACGAAATGTTTTTCTCAAAAAGCTCTATTACAAGGCAAATCCTTAGTCGGTTTTCCGCAACTTTAATCCGATTTTCCCCAAACTTTATTTTTTTTATCCAAACCTCATATATATTCATATTATGACTTTAAACTCATTTAAATCATGATTAACAAGTCTCATATTCATTATACATCACCTTGGGACGCACAGGGTGTAACAATCATCCCTCCTTAGAAACATTCGTCCTCGAATGTTAAACTCCCAGAGATTTATAAATATTTTGGCATAGTCTCCTCTGTAATGGTCCACTACCAATCTGTCAGACAGAAAACCCAACAATACATAACCACACAGGGCCACAATCATCAATAACACTAGTGGTCTCACACGACTAATGACAATAACTAACATAAGAATCAAGTACCATATACGTACCTAAGAATGTGATGTCTCAGTCTGATCCTCCTCCAAAAGTGGAAACAAGTGAGGATACCTAGACTTCATGTCTTTTTAAGCTTCCCAAGTCATCTCCTCCACATTATTGTTCCTCCAAAGTACTTTAACTAAAGCTACGTCCTTAGTTCTCAATCTCTGAACTTGTCTATCTAGTATAGCAATGGGAGCTTTCTCATATGATAGCTGCTCTGTGACCTGAACATCGTCAACTAGAACGACTCTAAAAGAATCTCCAATACACTTGCGAAGCATAGACACGTGAAAAACTGGATGTACTAACTCCAAGTTGGAAGGCAAGTCCAACTCATATGCTACCTGGCCTACTCGGCGTATGATCTTATAAAGTCCAATGTACCGAGGGCTAAGCTTTTCTTTCTTACCGAATCTCATAATGCCTTTCATCGGTGATACCTTTAGGAATTCCTAGTCATCTACATGAAACTCTAAGTCTCGTCATATATTATCTGCATAGGACTTCTGACGACTCTGAGCTGCTAATAGCCTTTCCCGTATAAGTTTAATCTTCTCAATTGCATTTTGTACTAACTTTGGTCCTACTAACTTAGTTTCCCCAACCTCGAACCATCCGATAGGTGACCTACACTTTTGTCCATAAAGAGTTTCGTATGAAGCTATCTGAATGCTATAATGATAAATATTATTATATGCGAACTCAATAAGTAGAAGATGATCATCCCAGCTACACCTGAAGTTCTTCACACAAGCCTGTAGCATATCCTCCAGTGTCTAAAAAGTACGCTTGTCACACCTCTTTTTTCCCGAGGGGGATAGGGGAGTTTTTTCAAATTAAGTAACATTAATCGAAATGGGATTATTTATTTATCAGAGTCCCCACTTGGAATAATCTATGGTGTCCCAAGTCACCGGTTTATTTTAAAATCCCAAATCGAGGAAATTTGACTCAATTTATGGTCCGCGAACACAGAAGACCGGGGAAGGAATTTTGTTAACCCGGTAGAAGGTGTGAGGCACTCCCGAGTTCCGTGGTTTTAGCACGGTCGTTCAACTATTAATAATTGGACTAACTATCTGATTTATTACATGTTTAAAAACCTATTGTGCTTTTTTAACTTTTAAACCGCTTTTAGTATTTATGGAACAAGTCGCGATGTCGTACACTTGTCGTTTTGGTACACATTACAAACCGCGCCACATGAAATGCACCCACGATTTACGACATATTTATTTTTATTATTATTTGAAGTTGGGGTCGAGTTACGTGAAACACACACTCGGATTGGGGAATTATGTATCATGAATATGCCACGAGAACCGTACCCATAGTCACGATGAGCTATTATTAATCGCACCTAAAGCAACTAACGCTTGTTCATAATTTGTTTAATTACTTCCTATGGTTTAGGATTAAATGATCGTAGAAAGAATTTACATCCACACAATTCAACTAAGTTAGGAAAGCTTCCTACTTTCACAAAATTATACAATTGTTACACCTTATTAGCTTATATCTAAAAACTCACGTGAATTGGGTTAATTCTGAGAATTACTAAAACGGGATGGGCAGGTGTAGGAGACATTCGTGTTCAAGGCCCATTTCAATTCTAATTTTAGTAGAATATTCAATTCATAGATAATCACGAGGGTCAATTCATACATAATCACAACGGTCTTACCAAATCATCCAAGTGTATATCTAATTACAATTCAATGACAGGAGAGTTTATAAATCAATCCAAGTTGTGCAAATGATACTCTAACAATTTACAGCGATCGTTGAGCTTTCTCATACAAGTTTAATCTATTTATCAGGATGTTCATTGTCCAATGAGTGCTACTAATACCCAGCTACACTCAACAATCAACATCACGAAAGAGTAAAGCTAGGCAGATCTAAGCCAAACAATATGCCCAATTCAGTGTTAACAAGGACTGAAAGCCAATGAACTGGGCGATCAAAACAGGATTTCAAGCAATGAATTAAAATAGAATCAAAGTTGTATTACTCAAATTAATTGAAGCAAACATTAATGAGTCCTTTCTCTAACAAATATTAGAACTTCGGAAACTGCAAATCAACTCCAAATCCAGTACACTTGATTTAATCAAACACATAATCGACAACTACTTCATGTTTCATGAATTGAGATTTGAAAGACAAATTCTACCTGCTTATAGGAAATTAAATACAAAATAACACAAAGCACTTTCAATTCCACACAAAACCGCAGACAATTATAATTATATCATGTATTTCATTAATTCAAAACAGGATAACACTACAAAACCGCAGACAATTATAATTATATCATGTATTTCATTAATTCAAAACAGGATAACACTATTGGGGAATTGAACAGTACCTCAGAGAGCATAAACAAAAAAGAACGCAGTGATAAAATAAGAAGGAAACACATCTGCATTCCCAGCAAATAAACAACCATGAAAACAGTCCCTTAAGAGCTCGATTTCACTTTGAAAACCCACGAATTAAATAGCCAACTCAGCAAAAACCAACAACTCTTTGAAATCTGTGTTTCAAGCTATTTTCTTCTGTTTAGATGAGAGCCATGTGAGAGGAAGGTGAGCGAATTTCTCTGCCTTCTGTATGTGTAAGCGGAGGAAAGAGAGTGTCTGTGAGAGTGAGGTCAGAGATGGAGCGGCTAGGGTTCTAGTGTAAGGGGGAGATGATCAGTTCTTCTATAGTTGAGTGAGAGATGAGTGAGGTTAGAGAGGGGGATTTTGGAGGCGGTCCGTTCTTTTCAGTGTTGAGAATCAAAAGGGAGGGTGAAATTAGGGTCTATTTTAGAGATGAAGAGGGAATATTGGGTTGGCGGGTAGTGGGCTGGGGTGAATGGAAAGAAAATGGGCCACTAGAAGCACTTGGCCCAAAGCTGTAATGAAACCCCATAGCCTTCTCTTTTTTTTCTTTGTATTTTCCAAGACTAATCAATTTATTTAACACTCCTAATTCCAACTAATTTGTAAAATTAACCTAACGACCTATTTTTCTACAATTAACTAATTCATTTAGCTAACAAATGCATGTAGAGTTACTAATGTATTTTTTGGTATTTTAGTGTTTTACAAATACAATTAATTATGCAATTAAAATCTAAAAATGTAAAAACTAAAAATATTTTTGTATTTTCTTTAGGATTTAAAATGCAACTTAAAAATGCATCAAACATGAATACGTACAAAGCAAACTAAGTAAAAATATAGAAAAATAATTTAAAGCTATTTTTGGGATTTTTTAGGAGTAATTTTATATTAGGGCAAAAATTAGGTGCTCACAACGCTCAGCCTGACCGTCTGTCTGGGGATGAAATATTGTACTAAGACTCACCTGAGTCCCCAATCCTTTTTGGAAGGACCTCCAGAAATTAGCTGTAAACTGAGCACTTATATCTGAGACAATAGATATAGGGATACCATAAAGTCGTACAATCTCCTTAATGTAAATCCTTGCATAATCCTCTGCTGAATACGTAGTCTTGACAGGCAGAAAATGGGCTGATTTTGTAAGTCTATCAATAATAACCCATATAGAATCGAACTTACGCTGGTACGAGGTAAGCCTATGATGAAATCCATGTTAATCACTTCCCATTTCCAAATCGGAATCTCTATAGCCTGAAATACTCCATCGGGTTTCAGATGCTCAATCTTAACCTGCTGAAAATTAAAGCACTGATCAACAAACTCTGCTATATCCTTCTCTATTCCGTCCCATCAGTATATTCCCTTGATATCATGATACATCTTCATCGCTCCTAGATGAATAGAATAACGAGAATAGTGAGCTTCTCCCATAACCTGTTGGCTAAACCCTGCCACATTAGGAACACATAATCGATCTCTATATCTAAGGACTCCATCTCTTGTAATATCCAATGGTGTATTCTCCTTTTGAGGGGTTGTATCTCTGTAGTGAGCTAGCATAGGTTCTTCATATTGGCGTTCCGTCACTTCAGTTACTAGAGAGGATGTTGTTGTGTCCTGAATAGTAACTCTGGTACCACCTGAATCTAGTAATTGAACTCCAAGATTAGCTAACTGATGAATCTCACGAGCTATCTCACTCTTCTCTAGTTGTAAATATGATAAGATACCCATAGATCTATGGCTGAGGGCGTCGGCTACTACATTCGCCTTTCCTAGATGGTATAAATATCAACATCATAGTCCTTAATAGCTCCAACCATCGCCTCTATCGTAAATTCAATTCCTTTTGCTTGAATATATATTGAAGGCTCTTATGGTCCGTATATATATCAACATAAATGCCATATAAATAGTGCATCCACATCTTTAGTGCATGAATCATCGCGACTAACTCTAAATCGTGGGTCGGTTAATTCTTCTAGTGGTTTCTTAGTTGTCTAGAAGAATAAATGATAACCTTATCATGCTGCACAAATACACAACCCAATCGAATGCCCGAAGCGTCGCAATAGAGAGCATAACCATCGGTCCCTTCTGGAAGTGTCAGAACTGGTGTTGAATTCAATCTGTCCTTCAATGCCTGGAAACTCCGCTCACAAGCATCAGTCCACTAAAACTTGGTTACCTTCTGAGTTAACTTTGTCAATGGTGCTAAAAAGGAAGAAAACCCCTCTACAAATCTCATGTAATAACCTGCCAAACCCAGGAAGCTGCGAACCTCTGTCGGTGTCGTGGGTCTAGGCCAAGTCTTTACTGCCTCAATCTTCTGTGTATCGACCCGGATACCCTCACCCAAAATAATATGACTAAGAAAGGCTACAAAATTCAACCAGAATTCACATTTAGAGAATTTTGCATACAACTTCCTTTCTTGTAGATATCTGAGCACAGTACGCAAATGATCTGCATGCTCAGCCTCTGAACGAGAATAAACCAAAATATAATCTATAAATACAATCATGAATATATCTAGAAAGGTCCTGAACACACGGTCCATCAAGTCCATGAATACCGCTGGGGCATTGGTCAAACATAACGACAAAACATGAAACTCAAAGTACCCGCATCTCGTCCTAAATGTTGTCTTCGGAATATCTTTCTCTCAAACCCTTACATGATGGTACCCCGACCTCAAGTATATCTTTAAGAAATACCTGGCACCCTACAACTGATCAAATAAATCATCAATTCTCGGGAGCGGGTACTTGTTCTTGATCATCGCCTTATTCAATTGTCTGTAATCAATACGCATCCGCAAGGAACCATATTTCTTTCTCACAAATAACACAGGTGCTCCCCACGGTGATGTACTGGGTCTGATAAAGCCTTTTTCAAAAAAATCCCTTAGTTGTTCTTTCAACTCTCTCAGCTCTGTAGGTGTCATTCTATAAGGAGAAATAGATATCGGTTGAGTATCTGGTAATGTGTCAATAGCAAACTCAATCTCCAGCTCTGGCGGAAGACCTGGAAGCTCATCGGGAAACTCATTAACCACCGGAATAGATTGAAGGGTCGGTGACTCTGCTTTCACATCCTGTACCCGAACTAAGTGATAAATATAGCCCTTTCTGATCATCTTCATTACCTTGAGATAGGAAATAAACCTACCTCTCGGCGATGCAGTATTACCTTTCCACTCTATAATTGGCTCCCCTGGAAACTGGAACTGAACCATCTTTGATCTACAATCAACATTAGCATAACAAGAAGCCAACCAATCCATACCCATTATAACATCAAATTCCACCATATCTAACTCAATCAGGTCTGCTACTGTAGAACGACTATGAACTACTACTATACGGTCTTTATATACCCGGCTAACTATTACTAGATCCCCAATAGGTGTAGACACCTCAAAAGGTTCAATCAACTCAGGTTCTATTACAAACTTACTAGCAACCAATGGAGTGACGTATGATAAGGTGGAACCTGGATCAATCACTGCATATACATCATATGAGGAGACTGATAATATACATGCAATAATATCAAGTGATGACTTATGATCTTGTCGACCCGCTAAGGCATAAATACGGTTCTGAGGACCGCTAGAGCTCGATGCTCCACTTTTGTCTCTACCACGACCAGCTGGTGCCTGTGAACCTTACCCAGGTGGGCATACTGATGATGACGAACTGACTACAGATCTAGTTGGTTGAACTATATCTGCACCACCTCTCGTCGGACAATCTCTCATAACATGGCCTGGATAACCACAAGTATAACAAACACCCAACCTTACAAGGCACTGCCCAATATGCTTCTTACCACACTGATCACATAAGGAGGCCCTAAAACTCTGACTAGGCCCTGAATATGTGTAACGATCAAATCTCCTACCGGTAAACTGATGGGGGTGCACTAGCCAATGGCTGGGCTGAATACCTCGGGTACTACTATCTCTGACCACCTCGAAACTCACCAGAAGAACTTGAAGATCTCTCTCTCTCTTACTCTAGCCCCTATCATGCTCATGATCGGCCCTCTGCTTCTGCTTACGCTCATCTACACCCTGAGCGTATGCCTGAATATGAGAAATATCAATGCTTGGATGAAGTGACACCGACATACAGTCATTGAGCAGGTGCGGCTCCAACCCCATCACGAACCAGTAAACCCGATCCTCCATCTTAGCTACAATAGTGGGAGCATACCTAGCCAAAGAAAAACTGAAGGTTGTACTCCCGAACACTCATATTACCCTGTCGAAGGGTCAAGAACCTATCAACTCTGGCCTATCTAAGCTCTGGTGGCAAATAATTACGAAGAAAAGCCTCTGTAAACTCTTGACATACTATTGGAAGAGCATCCTCACCTCTGGACAACTCCCAAGACTCATACCAATTAATTGCAACATCCCAAAGTCTATAGAAAGCTAGCTCAACTGACTCAGTCGTAGTGGCCTTCATTACCCTCAAAGTCCTCTACATCTTATCGATAAATACCTGAGGGTCCTCGTTTGGATCTACTCCAGTGAATACAGGAGGGTCCAAATTAATGAAATCGCGAACCCTCGCACTGATGGCCATATCTGCATGACTGATACCTACCTCCTGGCGTCGAGCTTGTGCGGCCACTAATCGAGTCAATAGCTGAATAGCATCTCTCATCTCCTGACCCGGTGCATCTGGTTGAGAAGCTGAGGGTACTGGAGCGGGTGCTAGAGTCGTTGCTCCTCGGATCTCCTCTGGAGAGGGCATGGTATGTGAAGTCTGAGATGGAGTCTCACTATGCGACTCTTCCCGAGACTTGGTAACTCGTGGCACTCTACTTGTAGTCTCATCATCCACGAATTTTCCCTTCTGGGTGGTTGTAGCCTTCTTGGGTATCGCTGAAAACATAACATATCGTTAGGAAAATAAATTTTTATATCGCACGACCTAAGATAAGAAGGGGAGGTAATATCATATATGTCATGCAGCCTCCTACTTATAAGTGTGGTGCACAACACACTAATAAACAAGACTCTACTAGACATGGTCTGTAGACAACCCTAGGATGGAACTGCTCTAATACCACTTTTGTCACGACCCAAACCGATGGGTCGTGACGAGTGCCCGAGTTCTACCTATCGAACACCCCTAAGCATTTGTCTAAGATATAAACATGAAATAAGTGTAGGTCATACATAGCGTATGGAAATAAACTACAAATTCATATAAACAACCTACGTGGAAAAACATGCTCGGGAAAAAAATCCCAAAAGACATACATACATACATACATATATATACGGAATACGGTAGGGCGAGCCGACAAGGCCACATACTATATAACTATACATGACTGTCTACAGACCTCTAATAGAGTGTACAATTGTATAAAGGATGGGACTGGGCCCCGTCATACCCATATGTATACAAAAGTATCATACCAAGACTCAATAGCAACTCTGAATCAAATGGAGCACACCAACTCTCGCTGAGCAAGGATCCTAAGATGGGGAACCGTCAGACTGTCTACCTGCACCCGCGGACATGAAACGCAGCGTCCTCAGGCAAAAGTGACGTCAGTAAGAATAATTTGCTGAGTATGTAAGTCATGAAAATCAATACATAAAATACATAGATGAAACATGGAGTAAAGAATTCCACCTGTGAGTCTAAATAACTTTGTGAATACTGAAACATTTATAATGTTATGCACGTGCATGTAAATGTCGTATCATGCATAGGTATAGGTGTACATAACAGCATCAAGCCTCTGAGGGCATCCTATCATATCATCTCAACCTATGTGGACGAATTCATAAATATATACCAGCTGATCAGGTGGTGGTGCGTATGTAACGCCATAACCATTCCCCACACCCCATATACATATACTATATGCGTATATAATGTCATCTGGACATAGTTCAGTGTACATGTATAAATAGATGCAATGCATAAGAAATACGTTAATAAGATTTCTTGAATATCATAAAATCAATATGCCTTTTGGACAAACTTTATCAAATACGTATTTTTTTGATACCCATGAACAGAGGATATAATAATAATTCACGCGGGGAATCAAAAATATAGACACCCCTAGTATTTCTATGAATAGAGTCATTTATGAAAGTTGCGTATTTTGCTTGTTTCGTTTGTATCATTTGGATCATGCCAAAAAGAAAGAAGGGATAGCCTTAACATACCTAAAGTCGTCAATGAAACTCAACAACAAGCTTATGACAACTAGCATGCCAACCCTACAACAAAGAAATATGTGTACAACTTAGATGGCGGTAGTATATTACGTATCTTAAACGATAACTCGATTTTAAAATAAAACGGGCAGCATTTTCCCTGATTTTACTGCTCCCTCAAGCCCACTATATGCAAGATACAAATATAATACAATCAGCAACTCAAAACTAACCTAATTACAATTCGGGACCTTCAATACAACAAAAATCCCAAATATACCATAATATACCCAAACAACAAGTTATCAAGTAGCATGTAACCACAACGACGAGCGACCAACCTACTACCCTACCACATGTGGTGTTTATCCATGCCATTTTATACTTCCAAACTCCATAAATCAGCAGCACAATAGACAGCCCACAAAACAGCCCACTATAAGTCAAATAACTCGAACTCACGGCTTCTGATCACCGTCCCGTGAGGTCTAACTATTAGGAAACGAATTTATCAACCTTTCTTGATATTTTAAAGCTTAAATACAGAAATTAGGAATTTTATTAAATATTAAATACATTCCAAAACTCAAACTACAAATAAAAAGAGAGGAGATATAGCGATACTTACGTCGTAGGGATCGTTTTAATGTTATCGCTTCTTAATTTCGTGCCCGGGATGATAATCTTGTTTGAAGCTCTTGTAGAGAGCTTAAGGGTAAGGTTAGGAGTGTTATTTGGGCGTGCTATATGGAAAAATGGAGAAAGAGACAAGATGGGATGTAAAAATCCCATTTTGTTTAAAAGTGAAAAAGGTGCTACTTGGCACCCTATGATTGGCCCTTCTTCCTACGCTTATAACTTTTTATCTGGGTGTCGTATGAATAAACGGTTAAGAGAGTTGGAAATGACATTCCAATACCTTCAATTTGGTATATAATATATCCTAAAAAGGCCTCATATAGCATATGAAATATATTTCTTAAAAAGCTCTATTACAAGGCAAATCCTTAGTCGGATTTTCCGCAACTTTAATTCGATTTTTCCCAAACTTTATATTTTTTATCCAAACCTCATATATAGTCATATTATGACTTTAAACGCATTTAAATAATAATTAACATATCTCATATTCATTATACATCACCTTGGGACACACAGGGTGTAATAGTGAGAGATATTAGTATTGACACTCCTACCGTAGGGTCAGTTCCTATAGTAAAGGATTTTCTTGATGTATTTCCAGCGTATCTTCCGGGTATGCCACCCGATAGGGATATTGACTTTGGCATTGATTTGTTACCGGGCACTCAGCCCATTTCTATTCCACCATATCGTATGGCCCCAGCATAGTTGAAAAAATTAAAAGAATAGTTACATGAGTTGCTTGACAAAGGCTTTATTCGATCCAGTGTGTCGCCTTGGGGTGCTCCTGTCCTATTTGTGAAGAAGAAGGATGGCTCTATGCGGATTTGTATTGATTACCACTAGTTGAACAAGATTACCGTGAATAACATGTATCCATTGCCACGTATTAATGACCTATTTGATTTGCTTCAGGGTGCCAGAGTGTTCTCTAAGATCGACTTGCGTTCAGGCTATCATCAGTTGAAGATTCGGGAGCCAGATATCCCGAAGACTGCTTTTAGGACTCGGTATGGTCATTATGAGTTCCTTGTAATGTCATTTGGGCTAACCAACGCCCCAGCAGCATTTATGCACTTCATGCATAGTGTATTTCATCCATATCTTGATTCTTTCATCATTGTGTTTATTGATGACATTCTAGTGTATTCCAGGAGACGAGAAGATCATGATCAACACCTGAGGACTGTGCTTTAGACTTTGAGCGAAAAGAAGTTATATGCAAAATTTTCAAAGTGTGAATTCTGGCTTGATTCAGTGGGATTTTTGGGTCATATAGTTTTGTGCGAGGGGATCAAGTGTCACGACCTGAAATTCCCACCGTCGAGACCGTGATGGCGCTTAACATTTCACTTACTAGGCAAGCCAACATTAGAGAATCATTAAGCCAATCCTTATCCTAATCAGTAAATAACGACAATTAGCTAAGATGAAATATAGTAAGTGCAGAATAATATAAAAACTGCCTTAATTACTACCACCAGGATCTGGAGTCACAATTCACGAGCATTGAAGAATTTACTACAAATAATGGTCTAAGAGAAATACAATTGTTTGAATGAGAGAAACAGTACAACAGAAAAGATAGACGAGGACTTCAAGGTCTGTGAACGCTGACAGATCTACCTTGAGTCTCCGGATAGCAGTCCAACAGCAAAAATCTCGATCAACCCGAGTCGGTACCAACTCTACACAGAAAGTGTAGAGTGCAGTATCAACACAACCGTCCCCATGTACTGGTAAGTGTCGAGCTTAACCTTGACGAAGTAGTGACGAGGCTAAGACAAGACACCCACAAATTAACATGTACAATTTAACAGTGTATATACAAATAACAGTAATGAAAGCTAGACAAGTAATATCGGGAGGGGAAAACATGCTGAGGGAAAAATGAGATAAAGAACTACAACATAATGATAACTGAAACAGTCAATATACTACGAATCAACAGGAATCGTGAATACAGTAAAGAAAAAATGCACGACATCACCATTCGTGATTTTACTCTCAACCTCACCATAAAATCAATAGAAACAGCACGACATCACCCTTCGTGCATTAACTTTCATATCATGGCACGGCATCACCCTTCGTGCATTAACACTCTCAATAGGGCACGACATCACCCTTTATGCATTAACACTCACAATACGGCACGACATCACCCTCCGTGCATTAACACTCACAATATGGCAAGGCATCACCCTTCATGCATTAACACTCACAATATGGCACGGCATCACCCTTCGTGCATTAACACTCACAATATGGAACGGCATCACCCTTCGTGCATTAACACTCTCCCTTACCATAATCCAATGAATAAATAACAACAAGGAGACAAAATAACATGTATATGCCTTACTTTAACATTTGGTTCCACAATATCAATCTCAACTTTGAAATAAATACTCAATTATCACCAAAAGGTCCATAAACATGATAAGAACGATCAATTTAACAACACTAGTCTAAAAACGTAGCAATTAGGCATAGGAAAAAGACAATATGAGAAAAAAGGGAGAAAATAGGGGGGAATAGGTAAATTGGCGGCGCATAAGTACTCATCACCTCACATATACGCCGCTCTCATGAATTTCACATAGCAAATAATCTGAGGTTCCTAATTCCCTCAAGTCAGGGTTAACCACGACACTTACCTCGCTCGAAAGTCCACTCAATACTCAATCACAGCTTTTCCTTTAGAATCCACCTCCAAACCACTCGTATCTATTCAAAAATGACTCAATAATGTCAAATATTGCTAAAGGAATTAATTACATTGCATAAATTTAAATTTCCCAAACTTTCCTCCAAAAAGTCAAATATCGACCCCGGGCCCACTTGGTCAAAACCCGAGGTTCGGACCAAAATCCATTTACCCATTCACCCCCAAGCTCAGATATATAATTGATTTTGGAATCCAACCTCAATTTGAGGTCTAAATCCCCAAATTTTCAAAATTCCTTGTTTCTACCCCAAACCCCTAATTCTACCATGAAAACTCTAGATTTTAGGTTAATAATTCATGAAATGTAATGGGTAATTGAAAGAAAATGGTTTAGAATCACTTACCAACACTTTGGGGAAGAAACTAACTCTTGAAAATCGCCTCTAGCCCCTTTGGTTCTTCAAAATGTGAAATAATGGCTAATTTCCATTTTTTATTCTGTTTTAAGTGTTAGGCGACAGTGCTCATCGCGTTCGCGTGAGACTGTTTTATGCACTGGGTGACAGTGTTCATCGCGTTCGCGAGGACACTATCGTGTTCGCGAAGAGATAAATTGCCAAGCCTTCACATTCGCGAAGGCTACTCCCCCCTGTCCTTCGCGTTCGCGAGACCATGCTCACGTTCGCGAGACCATGCTCGCGTTCGCGACCAAGACTTCGCGTTCGCGAAGAAGAAAATTCCAGCCTGACCAGCTTACTCTTCGCGTTCGCGAGAGTACCTTCGCGAACGCGAAGAAGGACATACCAGAACACCTGCTGCAGCAAAATACCAGATTTTCTAAGTCCAAAACATCCCGTAGCCTATCCGAAACTCACCCGAGCCCTCGGGGCTCCAAACCAAACATGCACACAAGTCTAAAAACATCATATGAACTTGCTCGCCCGATCAAATCGCCAAAATAACAAATAGAACTACGAATTTGGCACCAAATCAAATAAAATTTTCAAGAAATCTTTAAATTTTCTATTTTAACAACCGGACGTCCGAATCACGTCAAATCAATTCCGTTTCTCACCAAATTTCACAGATAAGTCATAAATATTATATTGGACCTATACCGGGATCCAGAACCAAAATACGAACTCGGTATCAAAAATACCAAACATTAACCAATTCTTAAAAAAACATTAAATTTCAGACTTTTAATTTTCATCAAAAATTCATAACTCGAGTTAGGGACCTCCAAATTTGATTCCGGGCATATGCTCAGGTCCCATATTTCGATACAGACCCACCGAGACCATCAAAACCCTAATTCGAGCCCGTTTACCAAAAATGTTGGCCGAAGTCAACTCGTCCGAAGTTTTTAGGCAAAGATTCTTATTTTTATCAGTTTTTAACATATAAGCCTTATAATCCAATACTCGGGTTGTGCACGCAAATCGAGGATGGTAAAATGAGATTTT
This sequence comes from Nicotiana tabacum, assembly GCF_000715075.1. Lineage (NCBI taxonomy): Eukaryota > Viridiplantae > Streptophyta > Magnoliopsida > Solanales > Solanaceae > Nicotiana > Nicotiana tabacum. The sequence continues at coordinate 5,196,047 of NC_134090.1, forward strand.
AAAGACTTAAGAGCGCAGAATCGAGTTCTAATAAGATGACTTTTTGGGTCATCACATTCTCTATCTCTGAAACAACCGTTCGTCCTCGAACGGACATAGAAAAGTACCTGGGCTGGTGAAAAGGTGGAGATATCTACTCCACATATCGGACTCGGACTCCCAAGTGGCTACCTCAATAGGCTGACCTCTCCACTGCACTCGAACTGAAGGGTAACCCCTTGATTTCAATTGGCGAACTTGCCCGGCTAGAATAGCCACCGACTCCTCCTCGTAAGTTAAAGTCTTGTCCAACTGGACAGAGCTAAAATTTAACACATGGGATAGATCGTCGTGATACTTTTGAAGAATGGACACATGGAATACCGGATGAACATCTGCTAAACTAGGTAGCAACGCAAGCCTGTAAGCCACTTCTCCCACTCTCTATAGAATCGCAAAAAGCCTGATATACCTAGGGCTCAACTTGCCCTTCTTTCCGAAACTCATTACACCTTTCATGGGTGATACCCAAAGCAACACTCTCTCCCCGACCATGAATGTAACATCACGAACTCTGCGGTCGGCATAACTCTTCTTCCTGGACTGAGTTGTGCGAAGTCGATCCTGAATAATCTTGACCTTATCCAAGGCATAATGTACTAAGTCTGTACCCAATAATCGAGCCTCCACCAGCTCAAACCATCCAACCAGCGATCGATACCAGCTACCATATAGTGCCTCATAGGGAGCCATCTGAATGCTCGAATGGTAGTTGTTATAGTAGGCGAACTCGAGAAGGGGTAAGAACTGATCCCAAGAACCTCCAAAATCTATAACACATGCATGAAGCATGTCTTCCAATATTTAAATAGTGCACTCTGACTGTCCGTCTGTCTGAGGATGAAACGTTATGCTCAACTCAACCTGCGTGCCCAACTCACATTGTACTGCCCTCCAGAAGTGTGAGGTGAACTGCGTACCTCGATCAGAAATGATAGACTCGGGCACACCTTGAAGACGGACGACCTCGCGGATGTAAATCTCTGCCAACTTCTCCAAGGAATTGGTAATTGCTACATGAATGAAATGTGCTAACATAGTCAGCTTGTCCATAATGACCCAAACTGCATCGAACTTCCTCTAAGTCCGTGGGAGTCCAACAACGAAGTCCATAGTGATACACTCCCATTTCCACTCAGGGATCTCTAAACTCTGAAGTAAACCACCAAGTCTCTGATGTTCACACTTTACCTACTGGCAATTTAGACACCAAGCTACATATGCAACTATATCTTTCTTCACTCTTCTCCACCAATAATTCTGCCACAAATCCGAATATATCTTGGCGGCGCCCGGATGTATAGAATAGCGGGAATTGTGGGCCTCCTTAAGAAGAAGCTCACAAAGTCTATCTACATTAGGCACACAAATACGACCATGCATCCTCAAAACTCTATCATCACCAACAACAACCTTCTTGGCACCACCGTGCCACACTGTGTCTCTAAGGACAAGAAAATAAGGATCGGCATACTGCCAAACTCTGATGTGCTCAAACAAAGAAGGCCGAGCAACTATACAAGCTAGAACACGGGTGGGCTCAGAAACATCCAACCTCACGAACTGATTGGCCAAGGCCTGAACATCCAATGCAAGCGGTCTCTCACTAACTGGAATATATGAAAGGCTACCCACACTAGCTCACTTTCTACTCAAAGCATCGGCCACCACATTGGCCTTCCCGGGATGATACAAGATGGTGATATCATAATCTTTTAATAGCTCTAACCACCTCATCTGCCTCAAATTGAGATGCTTCTGCTTAAACAAATACTGCAAACTCTGATGATCCGTAAATACCTCACATGGCACGTCGTAAAGATAGTGCCTCCAAATCTTCAGTGTGTGAACAATGGCTGCCAGCTCTAGATCATGAACAGGGTAATTATTCTCGTGAACCTTCAGCTGCCTCGAAGCATATGCAATAACCTTGCCAACCTGCATCAATACCGCACCCAGACCAATATGAGATACGTCACAATATACTGTATAAGATCCTGAACCTGTGGGTAACACTAATACCGGTGTTGTAGTCAAAGTTGTCTTGAGCTTCTAAAAGCTCGCTTCACACTCATCTGACCACTTGAACGGGGCACCCTTCTGGGTCAATCTAGTGAATAGGGCTGCTATAGATGAAAACCCCTCTACAAACTGATGGTAGTAACCCGCCAAACCCAAGAAACTACGGATCTCCATGGCTGATGTGGGTCTAGGCCAGTTCTGGACTGCCTCAATCTTCTTAGGATCCACCTGAATACCCCATACCGATACAATGTGACCCAAGAAAGTAACTGAACTCAACAAAAACTCGCATGTTGAGAACTTAGCATATAATTGGTTGTCTCTCTGAGTCTGAAGAACGATCCAAAAGTGCTACTCATGCTCCTCTCGACTGTGGGAGTAGATCAAGATATCATCAATAAACACAATCATAAAGGAATCCAAGTAGGGCTTGAACACACGGTTCATCAAATCTATGAATGTTGTTGGGGCATTTGTCAGCCCAAATGACATCACTAGAAACTCATAATACCCATACTGAATCCGAAAAGCTGTCTTAGGGACATCGGATGCCCTAATCCTCAACTGATGGTAGCCAGATCTCAAATCAATCTTTGAAAACACCTTGACACCCTGAAGTTGATCAAAAAAATCACCAATCCTCGGCAATGGATACTTGTTCTTGATGGTGACTTTGTTTAACTGCCGATAACTATACACATCCTCATCGATCCATCTTTCTTCTTTACAAACAACATAGGTGCACCCCAGGGTGAGACACTAGGTCTAATGAAGCCCTTGTCAAGCAAATCTTGCAACTGTTCCTTCAATTCTTTCAACTCTGGCGGGGCCATGCAGTATGGAGAAATGGAAATGGGCTGAGTGCCCGGAGCCAAATCAATGTAGAAATCAATATCCATGTCGGATGGCATCCCCAGTAGGTCTGCAGAAAATACCTCTGGAAACTCACGAACAACTGGCACTGAAACCATGAAAAGAAACTCCACACTAAAATCGCGGACATAAGCCAAATAAGCTAGACACCCCTTTTCGACCATATGTCGAGCCTTTACATAAGAGATAACCCTGTTGGTAGAATGGCCAAGAGTCTCTTTCCACTCTAATCGAGGCAACCCCTGCAAGGCTAAGGACACCATCTTGGCGTGACAATCTAATATAGCATGATAAGGTCACAGCCAATCCATACCCAGTATGACATCAAAATCAACCATATCGAGAAGTTGAATATCTACATGAGTATCAAGACTCCCAATGGTGACCACACACGAACGATAAACACGATTTACAACAATAGCATCTCCCACTGGTGTGGACACATACACAGGAGCACTCAAAGAATCATGGGGTACAACCAAATATGAAGCAAAATAGGATGACACATAGGAGTAAGTAGACCCCGGATCAAATAGAACTGAAGCATCTCTACGGCAAACTGAAATAATACATGTGATAACAGCATCAGAAGACTCAGCCTCAGGCCTGGCTGGAAAGGCATAACACCGGGGCTGGGCCCCACCACTTTGAACTACATCCCTGGTATTACCAACAGGTTCAAGGTCTTATACTGTGTATTGTGATGCATCGCGTATTAGTCTCGGTGCAGTGTTGATGCAAGACGGTAGGGTGATTGCCTATGTGTCCATACATTTAAAGGTATATGAGAAGAATTATCCGATCCATGACCTTGAGTTATCAGTTATTGTTCATGCCTTAAAGATTTGGCGGCATTATTTGTACGGTGTCCATTGTGAGGTCTATACCGATCACCAGAGTCTACAACATCTATTTAAATAGAAGGATCTTAATTTACGGCAACGGAGATGGTTGGAGTTGCTTAAGGATTATGACATCACTATGCTCTATCATCCTGGGAAGGCCAATGTACTGGCCGATACCTTGAGTCGTAAGGCGGAGAGTTTGGGCAGCTTAGCATATTTACCGGTAGCAAAGAGGCCGTTAGCCTTGGATGTTCAGGCCTTAGCCAACCAGTTTGTTAGAATGGATGTTTCTGAGCCGAGCCGAGTTTTGGCTTGTGTGGTTTCTCAGTCTTTTCTGTATGATCGTATCAGGAAGTGTTAGTATGATGACCGCCATCTTCTTGTCCTTAAGGACACAGTACAACACGGTGATTCCAAGGAGGTCACTATTGGAGATGACGGTGTATTACGGATGCAGGGCAGGCTAAGTGTGCCTAATATAGATGGTTTGCGTGAGTTGATTCTCTAGGAGGCTCACAATTCGCGGTACTCCATTCATCCAGGTACCGCGAAGATGTATCAGGACTTGAGACAACACTATTGGTGGAGGTAGATGAAGAAAGACATAGTGGAATATGTAGCTCGGTGCCTAAATTTTCATCAGGTGAAATATGAGCATCAACGACCGGGTGGATTGCTTCAGAAGTTAGAGATTCCATAATGGAAATGGAAGCGGATCAATATAGATTTCATTGTTAGGCTCCCATGGACTCAGCGGAGGTTTGATGCAGTCTGGGTGATTATGGATAGGTTGACCAAGTCAGCGCATCTCATTCCTGTGATGACTACCTATTCTTCTGAGCAACTGGCTCGAATTTACATCCGTGAGATCGTTAGGCTTCATGGCGTACCGGTATCTATCATCTCTGCCTGGGGTACGCAGTTTACATCATGGTTCTGGAGGGTCGTACAGCATGAGTTGGGTACTCGAGTGGAGCTGAGCACAGCATTTCATCCTCAGACGGGACGGACATTCCGAGCGCATTATCCAGATACTGGAGGATATGGTTCGTGCGTGTGTGATAGATTTTGGAGGTGTTTGGGATCAGTTCTTACCACTTGTGGAGTTTGCTTACAACAACAGATACCAGTCGAGCATTTATATGGCTCTATATGAGGCCTTATATAGTAGGCGGTGCCACTCTCCAGTGGGTGGTTCGAGCCGGGAAAAGCTAGACTATTGGGTACGGACTTGGTTCAAGATGCTCTGGAAAAGGTTAAATTGATCCAGGATCGACTCCGTACAACCCAATCTAGACAAAAGAGTTATGCGGATCGGAAGGTTCGTGATGTTGCATTCATGGTTGGTGAGCGGGTCTTGCTCCGGGTTTTGCCTATGAAGGGTGTTATGAGGTTCGAAAAGAAAGGCAAGTTGAGCCCGAGGTATATCGGGCCTTTTGAGATTCTTGAGAGGGTTGGAGAGATGGCTTAAAGACTTGCACTGCCACCTAGTCTCTCTACAGTTCATCCAGTATTCCATGTTTCCATGCTCCGGAAGTATAACGGCGATCCGTCTCATGTGTTAGACTTCAGCTCAGTTCAGTTGGACAAGAATCTATCTTATGTTGAGGAATCAGTGGCCATTTTGGACAGACATGTTAGAAAGTTGAGATCAAAGACCATCGCCTCAGTAAAATTACAGTGAAGGGGCCATCCGGCGAGGAAGCGACTTGGGAGACCGAGCATGTTATGCGCAGCAGTTATCCTCATCTTTTCACCACTCCAGGTAAAATTCTAAACCCGTTCGAGGACGAACGTTTGTTTAAGAGGAGGAGGACGTAACGACCTGGCCAGTCGTTTTAAAAGTTGTAGCCTTGTTTCCCTATTTACTGCTCATTATGTACTTTATAATTGTTATATGACTTGCCGGGGTAATTAGTTCGAGTCCGATGAGGTTTTTAGAATGAATTGGAACACTTAGTTCTAAAGTTTAAAACTTAAGTTAAAAAGGTTAGCTGGATATCGACCTATGTGTAAAAACTTAGACTCGTGGTTGAATGGGCGTTCATATTTCATAACTTTCGCCGGATTCCGAGACGTGGGCCCCACGGGTGATGTTTGAGTTAATTTCGGATTTTTATTGAAAAATATAGTATTTTCTTATGAAATTTGATTGTTATAATTTTTGTTGACTGTATCGAATTATTTTGGCTAGATTCGAGTCATTTAGAGTTGGATAATCGAGGAAAAGGCCTACTGGTGGATTAAATTAGAGCAAGTCGAGGTAAGTGACGTGTCTAACCTTGTATGGGGGAAACTCTCCCAAGGATTGGTATTGATGTGATAATTATAATGTGTTAAAAGTCGTGTACACGAGGTGACGAGTGTGTACACGGGCTAAATGTGGAAGATTATGCTTTTAAATTGTGTAGATCACTATTGCATATTAATTAAATTATTTTATTTTGTTATATTCTTCATCACTGATCTGATTTTTATACTTTAAATTTGCTTGCCCCTTTTCCTACTAATTGTTTTACCGGTTTAGTTGAAACTTGGTTTCTTTTATTTTGTACATTATCTGAAGGTTGAATTTCTTTAATTTAAATATTATTAATATAAAGTATTTGATATTGTAAATTTGGTACGGAGGCAACGTATTAAAAATTTTGAAATATTATTTTTGCTGAGTTATTTATTCCTGAATATTATGTGAGATTTTTGTACTCATTGTGATTGAGCCGTGAGCTCCTTGTTGTGGAAAATATTGTTGATGTTGTTTATTTTGGTAAATTGAAATACTTGGGCACTTGAGGTGCAAATTGTAAAATATTGTGATATTGATACGCATGTGGTGGTATAAGGTGTGGGTGTTGAAACGCATGCAGTGAGTTATGGGTGGCTTGAAACGTTGGCTAGTAAGGGAACTACTAGAAGCTATGCGGTGTGATAAGGATGGCTAAAACGCGTGATGCTATTTCAGGAAAAATATATTTCTTTAAAATTTAATGTGAAGGCTCCCTCGGTGATATAAGAAAATGAGATATTGTGAAATTATTTATTATTTGGGACTACGAGGCGGTACCTCGGGAGTGCCCTTGTTGATATTTATTTATGGTTGCATTTGCCTTTGATTATTGTCGTGATTTTTCTTAAAGTTGTAAATTTATTTTCTCTTTCCACGAGGTATTATTTGCCCTTATTATGTGCAAATTAAATGGTGACATACTACTTACTTGATTCACTTCCATTGTCATTTATTGTTATTATATTGTTAAACATATCATCATGTCTTTTATTATTCCAGTAGGGCCTGACCTGACCTCGTCACCACTCTACCGAGGTTAGGCTTGGCACTTACTGTGGTGTACTCATACTACGCTTCTGCACATCTTTTTGTGCAGATCCAGGTACTTCCTATCACACCAGGTCTTAGTGAGCAAGCTGAACGCGGAGACTTCAAGGTATATTTGCGAGCGTCCGCAGACCTCGGAGTCTCCTATCCTTATTATGTTGTTTTCCCTATTCACATTAGACTCTCATGTATAAAGATATTCGTACTACTTCTTTAGAGCTTGTGACTTGTATTTCACCGGGTTTTGGAAATTTCTTTATGTACTAAGAGGTTGAGATTTTAAAAGTCTTTAATTGTTATTTTGATTATTCCGCATATTAATAAGCTTACCTAGTCTTAGAGATTAGGTGTCATCACGACATCCTACGGAGGGGAATTTGAGGTCGTGACATTATGAACACCTTATACACGGCTAATTCACGTGCGTATCAAACTTTGACATATAAATGACTTCCACATACCATGGCTAAAATTTAACCATGGTACATTAAATTTTTTTACCAGGTGTAATACGTTTTTTAACTTTGGTTTGAAAAAGACGAATGTGTTATAAATATATTATATTATGGATGTTCATTTAGTACACAATTATAAATAAGCTTATCCATATGAGACTCCGCCGTAAATATGTTTATCTATTTAGTACTCTATTGGAAATAAGCCTCCTGAAGAAACTTATCCTTTCGGTACTCCGTTATTGATAAATATTACCCATGGTAGAAGATTATCTATATCTGGCACAACAGCTTAGAGTAGCAGCTTACAAGCAGTTTACACAACAGCTTACACAACAGCTTGCAGTGGTAGCTTACATAGCAGCTTCCTTTCTTCTATAAATAGAGGAGAATTCAGTTCATTATGTACATAAGTTTGAAGTTTGAATGATATATCAGTTTCTCTCTATACATGTCTTTACTTTATTGTCTTTATTTTATAACAAAATATTAATTTTAGTCAATAAATAAAGATCATACTGATATCTTGAAAAGAAAAACAAAGATAGATGGACTTCATCCTTTTTTGTGTTTTTTATTGTCTTTAGAAAAAAGGCAGATGCTAAACAAAAAAAAATCCGGACACTTTGTACAAATAATCACTTTAGGACTGATGTTTAAAATATATTCAGCACTTAGAAAAGTTTTACTGTTATAAAATAAAAACTATAAAGTAAAGACAAGTATAGAGAGAAACTGATATATTATTCAAACTTCAAACTTATGTACATAATGAACTGAAAACTCCTCTATTTATAGAAGAAAGGAAGCAGATGCGAGGCTTTTCAGGAAGCAGCTGCAAGGCTTTTCTTTAGCTGCTTGTAAGTTGTCTGAATGAGCTGCTTGCAACCTGCCTGTTTAATAAGAAGCTGCTGCAAATCATTTCATTGAGCTGCTTGCAACCTGCCTGCATTAGCTGCTTATAGATAAACTTCAACAGAGTACTAAATGGATAAACTTCAACAGAGTACTAAATGGATAATCTTCATCAGGAAGATTATCTATAGCGGAGTAATAAATGAGCATCCACAATATAATTATTTTCATAACACTCCCCCTTGGATGTTCATTAAAAAGTATTGTGCCTCGTTAAAACCTTACTAGGAAAAACCCAGTGGAAAAAATCCTAGTGAAGGAAAAAGAGTACACATATTTAGTAATACGCATTTCTAGCTGCCTCATTAAAAACATTATAAGGAAAACCCTGTGGAAAAAAAATCTTAGTAAGGAAAAAAGAGTACATCGCGTATTTTACTCCCCCTAATGAAAACCTTGTTTCAAATATTTGAGTCTCCGCATTCCAATCTTGTATACCATCTTCTCAAAAGTTGAAGTTGGCAAAGATTTAGTGAATAAATCTGCTGGATTGTCACTTGAACGGATTTGTTGCACATCAATGTCACCATTTTTCTGAAGATCGTGTGTGTAGAATAATTTTGGTGAAATGTGCTTCGTTCTATCTCCTTTTATAAATCCTCCCTTCAATTGGGCTATGCATGCAGCATTGTCTTCGTATAAAATTGTGGATCTTTTATCACACTCTAAACCACATTTTTCTTGAATAAAATGAATCACTGATCTCAACCATACGCATTCCCTACTTGCTTCATGAATAGCTATTATCTCAGCTTGATTTGAAGAAGTAGCAACAATTGACTGCTATGTGGAGCGCCATGATATGACAGTACCTCCACATGTAAACACGTACCCGATTTGGGATCGAGCTTTATGGGGATCGGATAAATAACCTGCATCTGCATAACCAACAAGATCTGCACTACCTTTGTTAACATAAAACAAACTCATATCAAGAGTTCCCTTTAAATATCGCAAAATATTCTTAATCCCATTCCAATGTCTCCGAGTAGGAGAAAAGCTATATCTTGCTAGTAAATTAACAGAAAATGCTATGTCAGGCCTTGTAGCATTAGCAAGATACATAAGTGCACCAATTGCACTGAGATAGGGTGTTTCAGGACCAAGGAGTTCCCCATCCTCTTTTGGAGGTCGGAACGGGTCCTTATTCACTTCAAGTGATCGAACAACCATTAGTGTACTCAATGGGTGCGCTTTGTCCATGTAAAAGCGTTTTAAGACCCTTTCTGTATAGGCAGATTGATGCATAAAGATCCCGTTTGCTAAATGTTTAATTTGCAATCCAAGACAAAGTTTTGTTTTTCCAAGTTCTTTCATCTCAAATTCTTTCTTAAGATATTCAATTGCCTTTTAGAGATCTTCTGGAGTTCCAACAAGATTTATGTCATCAACATAAACAGCAAGTATAACAAATTCTGATGTCATTTTATTTATAAAAATACATGGACAAATAACATCATTTATGTAACCCTCTTTCAGTAAATATTCACTAAGGCGATTATACCACATGCGCCCAGATTGCTTTAAACCGTACAAAGATCTTTGTAATCTGATTGAACACATTTCCCAAGATTTCGAATATGTTTCAGGCATTTTAAATCCTTCAGGTATTTTCATGTAAATCTCATTATCAAGTGACCCGTACAGATAAGTTGTAACCATATCCATCATATGTATTTCAAGTCTTTCACGTAAGACTAAACTGATGAGATATCTAAATGTTATGGCATCCATAACTGGTGAATATGTTTCTTCATAATCGACTCCAGGTCGTTGTGAGAATCCTTATGTGACAAGGCGAGCCATGTATCTTTCAACTTCATTTTGGTCATTTTTTTTCGCACAAAAACCCATTTATGACCAACTAGTTTTACACCAGCAGGTGTTTGGACTACTGGTCCAAAGACCTCTGTTTTATCAAGTGCATTCAATTCTGATTGAATTGCCCCTTGCCATTTTGGCCAATCAGATCTTTGTTGAAATTGTTCGACAGATCGGGGTTCACAATCCTCACTATCTTGCATAATGTTAAGTGCAACATTATATGCAAAAATATTATCCACCACTATTTCAGATCGATTTAAATTAATCCCATCACCACTAGAACTTATTAATTGTTCCTCACTCACTTGAGTCTCGGGTTCATTAATTTTTCAGGAATCTCAGAACTAATCAGATCTTGGGTCTCTTCAGGAGATCCCTTCATAATATCATTTTGATCATTTGTCGATTTTCTTTTTCTAGGATTTCGATCCTTAGAATCCAAAGGCCTACCACGCTTCAAGCGTACTTTAGGTTCACTAGTTCTTATGCTAGTAGATGGTCCTGCTGGGACATCATTTCGTATAGGCACATTCTCTGCAGGGATATGTGACTTAGTTATCCTTTTCAAATCAGTAAACGCGTCTGGCATTTGATTTGCTATATTTTATAAATAGATGATCTTCTGGACTTCCTGATTACATATAGGGGTATGTGGATCAAAATGAGATAATGATGAAACTTTCCACACAATTTCTCTTTTGATTTCCTTTTTCTCTCCCCCTAATTGTGGAAAATTTGTTTCATCAAATCGACAATCTGCAAATCGAGCAGTAAATAAATCTTCCGTCAATGGTTCAAGTTAGTGAATAATAGAGGGTGATTCAAACCCAATATATATTCCTAACCTTCTTTGGGGGGCCATCTTACTGTGCTGTGGTGGTGCTACTAGCACATATACAGCACATCCAAAAATTCGTAGATGGGCAATATTTGGTTCATATTGTGACGGAGAATATTTATTATAATATGTTGGTCTGAGACGGATAAGTGATGCTGCGTGCAAGATAGCATGGCCCCAAACAGTAGTGGGCAATTTTGTTTTCATAAGTAGTGGTCTTGCTATCAATTGCAGTCATTTAATAAATGACTCTGTAAGGCCATTTTGAGTATGAACATAATCTAAAGGATGTTCAACTTTTATTCTAACTGATAGACAGTAATTATCAAAAGCTTGAGATGAGAATTCTCCAGCATTATCAAGGCGAATAGCCTTTATAGGATAATCTGGGAATTGTGCCCTTAATCGAATTATTTGGGCTAATAACTTTGCAAACGCCAGGTTGCGAGATGATAGTAGGCAAACATGAGACCATCTTGAAGATGCATCTATTAGGACCATAAAATATTTAAACAACCCACTTGGTAGGTCCACATATATCCCCATGTATACGTTCTAAAAAGGTAGGGGACTCAATGCCAACCTTCATTGGTGATGGTCTAGTGATTATTTTGCCTTGATAACAAGCATCACAAGAAAATTCATCATTTGTAAGAATCTTCAGGTTCTTTTTTGGATGCCCACTCGAATTTTCAGTAATTCGTCTCATCATTATTGATCCAGGATGGCCCAAACGGCCATGCCAAAGCACAAAAGTATTTGAATCAGTAAACTTCTGGTTTACGATAGAGTGTGCTTCAACTGTACTAATCTTTGAATAGTATAAGCCAGAAGATAAAGTTGGTAACTTTTCTACAATGCATTTCTGGCCAGAAATATTCTTTGTAATACAAAGATATTCCACGTTCATTTCATCTATTGTCTCAACATGATACCCATTTCGGCGGATATCTATAAAACTCAACAAGTTTCTTCGGGACTTGGAGGAGAATAATGCATTGTCTATAATAAGTTTTGTTCCCTTAGACAGAAATACAATAGCTCTTCCGGAGCCTTCAATCAAACTTATATTACCAGAAATTGTAGAAATATTTGCTTTTTCCTTATGCAAATAAGAAAAGTATTTCTGATCTTTGAATATGGCATGAGTTGTTCCACTATCAATTACACAAATATCTTCATGATTGGTCTTTGATCCAAACATAATTTGAGGATTATCCATATTCTTCAAAATGACATAAACAAAATAAATATGATAGTAAACATTATTATCAAAGCATAACTTTTATTTATGTACAACAATTACATAACCATACTATCTACTACAAACAACAAAAATTAAAATTTACATTTCTACAGATTTACTACCGATCACATGACTTGTTTCTTCTCCTGGGAGTGCAAAATAATCAGCTGCATCTAAATGCATGAAGTCTAAATTATCTTCAGAAATAAAATTTGATTCAGTATTTTTCTCTGTCTTCTTCAAGGAGGCTTGATACAACTCAACCAGGTGCTTTGGCATACGACATGTACGTGACCAGTGCCCTTTTCCTCCACATCTATAGCATGTATTTTTTGGCTTTGCTTCTTGCACCGCTTCATGCTTTTGTTCCTTCCTTTTACACTGCTGGAGGTGAGGAGGGTTCTTTGGTGCATTGTTATTACCATGATTAGAGTTTCCTCCCCGACCACGGCCATGACCACGACTGGGGCCACGTCCTCTTCCACGCTTAGCTTGGTGGAAGTTCGTCTCATTCACTTCAGGGAATGGACAAGAACTAGTAGGTCGGCTTTCATGGTTTTTCATTAATAGCTCATTATGTTGCTCGGCTACAAGAAGATGTGAGATAAGTTCAGAATACTTTTTAAATCTCATCTCTCGATATTGCTGCTGCAGGAGCATATTCGAGGCATGAAAAGTGGTGAAGGTTTTCTCCAACATATCATGATCAGTAATATTATCACCACATAGTTTCAATTGGGAAATAATTCTAAATATAGCAGAATTATACTCACTGATAGATTTAAAAATATTGTAGTCTTAGATGAGTCCAATCATAACGTGCCTGTGGAAGAACGACCATCTTCAGGTGGTCATATCTATCTTTCAAATTATTCCACAGTATGACTGGATCTTTAACAATAATATATTTCATTTTCAGGCCCTCATCAAGGTGATGGCATAGGAATATCATTGCTTTGGCACGGCCTTGGTTTGATGCCTGATTTTTATCTTTGATGGTGTCTGTCAGACCCATCGCATCAAGATGAATTTCGGCATCAAACACCCAAGACATGTAGCTTTTGCCCGATATATCCAGGGCTACAAACTCAAGTTTAGAAAGATTTGACATTATTTAGAAAAAGAAAGTTCGTACCTCTGATACTTTCAAAGTATTTTCTCGAGATGGCAGAGTCTCGTGCTGATAACGTGTTATAAAATAAAAACTGTAAAGTAAAGACAAGTATAGAGAGAAACTGATATATTATTCAAACTTCAAACTTATGTACATAATGAACTGAAAACTCCTCTATTTATAGAAGAAATGAAGCAGCTGCGAGGCTTTTCACGAAGTAACTGCAAGGCTTTTCTTTAGCTGCTTGTAAGTTGTCTGCATGAACTGTTTGCAACCTGCATGTTTAATAAGAAGTTGCTGCAAATCATTTCATTGAGCTGCTTGCAACCTGCCCGCATCAGTTGCTTGTAGATAAACTTCAACAGAGTACTAAATGGATAATCTATAGCAGAGTAATAAATGAACATCCATAATATAATTATTTTCATAACATTTACTATATATTAGAAGAGAAAGAGTTTCGACGTGGCTGCTTCATGTCAAAACCTTTCTAGCTGAGGGCATATATGTCTTTTCAATATAATTACCTAAGCAACGTGTCCGTCGACCTGAACAGCCACGTATCACTTCTCCACTTCTCTCTCCTACTCTAGCATCCTCCCTATCTTATTTGGTTAGAACTCCCTCTACCTTTATTAGTTCTGTTAATTGCTCTTGAGTTTTAGCATCCTCTCTTCTATTTACTTTGTTAGTTCGGTTAATTTTTTGGCATGTTTTGTCATGTATAATCATTTCTATACAAAGTTCCTGACTCTATGGCATCAAAGACTTTCTGGCAAGCACACAAAATCGTGGAGATTCACCGATTAATTCATCTTCGGCCATAATCAAGATTTGGTGAAACTCTGAAAATGGTATGCGTTTCTTGGCCTTATTTCTCGCTTCTCATATTTAAATCTGGGAATGGATAGTTTTAGCTACTATGATTGAGTTGATGGCCTTGAGCTATTTGATCTTTTTTGTAGTTGAGCCCTGTACACGATAGATTCGAGAAGATGAAAAATATGCTTGCTAGCAATTCATTCCAACTCGCATGTTTTCAATTTTAATTGTGTGTCTGTTATTATATTTCTGTGTTTTAGTTATTGGGACGAAAGTTATAAAATTCAAGCCATTCCAAAAATCCTACTATTACTCAAAGAGTGGATTTTAATTTCTAAATATCTTTTTTTTTCTAACCATTAAATAATTGAGTTAAAATATAACAACAACAATAACAACCCAGTATAATCCACTAGTGGGTCTGGGTCTGGGGAGGATAGTGTACCCCTATCTAGGTTAGAGAGGTTGTTTCCGATAGACCATCGGCTCCCTCTCTCCAAGAACTCCTCAGGGGTGACTCGAACTCACAACCTCTTGGTTGGAAGTGGAGGGTGCTCACCACTAGAGCAACCTACTCTTGTCAAATAATTGAGTTAAAATATCCCCTTAAATTCAAATTAATTAGTCTATTCAATCGAATGTTTAAGTTGAATTTGTGTATGGCAGAGAATATTTTTTCTGATCAAATTAGAATCAAGGAACCATTTAGTTTACATGTTCTGAGTTTGTTAATGTATTTTATCTACTTTGAATGTCCTGAAAAGCGTTTTTATTTTGATGTGCAGATTTCATTGTCTCAGTTAAAAAAGTGGATAAAAGCAAGAAAAGTAATAACTACTGAGCAATTCCAAATGTAGTTTAAGCATTGTTTACCCAATTTCTAAATTTAAAATTTATTTGTCTAAAACCTCTGTTTTGTTTTAAGTGGCAGAACTGTATAAACTAAAATGAACTTGTAGGCAAGAATTATGAAAACGGAGAATTGATCCTAAAATATTTAGGAAGCTTCTTGTCCAAACACAAAGTCACATCCAAACAACATATATTTTACTTTATAGTCATGCTTTTACAAGTTCGTAGCCGGTAAGTAAAATGACAGTCTTTCATTTCACTTTCAGTAAAATTATCATTTACTAATTTCTTTCACATTCAGTGATATCTGTTATTGTCTATCAATATCTCTCTTTCTTTTACCCTCTATCTCTCTCTTCCTCTTCTTTTATATATTCTTCAGGTATTGCATTTCTTTTCTTTTATCAGGATTAAGGGAGAATCAAGTGGAGAACATGGAAAAGAAACACTCAGCCTAACAGGTGAGCAATGAAGCTTTTGGTCAGATTTTATCCTTGAATTTCTGTTTGATTTGTTGCTAAATGCAGTGAAGTTTGCGTATTTTAGTTTCATATTAGCGTTTCAAAGTTACTGGATTGAATAGTCATAGTTGCTCCTACGCGGAGGTTGTGTTGAGTCTCCTATTTGATTGATATGTTTACGACTTCATTATTTGCATTTCTCTCTTTTAATGGTTTGCCACTTTGGTGTTCTTGCTTGTTCGAACTCCTGGTAACTTTAAGTCAATGCGATTAGCGAAAATTGCTTTGGAAATAGCTGCATGGTTCATGTGCTTACATCAAGTTTCTGAATTACTAGAAGAGAGGAGAAATTTTATGCACGTATATAACTTGAACTTGCAAATGCTTCAAATTGATAAGAGTACTGACATGGGAGATTATACGATCTCTTCTCTAATTGGTGCTATCTTGAGGGATTTTATGTTGCGTGTCGTAAATATTTAGTAGATCTCCAACACTAAATGGATACCAAAACATTTAGTAAAAGAGCATTTTTGAACAAACGATAAATTGAAATTATGTCGAATAATTCAAAGAACTTCAATTATACCTCCTGTATATGTGTATATTATAACAAAAGCCAATGACAAATACGAGATATTGTGAATTGTGCACCAACAAATATAAAAAAGGAACGAAAAAGATGTAAATAAGGAATAACAGACATCCCAGAAAAATGAGAAGTGATAGACTGTCGCATAAGGAGAAACCTGAGAATGGAAAATGATTGGTATTTGCCATCCTTGACCGAGTTCATTCTAAAACAAAACTGAAATATATTTGTTTACCTAAGAGTCTCAAGATAAAGAAGTGTCTTTTCCCTTTTGCCAAGGTTAAATAAAAGCATTATCCTGCACTTCATCGAATAAGTTAAAGATGACAAAGCATTAAACCCATATGACACTAGCTATAGAGAAAATCAAAAGAAACTACCAACAATCATAAAAAGTTAAGATAAAGGCCTAGAAATAGATAGAGGGGTAAATAGAATGTCTTTGAATAAAAACAAAGAAGGGTAGCTTGGTTGAAGAGTAAAAGGGATCCAATGCGGGTAAAAGGGTTAATTCATCTGTATTTTCATAATTGATTGGTGTTTATTTGTTTTCTGAAGGTATAAAAGTGGTAATATAAGTCTTCTCATAGTTAAATGATATTTTGGAATGTCAGAGGTTGGCTACCAAGCTGGGTTCTATAGCAAGTTACTCATTGCTGATGGTTAGGATGTGCTTGTGTGCTTGAAAATATAAACAATTCCTGTGCGTTTGGGTATTGTATTTATAATAGTTAACTGTGGTTGGACAATATTTCTAGAGCCATACACTATTCGTATGTCCTCTTCCACACATATTGTACAGAAAGTGCCATATTATGCCCATATTGTATTTATTTTGTTATGATTATCCATGTTTAATTCATTATGGAGGACTATTTCACTTCCATTAAAATATGGATAATATTTCAATTTTGGTTAGGCTGGAGACCTATTGGTTTATGTCAAGATATTGGTCATATTTTCTCCGCGTATTTGAGTAATTAAATATGTTATGTTAAAGCTCTAGATGAGTTATTCTATTGACAAAAAAGCTTATGACTTTCCTAGAAGGGTATGAACTGAGGGAGAAATTCTTAAACAAGTCGTATATGCTAAGAAGCAAACTGAAGCACACGATAGCTTAGGTTTGTCTAAGATTAATCCGTTGAGAAAGGAGAGATAGAAGACGCTTTGATGGTGGCAAAACTTTACTTCAACATCTGAATATCTTGCTTTATTTTTTGTACTTTTGGTGTAAATCTTTGAATATATTAGTATCAGTATTGGAAGACTGGAGAAGAGTTATCAGACTATTGTAGACAGATGACACTTAAGCGCAATTGGCTCTTCTAACCAATATATTTTAGCTTCACACTTCATGTACGAACTTTTTTATGCACATGGAGAGTTGATTGCTTCACATAGAAAGAAAATTGTTCTTATGATTGCCAAGCTAGAAAAATGCAAAATGTACTGTATGTTGAAACTTGAAACCTTCCAATCGTCTACCTTTGATATGAAATTATGAACTGCCTTATCATGAAATGAATGTCAATTTAAATTTAATTACTTATAACTGCTTTAAAGCACCGCCCCACAAAAAAGAATATGAAATATCACTATCTAGTTTAAAATATAGTCACAGCTTAAAAGTTAGTACAAATATAACTAGGAAGCGCTAGCTATGTTTTAAACAAGGAAATTTCGACTCCTATAACAAAAGGTATACACCTTATTTATTATAAATTAAAATTACTTTAAAATATTATTATCTATAACTACCTTTTATATTTTATAGCAAAATAAGTATTTATGGTATATACTACCATTGAGATATGAAATATGTTATTTATGTTTTTCCTCTCTCTTTCTTTCAATTAACACAAGATTCTCTCTTAGATTTCTTTTTCTTTCTCTCTCTTTCTTTCAATTAACACACGATTCTCTCTCAAAATTTCAACATATTTTTTCTTCTTTCTCTCTCTTCCTTCTCTCTCTTTTCGAGCAGAAAACCTGCATAGTTTGTACGCCGGATATTGTAATGGATTTGTACTGCTTAGTTTCTACACCAGATATTTGCAATGGATTTGTAAAGAAAGAGACTGCGACTTTCTCTACGCCCGTTATTGCAATGGATTCCTCTACACGGATACTACAATATTTTTTATGCCAGAGAAGATTTGAGGGCCGGGGTTTTTTGTTCGTCTCCATTTTTAGTTTTAATACAATGTACTTGGCCGGAAAACGCCATATCCGGAGAACTTTCTTCTCTTCTTTGCTATTTAGTCCATACAATGATACAAACGTATTGTATTATATAGAAATTCACTCAAATATATTGTATTTTTGTATAAAAAATTATTTTTACTGAATACAAACATTAAAATAGAACAGAATATAAATAGTGAATACATTTAATTTTAAAATAAAGTAAAATACAATAAAATATACTGAATACAAATAGAATTACAGTGAATATAACTAATGAAATATACTGAATACATCAGTAATAACATGTATTAGGAATAACTAAAATGCTGCTAATACAAATTCATTTGAATGCACTAAATATAAAATAGCGAATACATTAAATACAAATATTGAATCTAATGAATGCAACAGTAAAAAAAAATATATTTAAACACACAAAATACTAAAGTTAAATACAACTGAAAAATCATTCTAATTAATTGGTTGATAATGAGGCATGTAAGAATTGATTTTGTTGAGTTATATTAGGAGCGTATCATGGTAATTGATATTATTTCCGTTATTAGACAGCTGGACATACCTATTTTTAAGGTGATTGTCGGTATTGTATTCATGAATACATGACGCGAATACATTTGAATACATACGCGTACAGCTGGACTGCCCTGATTTTAGACGCTTTTTGATGTTGTATTCATGAATATAGCAGCGCGAATACATGTGAATACATGCGCGTGCAGCTGGACTACCCTGATTTTAGGTGCTTTTTGCTATGTATTCATGAATACAGCCGCGCGAATACATGTGAATACATGCGCGTACAGCTGGACTGTCCTGATTTTAGGCGTTTTTGCTATTGTATTCATAAATACAGTCGCGCGAATACAACGAATACAATACCGTAACAGCTGAATAGTAGGTATAGGAAGTAATTATGTATATGATAGCAATAAGAAGTTAATAGCCACAAAACAACAATGGTTTTTGAAAATTTCTCTTTAAACAAGTCCTAAACTCCCCAATTAATCCAATTAATCTAGCACTCGAAAAAAGCCCAAATATAAATTGGACCAATTCTCTGACACCTAAACTATCCACTGAAATAGAACAAAGGGCAACATATAAATTTGATCCGTCGACCGAAACTAATTATATTTACTAGTCGAAAAATATATAAAATATGTATATTATAGTACATAAAATATATATGTACAAAAAATATACTCTATTTTAGTGGCATTTACTTTTGGAAACCGCTAAAAATGTATATTTCTCTGGAATAAAACGCTATCAGTTATCAACTTGAGGTGGCTATTCAATATTCTTAAAATAGAGAAACTGTAAGTTATGCAGCAACTAAGCTGAGGAAGAAGTTTGAGGTGGTTATTCAATATTCTTAAAAAATGTTACTGCTTAATCTGCTATGTCTAATAACCTTTTATTACTGGTCATGTGCTAAAAATGTTTTTCTAGGTGGTAACTTTTGAGCTGCATAGTGTTATATACGCAATTATCTTAGCTTTTAGTTACTAATTGTAGAAATGAGAAAAAAAATAGATATTTATATGTGCGCTATAGTAATGAAATCTCAAAGAATGCGCAGCGCTAACGAGAAAAACGTTACCTTACATACACCGCGAAATCACACTTAATTTTTGCGAGTCTACACATCTTTATATCACTCGTCCAATTAGTTTTTTCAAATAAAAATAAAACTCTTGAAGTCTTAATGTTGTATATGGTAATGATATGAAGTTGACATAATATAATGATTCTTAAGAATTTATGCATAGTGCAAAATATTTGTCTAATGAATGTCACGTTTAATTTTTAAACCTATGCACAAAACTAAGGTAAACTAGCATTGAAAAGCAACCAAATATCACACATTAGTGATCAATCCAAGTGGACAATAAAAAATCAAGATTAAAAAAGGAAAGAGAAATGATTAATCTTTTTCTAAATCACAACGGGCCATTAGGGGTAAAATAACGAAAACTGGCTTCTTTTAAGGACTTCAAATTTAAAAAATATTTAAAATTAATTTCTTGTTTTTGGTTTCTCACCAACATTTGATATATATATTTTGAGACGCAATTAATCCAAATTTACCTCGACAAATACACAATACACAATAACAATAAATCATTCATTATTAAATTTTATTTTATAAATTACACATCATTATACTTAGAACTCTGAACACGGAATTACGGGTATTGAGTCTCAAACTTTGAATTATTACTCCGACATAAGGGTGGCAAGCGGGTCGGGTCCGGTCCCGATCCCAAACGGGTCGGGACCAGTAAGACCGGTATTCGTGGGCCTGGTCCGGGCTTCCGGGCCGGTTCTACAGATGGGACCGCTGGGACCGGACAAGTCCCTGGCGGGCCAAACGGTCCAACGGTCAAATTTCAAAAAATAAATTTATCCATTGGGGAATTTAAAATCTGGCCGTTGGCTATTAACAAAATAGTCATTTAACAAAATAGCCATTAAAACCCCCGAATTTTTTTAAACCCCAAACTTTTTATAATTACACTTTTTCCCTATTTTCAACTATAAATACCCCCTCATTCTTTTATTTTTCTTACAAAATCATCAATCTATCACAATCTCTCTCTAATTTTCTTCTATAATTGCTATTATTTCTTACTTTATTGTTACAATTTGTGAAAAAATTATGAAGTTGGTGAATTGAAGTCTTCAAGTCTTCAACGATAATCAATTTTCAACAAGTTGTTCGTCAATTCGTTAAACTCGTTCCAACTCTTAAGTTTTAATATTATTGTTTTGTTTGTTTTGTTTATTTTCTATTACTTGATTAATTAAGATGGCTTCCTTAAAAAAGCGTTTTGGTAAAAATAAGGGAAAATCCAAGAGTAGCGAATCTAGTGGTCAATTTGTTCCTCCTCCACTGCCCCCGGCTCTCCGATCCAAACCCCATATCCGTCCTACACCTGCTAGGGATGGGCATAAAATCCGAAAAACTGAATTCTGAATCGAACCAAATTAATTTGGTATTTCGGTTTTTTTGATATTTTGATTTATTTCGGTACAAAAATTACAGTATTTTTGTATTTCAGTATGGTATACGGTATTGGGTTTTTGATATTTTGGTATACCGAAATACCGAAATATTTTAGTCCAAGCCCAACTTTATTTTTATTTTTTAGCCCAATAACCTTAAACTCACACCCCAAAAGTTCAAAACCCTTAATTCCCTAATCCCTTAGGCTTAGAGGCAGACAAGAAAAGGAAAAGCTACGCCTACGGGCAGTATCAAAAAAACCATTTCCCTTTCAATTTTCTAACTTAGGTCAAAAAATTCAACTTTGCTAGTTTGCTTGGTTGTTGCGGATTCACGAGTTACGACTCACGACTACAATAGTTTCACGACCTCGGCGACTCCTCTCCTCAACGATTGCTTGTTTGCTCATTGTTGACCTTCATTCATGTTCATAACTTATCCATTCTTCATTGTTGATCATCATTCATACGAGTTATAATCACATTTCTGAGTTAAGTTGCTTTTTAACTAAGCCGTTTGTTTCAATTTCTTTGTTCTTGTTGCTTACAACCTTGGTATGTATTGATATATGTCATTAGTAAACTGGAATTGGCAGTCAAATTAGAGTTTTCCTGATTAGGATGTTAAACTGTCTAGAAATGATTACTACGAAGGAGAAAAATCATTCATTGTCACTCTGTTTCTATCTTCTTGTTTGATATTTGCTTTCAAGTATGTCAATGATAATGCCAATTTTATGTTTCATGACCTTTTACCTTCTCCTTTAAAGCTTATTGAATGAGTTGTCACTATAAAAGGAATGTCATAGATTCAATTTGGCCATTTACTCCAAATAGTTTTTCCTTATGATGTGTGATTTGTTCTTGTACTAGGCTGCTCTCTGCTAATTACACGATCATTTGCCCTTGTAGTGTTTTGCTTGTAGTGTTCTATGTAGTATTTTGGTTTTAACAATTTGTGTTTATATTTGTTTTAATTTTGTGTAGATGGCGGATGAAAGTAGAGTAAGTGATGTTAGTTCAACTGAAAGCTTACCTATTACTGATGATAGCAATGCCAACACAATTGATGAAGCATGTTAGGGCTTGTCTTGAGCGTCTTCCAAAAATTCTTATTTAAGTTGAATTTAGTGAATTGAGACAATCTATGTTATTTTGCTTTTATTAGACTGCCTTGTTGTTGTTGCCTTGTGGTATTTTGCATTGTTGTTGCACTGTAACAGTCTAACAGAGGAGTCGACTTGGAGTCTTGGACTGTGTTTAGACTTAAGTGTTCTGTTTTTCTGTACGGTAAAACTAATTGGGTTAACTGGTTAAGTGTTATGTTTTCTGTTCTTAATTGGTTTTGTTTTTGTACCAAGTGTTCTATGAAAATGATGATGACCAGGAAATAGATTTTGATGAAACTCAATCGGATGACGATACACCCACTAGTCATGCTCCTAATGTTAATCCAACTAGTGATAACCCTGCTAATCCAAATAATGCCATATTTGATACTCATGTTGCTGCCCTTACTTTTTCTAGACAACCTACCAAACGGACGGAAACATCTTCTGTTTGGCCATTTTTTACTTAACTAGTTCCAGAAAATAAGGCTAAATGTAAAACTTGTGGCACAGAGTTAGCTTCTAATTTTTTTGGATCGCGGGGGGAGGGGGAACTTTGGCTAGACACATATTAAAACGCCTTCAAAATAGAGTCAGATATATTCGTCTGAAAGCTTTGGCCGAGGGGAAAAGTGTACCTACTCCTAGTCAGGCTAACCCTAGTACCGATTCAAATTAATTTCAACCGAAAATTACCATTGTTAGCGGTGGTATTTTATATTTATGATCCAAAAAAATATCGGGAAGAATTGGCAAAAATGGTAACTGTTATATGCTTACCCTATAATTTTTCTTCTGACCCTAACTTTGTGCATTATATTAGAAAATTTTTTAATCCTACTTATAAAGATTTTCCTCGCACAACTGTAAAGAGCGATAATTATAAATATAAACATGAATATGAACAATATTTGCGCTATTTATTTACTCATATAAATTACCGTGTTGCTATTACAACTGACATTGGTAGAAGTGGTAACGACTGTGATTACCTTACTGTTATCAATAATTGAATTGATGAGGATTGGATAATGCAAAAATGCATTATTATTTATAGAATAATTAATTTACATCATACAGAGCAGTTTATTGCTAGCACAGTTACGGATATTTATAGATATTTTGCATTAGTGATAAAATAATGTCAGTTTCAATGGATAATGCTAATAGTAACACAAATGCTATAACCTTTCTTACCACTTGTAACGACCCGATCGATCGTTTTGAGTGTATTAGCCCCGATCCCCTATTTACTGCTTCCCCTGTATCTGTCCCTGCTTATGTGACTTGCCGGGAGGTCTTGTTTTTTGTTTCAGGGTATTTTGGGACACTTAGTCTCTAAAACAGAAGCTTAAGTCTTAGGATTTTGACCGTTGTCGGAACTATATGAATACGACTCCGGAATGGAGTTCCATCAATTTCGTTAGCTCTGTTGGGTGATTTTGGACTTACGAGTGTGTCCGGACTGTAAATTTGAGGTATGTAGCTGATTTAGGCTTGAAATGGCGAAAGTCGAATTTTTGAGAAATTTGATCGGGGGGGCTGACTTTTTGATATCGGGGTCGGATTCCGATTTCGGAGTTGGAGTCGGTCCGTAATATTGAATATGACTTGTGTGCAAAATTTGAGGTCAATCGGACATGGTTTGGTATGATTCGACATCGGTTGTAGAAATTTAAAGTTTCAAGTTCATTAAGTTTGGATTGGAGGGTGATTCACATTTTTGTTGTTGTTTGACATATTTTGAAGGCTCGACTAAGTTCGTATGGTATTTTAGGACTTGTTGGTATATTTCGTCGAGGTCCTGGGGTTCTCGGGTGTGTTTCGGATGCTTAGCGGTTTGAATTTAGACTTAGGCAAATGGCTGAAGCCTTCTGATGTCTGGTGGTTTCACACCTGTGGTGGGGAGACCGCAAGAGCGTACTCGCACGTACGGATAAAGGAGCACAGAAGCGTGAGTTGAGGAGATGGCCAGGGGTCGCAGGTACGAGGGAATTTCCACATCTGCGAGCCCGCATATGCGCTTGAGGTTCTGCAGATGCAGAGAGTGAGATGGAGGGGAAGATCGTAGAAGTGCACCTTGCCCACAGGCGCGCATACGTATGTGCGATCACTTGCTCGCAGATGCGGGCCCAGTCCCTTAAGTCATTTTCGCACATGCGAGGGAAATTACGCAGGTGGAGTGTCGCAGGTGCGGCAGTGGGTTCGTAGATGCGGAAGAACTGGGCAGAATATGGGATTTCGAGGGTTTGATTCCCATTTCGATTTTGGGACTTTGAGAGCTCGGTATAAGGTAATTTTTCGAGGTTTCTTCAAGAAGATTGTGGGGTAAGTGATTCTAACTCGAATTTGACTATATTTCATGAATCTATTGCTATTTTCATCATCTAATTAAGGATTTGAGTTGTAAATTTGAGGAAAAATGGTAGAAACTTCATAGGCTAAAATTTCGAGTTTTGGAAGGTGATTTGAAGTTGGATTCGAGTAATTCTTGTATGGTTGGACTCATGAATGGATGGGTATTCACATTTTGTGACTTTTGTCGGATTTCGAGACGTGGGCCCAGGGGCCGGTTTGAGCCTATTTCAGATTCTGGCTTATAATTTCGTATTTTTCTTGTAGAATTGATTATTTTAGCCTATATTAATTATAGTGCGTGTGGCTAGATTCAGGGCATTTGAAGACTGATCCGAGGGGCAAAGGCATTTCAGAATAGGATTTTGCACGCGGTTTGAGATAAGTAACAATTTTAAGTCTGGTCCTGCGGGTATGAAATCCCGAATTTTGGTATGATGTGATTATTTTAGAGGTGGCACACATGCTAGGTGACAGGCGTGTTGGCGTACACTGTGGGGAATTGTGACTTAGTCCGTCCCGTGAGACTGTAGAGTCGAATAGCCTATTGTTAATTACTTGTTCTCTCTGTCTTCTAGAAATATGACTGTCATTCATGTTAGAAACCATGCTTAGGCCATATGATGTCATTGTTGGGACCCTCAACGGACGGGTTCTTGTTGAATTAGCCGCTATTTGTTATCTTGTGCTTAGTCACAGTTTTACTTGCGTGTCATATCTCCTTTCCCTCTTGTTTTCTTGTTGATACTTGTTATTATCTCTTTTGGCTGATTTGTATGATTTCTGAAAGCCCGAGAGGCCTGGAGAGGTTAGTGACTGAGATAGGGCCTGAGTGCCGAGCTGTGAGCTATGTGAGGTATATAGATCGGGTTGCACGCCGCAACAAGCTTTATAACTATTTATGGACTGTGGATCGAGATTCACGCCGCAACGAGCCTTATGGCTACTTATATGATTGGGTCGGGCTGCACGCCACAACGATATAGCGCTTGGGCTGAAAGGAGCCCCTCCGGAGTCTGCACACCCCAGTGAGCGCAAGTACCTATTGAGTGTGAGTGCTGAGGGCTGAGAGTCTATATACGGATTACCTAAACTTGAACTGAATAAAACTGATTTGACTTAAACTACCGGATTTAAAAGTATGTCTATTCTTTGTTTGAATTATTAAAAATGAATTGTAATTGTATAGCTCGTCACTACCTTCTCAGTTCCTTATTTATTTTTATTACTTACTGAGTTGGTTGTACTCACGCTACACCCTTCACTTCGTGTGTAGATCCAGGTATTCCCGGTCATAGCTGATACTGATATTTGAGCAGCTGATTCCGGAGACTATCGAGAGATGCATGGCGTTCGTAGGCCTTGTCTCTCCTTCATTATCTTATTCGCATTTCAATTCTTATTCCTTAGATGTTGTATTAGACTGCTCCTGGTATAGATGCTCATGTACTCAGTGACACCCCGATGTCGGGCTATTTTTCCGCACTCATGTTTTGGGTTTTACCCTGTTTATATAAAAAACTCTGGTTATTTTAAATGCCTTAATTCATTTCTGTTAAATGTTGAAAGTGTTTTGGAAATGTCGGGTTGCCTAGTATCACGATAGGCGCCATCACGACAGGTTAGGTTTTGGGTCGTGGCACCACTACGCTAAATCCTGCATTTAGTAATATTTTTCATGTTAAATGTATTTGTCATATTTATCATTTAATTGTGGGTGTTGGTATGAGAATTTTAAATATTGAAATTGAAAAGATTAAAATGACTCTTAACTGGCTTTTTTATTCAAATCGTAGAAGTAGACTTAAAGAATATTTTAAAAGATGTGATGAATTTAGCCTAAGAGAAAGAAAGGTCCTAAACATTGTCCAATTAGATGGAATTATATGTATGAAAGTTTGGTTGTTGCATATGAATATATAAAACCCATAAAATTAACGTTTAATGCACATGTAAGTGATGATGATGAGCACCTTACGAATGTGGATTGGGCTAATGTTAAAATGCTTGTAGAGTTTTAGAAAAATTTCATATTGCTACAAATGCATTTTCTGGGCAATATTATCCTACTATTTCTAAGTGTTTAGTTTATATTGCAGAACATGTAAATTTGTTTGCTCATTTTTCAGAGGGTGGAGAAATTTATAAACTTGCTATTGATTCTATGAGAAAAAAGTTTAAAAAATATTTTTTCTCTATTCTTCCTATTTATTGTGTTGTTGCATTGTTAAATCCTTGTATGAAATTAAGAGGTCCTCAATTTTGGTATGAAACTGTTTATAATGGTTTAGCACTTGAAAATGAGGAGTTGTCTCAACTTCCGGAAGCAATAGCCTCAATTAGAATAAATGCTCAAACTATTTATAAAGCCTATCAAGTTGCATTAAATCATGCTAGACCAAATATTCCAACTCCTTCTTCTTCTGATTCTCAATCATCTAAAAGAACTGCGGGAGTAAGAGCACTTAGTGCTTGAGCGGGGTTTATGGGTTCTCAAGATTTTAGTAGTAGTGATTTTTCACAACTAAATGAGTTTGAAGTTTATTTGTCGCAGGGAATTGAGGAAGTGAATCCCGACGGCTCCTTTAATCTTTTGGAATGGGGGAAGGACAAAGAAAAATACTTTCCGGTTCTTTCAAGGATGTCCCGAGACATCTTAACTATTCAAGCTTCAACAGTGGCATCGGGGAGCGCTTTCAGTCAAGCAAGACTTCAACTCGGTGATTATAGAGCGTGTATGAGGGAGAGCTTAGAAAAACCAGTACTTTTCAGAGACTGGATCCGTTCGGAAAGAAGAAATTTTGGACTTGCTAAATCACAAGAAGACGAAGCTTACAAAGAAATGCTAGCTGAACTTGCGGAGGATGCTGTTTCGCCCGGAAGCAGCGATGGCCAAGCTATTTTTCCGCCACTACCAACAGAAGTTCCTCCGGACCTTGATGGATTTATGAAGTTTGTAAGAGATACCATGTAACTTGTATGAACAAAAATTAATATGTATTATGTAACTTGTATTTTGACACATCTTGATTAGTTTCTTTTTCTTCTCAATGGTGGTATTAGCACCTTGTTGTGCTCATTCCATAGGTGGAAGGAAGACTAAGAAAGATATTGCAATATTTTTTTAATGCTATAATAAAATTACAAGGCATTATTTTGAATATCTTTTTATAATATTTTTGTCTTTAGACTTTAAATTTAAATTAAAAAATTTAAGTCACAATTCTATAATAAAATTTACAAGGCATTGTCTTATATTTTTTTTTAATATCTTTTTGTCTCTAATTTTTATTTATTTATTTTTAAAATTATCTGTTGGGCCCACTTAGTCCGCGGGCCGGACCCATTTAACCCGGGACCATGAGTTCGTGGGGCCGGTCCCAATTCCTACAAAAAGACCATTTGGCCCGTTTAATTTGGTACCGGTCCGGGACCGTTTGGACCGGCCCACATGCCAGCCTTAACGACATAAGCTCCATGTACCATAACAAAATTTTCCCGCTCAAAATTCAAAATCAATTTCAGTGAAAGCCATATCCAAAGTTCCACAAAATTTCCCAGAACACACTCTCGAGCAGATCCAGTAAGATAAGCAAAAAATCTTTGACAAAATCGTTCGAAAATGCCAGTTCCAGTAGTAGACGAAGAAGAATTACATAAAAAAATGACCGAAAAAATCGCTAGGGTTTTGGACGAAGCTCGATCGTCAAATGCAATGCATCAACGGAAGCTTAAGGAACTCTCGGCTATCCGTTCCGTTACGAAGTCACCGGAGAAGTTTTTCGGTGCATTCTCGAGAGCGTTAACACCGTTATTTGACTTCCAGCGTCGTACGGCTTCTGCCGAGCGAATCATCCGATTTGTCGCCGTTTTCGCCAGTGTGCGTGACAGTAAAAATGCTTCGGATTGTGACGCGTTTTTGGAGAAGTTTCTGGAGTTTCTGCTTGTGGCTGCTGTGGCGGCTAATAAAACTGTTCGGATTAGGGCTTGTCAGATAATTTCTGAGGTATGTTTTTTTTAAAAGTTTTTAAATTAGAGAAAATTGTAGTTTATGCTTTTGCCCCTCTATTTCGCTTACTTATTTGGATATAATATTTATTCGATTTGCTTCGGATTTTGATAAATAATAGAGAAAATTGTAGATTATGTTTTTTGTGCCTTTTGCATACTTATTTGAATTAATCATTGGATGAGAAAATGTGAAATTGTGTATAATTGTCAATTAGCTGAGTAGAGAGAAAGGTAGAGGATTCGATTTTGCTTTGAATTTTGATAATTAAATAATTTTGAGATGATATGTCATTTGATAAAGCACATCCATAAGGACTGAGAAGAGATTTCCTTATAAGTAGTAGTACATTACTTCTTTTTGCTACTGCTCGACGCAGTATTGATGCTGTATCTGACAAAAATGATGAATGTAGTAAAAAGTGCAGCTTTTGGCCACACCTCAAATGTGAACATTAAAGATTGGTAACTCTCTAGCACTTTTGATGCATGTTTTTACTGTGACTTTAGTTGTTATAATGCACTTTTTGCACTGTGAAGCCAGATGTTAAAATCACTATTTTAGTTGTTATACTTTGCCTTTGCTCACATTATCGGTCCCAGGCCCAAATAAATGAGGACGGTTGTGGTAGGTTGGGAGTCAACATAAATATAGCCAATTTCATGATGAATTATATTTGCATAATATTGGTGTGAGATGATTTAAATGGAGTCACGTGGTCAATGATGATTCATATAGCTAGCCCCAACTTATTTGGGATTGAGGCGTAATGTTGTTCTTGTTGCGATTTGAGTTTTTGTATGTGCTTATATATCTAGTTGATTTGGAAACATATTCATGTTACAAATAGAGGAATACCATACCCTTAAAAGTTTGTTTTTCGCTTTGGTAGAGGAACAGTCTCAAATTTGGTGACTCTGTTATTATTAGTTTAAACTCTTTCGGTTGACCATGAATGCAAGAAAAAATAGAAAGAAATCTTGAAAGGAGAAGTCAAGGATTGACTTGAAGTATAGTTAGGAGAAAATGCACAGTAGTCAATGTGCATAGAGAAGGAAAACACTGCATCAGAAAGAATGTATTAGAAAACCTAATGTGATAGTTTCCTACATAGGAAATTAGGAATTACAAGGTC
The DNA here is from genome assembly GCF_000715075.1 of Nicotiana tabacum. Classification (NCBI taxonomy): domain Eukaryota; kingdom Viridiplantae; phylum Streptophyta; class Magnoliopsida; order Solanales; family Solanaceae; genus Nicotiana; species Nicotiana tabacum. The sequence goes on from NC_134090.1 coordinate 5,226,107, forward strand.
CTCTATTTTCCAATAACTATGAAGATACTAAATCTGCATGTTTTCCACATAGAACCCACAAGCCGTGCCTTTTTATTTTTGTCATACACATCCTAAAATAATGTTCTGTGAATTTCCGTTTCTTCACACTCCCATTTCAATATTTCTATGATAATGCACCAATTTTTCCTTAGGAATTTCCTTTTTCCTTCTAATAGCTTTCTCAAAAGAAAAAGAAATCTTTTGGCTCTTGTCTATACATTTGCAATTTATAGGCATAATTTAAACTAGGAATGCTTCTCTAGAGAGTAAGGATTTTATAATAACCGTAAATTAGAAAGACCATATGCACTTTAAGTTTAACTCTCATAAAAATAATGAAGTTTGAAGTTAGAAACCTCGTGATTGTAGTTCTAAATACAGACAATTAGCTATTTATGCCTTATTTTTTAGGAGAATGACATGACAAATGAAGATGCAACACAAATTTCAAATAGGATGGATGAGACAGTTTTACCATAGTGTTATAACACAGGAAGATATATACCAAAGTGAAATACAAGTTTATAGAACAGTCTTGGGACCAATGATGTTATTTCATAGTGAATTTTGTACCTCTAAAACCCAATAAATTTATAACATGGGTGTTAATGTTGTAAAATGCGGATGTTAAGTTGGATGTTGCATTCACAAATTTTGACATAATTAGAAATACTCATATTGGATAGAGAGTGTGGGTACAACAACAACAACAACATACCTAGTATAATCCACAAGTGAGGTTTGGGGAGGCTAGTCAGTAGCGTGTACGCAGTCTTACCCCTACCTTGTGCCGGCAGAGAGGTTGTTTCCTTATAGACCCTCGCCTCAAAGCAAGCATGCATAATCAATCAAAACAGGGGGTGTGTACTACTCATATTTATGTGAGTAGTACACATAAATATAAAATGAGAGAAGATTGTCTAATATAGTTCGGTCATATCCTACGCAAACCTAGAAATACACTAGGTAATAGTTTAGACCCTGTGATGATTGAAGGTGCTAAATGGGGATGAGATATACCTAAAATCACGAGGTAAAAAGTAGTAAAAAAGATGTTTGCTTGAAATCAATGTGGACTTATCTTAGAAAAAAAGTAAGGAAAGTTAATTAAAAGATTCACATACGTGATACTAGTTAATTGGGATTAAAAATTAGCTGTGACTATGCTTACATTGGGTTTGGTGTTTGCCATGAGTCTTTTTTGGTTAGAGATTGTATTAAGTGTAGGGTTAAGTTCTAGAGTTGGCCATTAGCTATAGAGAACCCGTAGTTTGTTTTCTAAGGCAAATTACTAGTATACGAATAAAATTGGCCTGAAAAGTGTGAACTAGATTTAGAGGATTCATACAGCTGACCCCAACTCGTCTTCAATAGTACATAGTTGATTGAATTCAGTTTTTCTTATACTAAGTGAGTATGTAATATCATTAGTCTGTAATATCATTCAGTTTTTCTTATACCTAGTCTTTTTTGTTGGGCCAAACAGTCCTATGTAAATAGTTCTACTGTCTTTTTGGATTTTTGAGCTCCCTTACTCTTGACTAGCCTCTTTGAGGTATATTTTCTTGTTATTGGCTAGCTCCAAGATCCCATCATAACATCTTGTAATTGAGCTAGCATATTTATTTTTGTAATCATTGCATTTGCTTGATGCCTTTCAATGAAGCAACTTACTTTATAAAAAAAAATGAGTTATGTAATATAATATCACCTTATATATCCTTTGGTTTTGGGAATTTTGTTAAATTGTAGGCAATGGTTTAAAGTTCCCTTTCTCATTCAAAATATGGTTAATTTTGATTTTAGAAGTTTCTCTTTCTTGTGCTTTCTTTTGTTTTTCCTCTTTTATCTCATAGAATTACCCATACCTTTTGTAAATTGTAATCTCATTGATGATTTTCTTGTCTTCTAGATCATAATGCGATTGCCAGATGACACAGAAGTCAGCTCTGAACTTTGGGATGAAGTTATAGAGAGCATGAAAACACGTGTTGGTGATAAGGTTGCTTCTGTCCGTACCTTTGCCGTGAGGGCACTTTCACGGTTCGTTAATGACTCAGAAAATGCTGACATTTTTGAACTATATCTGGAGACACTTCCTCTTGAACAAAATGCGGTGAGCTTTTTCTTACCTATGTGCGTAATAGTGTATTCCCCGTAGTTGATAGTGATGCATCACACTTCATTACGTATTGCTCAAAACAGTCAGTATGTGACTCATTTAGTCTATATTTTGCCTGATACTAGTGAAGAATCTTTAACATCTGCGCATGATATACTCCATCTTGAAACTTTCCTGAAATGTCTTAGCATAACTATATCAAATGATTGAATTAATGAATTCCTCTATATTGACTTATTTTGCAGGATGTCCGTAGGACAATTGTCTTATCCCTTCCACCATGTCATGCATCTTCTGCAGCAATAATTGATTGCACACTGGATGTGAGTGAATCAGTACGCAAAGCAGCTTATTCCGTGATTGCTAGTAAATTTCCCCTGCAGAGCTTCAGGTAACTTTAAATCATTGCCTACCTGTATCATCTTTGCCTTACTTTTTACTTCATCTTGGCATGGTATCCATTCTTTTCTTGGGAATCACTAAAGAAGTGTGTATTTTCCCTTATTTTGTATGCATCTCAACAAGATGATCATCAAAATTTCTGCATAGATTATACCTCATGTCTGTGGCTATATGTACAGTTAGAGCTATTATTGGTGTCAGTCAAACTGGTTTCACTGCCTGATATTCTCCATTTGCCGATTACAATCAACTCATCAATATTATGTCCTAAAAGAAACAACAAAACTCAAGTTCAGCTAAGTACTTCATGCCCTTGTTTGCTTCTAGGTCAATATAGAGAGATTTTTATAAAAAGTTATTCTTTTCTTTAAGGTTGTCTGTTAGCATTCCTGCTTTTACATGAACAAAAACTGCAGAGGGTTTCGACAAGCAAACAAGTATAGTTCTTTAATCACGGAATTTTGTGATGGCCATTTGATATAGCCTGGAAAAAGTCTCGGTGAGGGTCTTCTTTTGTTTTGAGTTTTGGTATTCTTATTTCTTGGTATTCTTGATATTTTTTGTTTATGTTTTGTTTCTTGTTGCGTAATTTATGATAAAAAACAGTTAGAAAAAACTTCCTTTTAAATTCTTTTAAGGACATTTAAATTGATGCTAGCATAAATGTTAGTTAGCAAGACATTAACAAACTTCTGCTGTCCTAATATCTTATCAAATTCACTCACTTGTCAAAGAGAATAAAGGGGCTTCGATAAAATTTACATGTTTTTGCATTAACTCTGGACGCACTGGAGCTTAAATTTCATAACCTAATTCACCACTAAAGGGAGTCAAGCCTATGTGATACTTTCTGCTGTGAGTATCAGCCAGATATTTTATAAATCAGTGAAGCCTTACGATCAAAATCATGGTTAATTGAAAATTGGTACTGTATGCATGTTGGATCAACTTCATACACATTCCCTTGGGTGCATGGTATACAAAATTAACTTCAAACACATGCTTGAATCATGTTCTCTAATTTGACCTCCAGTTCAGCCAAGTAATTCATGCCCTTGTATGCATGTTGGATCACACGCATAGGGCTGATTTAATTAGCTTACGAAGGTTCCAACTCATAGATATCCTATAACAAATGTTTTCTACATCTGGCAGCATCAAGCTCAGAACACTTATTTTGGAGAGAGGACTTGCTGATCGCTCTTCATCTGTTGTAAAGGAGTGCTTTAGGATGATGAAAGATGAGTGGCTCACCAAGTGTTGCAATGGGGACCTGGTAGAACTACTTAAATATCTTGATGTGGAAACATATGAATCAGTGGGAGAGTCTGTAATGGACAGTCTGTTAAAAGCAGGCTTGGTTAAGCTGCAAGATGGTCAAAGTATGAGGCAATTTTTGACATCGAACAGTGACACTGTTGAAGGTTGGTCTTACAAATTAAAATATTTGATGTCTACTTCTTTTGCTTTCTCGGAATGACTTTATATGCTTATTGATTGGCATAATTCGAGATATTCATTTCTGTTTTAAATAAGAAACTAAGTTTAGTGTTAAATCTTTATCTATGTTTTCTGAAAATGATCTATTCTAGTGAAGGCAAACTGCTTCCCTAGTTTAACCTTCAGTTACATATAAGGCTAGAGATACTCAATTTTTGTTTTTCATGTAATTGGTTGTTTCTAAAACTTGGAGCAATTTGTGTTTGCAGTTCCAACATTTAATTGCATGTTCTCTTTGCTTACCAGGCAATTGTAGCATCCAACTCATGGAAGCAGAAACTGCTTTCTTTTGGAGAGCTGTCAGTAAACACTTGCAAATGGAGGCACATGTGAGTATTTAATAATTGTTTACCAGATCTTATGCTAAATCTTCAACTGTTTCAATGCATCAGCTCGCTGCTCAAAACTCCTTAAAACATAGGGAGTTACCTGTTATCATACAGTGAAATGCCAAGAAGGGTTATCCTTCTCTTTGTTATTTAACATTTACCTTCTCTCGAATGTTTCAAGAGCCTCATTGGAAGATTGAATTAAGAAAATGTTGAACAACTATCATGCTTGACTTAATTAATTAAGCAGTAAATGGATTCAATTTCAAATGTTGTTATCACAAACAGATGGAATCAATTGGATAGATTAAATATAAATTCCTATGTATTTTAGCACCCAAGGGTGTAGCCTAGTGGTCAATGAAGTGGGTGAGAACCATGATGTCTCAGGCTCAGAGGCAAAAAATACTTGGTGATTTCTTCCCATTTATCTTCCTGTGTAATTAGTCAAGGTGCGTGCAAGCTGGATTGGACACCACGGTTATAAAAAAAAATTCCTATGTATTTTTATTTTTGTGAAAAGGGTTTGTATGGATTACCTGATGTAGATAGGTTGGAGTTATCTGTCTGGTTGGGCTAGAGCATAATGTGGTCAGTGCATATGCAATTCCAGATTTTGCAGGTCCAGCTTACAGAGCCTTGGTCTGCTGTGCTAGTTTTTGGAACTTAATCATTTTAAATTCATCTTGATTATTATCTGCATAATAACGGGCTAATGAGATAACTATTGTGTAATCTATGCGTAGCATACATGCATAATGCTAAATAAGTAATGTGTCGGTCCTTGTTAGTTCCCGCGTTTAATGAATTGCTTACGGTAGTCTGTTCCATAAACTTTTTTTTTTTAAATGTTGAAGTGTGTGACCATTTTATTTATAAGTTTAAGCTTCTAGAGAGCATACTTTCTATTACTTAATTATGTTATGCCTCAATACACCTCCTTACATGTGGGTGTGATTCCTTTTTATTGGTCAAACACGTAAAAATAATTTTCTCTTTTGGGTGACAGTGTGATTTGAACCTAGGAATTACCAAGAATAAGAATGAGCCTTGCTCTGATGCCATGTTAAAGTGACCATCTCATCTAAAAGGTTAAGCTATTAGAGAGAGCACAATTTTACTTAATTATATCTTTAACACATCCCTCCTCATATGCGGGCTTGATTCTTTTTTATGAGCCAAGTACGTGAAAATCCTTTTTGATAATAGATGGCGGTGAGACCTCTTTTAATTATTTAATTATATTATGTCTCACCATAAAAATAAAACATGCAGTTGGTGCTTTTGAATAAGTAGAGTCTATGAATTGGTCATTCCTGCTTGAATAAGTGTTTTTGCTACTATCTAATCCTATTGAGGTCACTTATGTCCATTGTCCTCAACTTGAGTTTTGTGAATGCCAGTGATGAAGGTCCAAAATAAAGGTTGCTGGTTCCTTCACATTTTTCCTGTAGAAGTCTCTAGGAACATATCTTAGCATGGTATAAGGATTTTTCGACTGAATTAGCTACAGCCTAGTTATGTTTATTTCTAGCGTATTCTGGCTGTGTGAAGTTTCTGGGCACTGGTATTTAGTGTCACAGTGCATAGCGGGTTTAATTCTTGGTTTATTGCCATTTATCTATCTTAAATACGAAAAAAGTCTATTGCTATACAAATTTTTTATTTGGATGACTAGTGCCAAAATCTTTTGTCATATCATGTAAATATTCCTAATGATGACCAAACAGGCAAAGGGCTCTGATGCTGCTACAACAACAGGGACAGAATCTGCTGTATATGCATCAGAAGCTTCAGATAAAAATGATCTTCTTGACAGAATTCTACCTGCTTCTATTGGAGACTATGTTCAATTGATTAAAGCGCACATAGTTGCTGGTGAGGAATTTATCCATAGTTCTCTAATTTCTAAAACCCTCTCTGTTTTATTTTCCTTCCATATTTTGCTATTAGTGACAGAGATTATTGCAGGAATTAATCACCGATTTGCATCTCGGCAACTGCTATTACTCGGTGCAATGCTTGATTTTTCTGATGCTACAAACAGAAGAGTTGCAAATGAATTTCTGCAGGAGTTGCTTCGCATACCCCCTGATCATGAATTAGATGAGCATGACAATGAGGTTATCATAGGAGATGGTATCAATCTTGGTGGTGACAAAGATTGGGCTGCTGCTGTATCAGAGTTGGCGAAAAAAGTCCATGCAGCTCCAGGAGAATTCGAAGAAGTAGTTTTACGTGTAGTGGAGGAGCTTGCTAGGCCTTGCAGAGAGAGGACTGCAGACTACATGCAGTGGTTGCACTGTCTTGCTGTGATTAGCCTTCTGTTAGAAAATGTTCAGTCTTTTCGCTGGATGCATGGAAAATCTATAGAACCGACTGAAGTCCTGCACTCTGTATTGCTGCCTGGGGTCTGTATCCTGGAAAAGTTACCTTCTCTAATCTTTCTTTTTGCCTCAGTTATTTTATCTGATGTTATCCATTCATTTGACTGGGTTGTTGTTGTTGTTATCCATTCATTTATTTCCACGTTCATTTGTGTTCTTGGGGATAATACGATGGATGTATTATTATAACCTTCAGTTTCTTGTTGTTGGTTCCTCTGTTATCAACTTTGTAGAATTCTGATCTATTTTGTATTGTTCTGAAATGCAGGCAAAGCATGTACACCTAGACGTTCAGAGGGCTGCCATTAGGTGCCTTGGTCTCTTTGGATTGTTAGAAAGGAGACCTAGTGAAGATTTAGTAAAGCAATTAAGGTCTTCTTTTGTTAAGGGCCCCTCTTCAGTTACTGTTATGGCTTCTAAGGCGTTGATTGACCTTGGAATGTGGCATGGTCCTATTATAGTTGATAAAGCTATGAACCAAGATCTCTCATCACAACTCCAAGATCATAAAATTAAAATGTTATCTGATATCAAATTTAGCATTGGAAGTGAGGATTTGGAGATAGAATTACTTGACCTGTTATATGCTGGATTGGAGAAGCACAATTCAGGTGATTCTGATGACTGTGATGAATATGAGACAGTTCAAACAGTTCTTGGTGAGGGCTTTGCTAAGACTCTTCTGCTAAGTAAGAAGTATCCGAGCACACCTGCTTTGTCAAATCCGCTGCTATTAGCTGAGCTCATAAGCTTGTATTTCTGTAGTGAGAGTAAGGAGCTTGGGAGGTAAATCTCTTTGCTGTTCATTTTATTTTCTCTCATCTTCTGAAAATTCCACCTGATAATATTTTACCTCACAGGTTGAAGCAATGCCTTTCTGTATTCTTTGAGCATTATCCATCCCTCTCGTTGAACCACAAGGTTTATAGAATTTCAATTTTTGCATGCAAAATTTACGAGAATCAGATAGATCGATTTGTGATTTTGGTTTTGGGTTATTATAGAAAACTTCTGGTTTGCAATGCAGAAATGTTTATCCAAGGCTTTCATGCCAGTTATGCGCTCTTTGTGGCCAGGCATCTACGGCAATGCCACTGGATCTACATTAATGGTCTCTAATATGCGCAAGCGTGCTACCCAAGCATCACGTTTTATGGTGCAGATGGTGCAGGCTCCCTTGTATTCTGAGGAAACTGCTCCAGCCAATGAAAACGATAATGAAAACCACATTGATTCGGCTGAACCTTCATCTGAGTACGAGACTGGGGAAGAAGGGCTTGCAATATGTATCGCTGCAGAGGTATTTATTCATAGCTTCCTGTTCAGTGCCCTTATGCTTAGTTTAACGAACATAACATATACAAAACTTTTACTAGTGTTCCTGTTCTGTTTAATGCAATGGAAATTTCTTTGGGTTGTCTGTCAAGGTGGCCAGCTTCCATGCAAAGAAGACAGCTGCGGAGAAAGCATATGTTTCTGCACTGTGTAAGGCACTATCCTTGCTTCACTTTAGACCAACAGAACAAGGAGCTGTCAAGTTAATGAGGCAGCTATTGAATCGTGTTGCTGAATCTGTACTTTCTGAAAACGAGCTTCTTAAGGAGGTGAAACAGATGGCTGAAAGGCTAAAGGGTTTAGACAAATCTCCAGACCAGAAACTATCATCTGATGAAGTTAAACTTATTTTAGGTAACTATTTCTGGTTTAGCGGCTATAAAACTGCAGTTACTATGTCATTTTAATTAGAAACTTTGAAAAGTCATCACACGCTCTTTTCCTTTCTCTTTGACGAAACACTTGAAGTCATCTATATGGGGTGGTTTTCGGGGGGGGGGCCCCCCGGGGTTCAAAAGATGAGATGTTGTGAGTTTTGGAACTTGAAAGTGTGATAATATCAGTTCCACATACAACAATGATGTGAATGGAGCTGGCATTGCTTCCTCAGTCTGATCAATACAAAAATAGTAGAGTTATTTTTCTTAGCTGTGAAAATGCTGTCAGTTTAGTCTCTATATTTGTTTATGAGTTCAACTTCAATACATTGATAGTCTAATTTTTTTACACTATCAGGTCATTTAATAATAATTATAGGTAACTACCATAATAAATGAATTAGTTACTTCCGAAATAAGGTAAGTAACCTTCTAATAGTAGGTTAAATTGCATTGATTGTTTAACTGTGAGCACATACAAGTAAAATTCTTTGTTGTTATTTTGCTGGAATTATATATTCAGATAGATTCTAATCATATTCCACTCAATCTTTTTAGACATATTTGCTTATTGTAGTTTTATTAACGTGCTTTATTATGTCTCAGGAAAGTTGGATCTTGATATCGTACTTGACGAGGATGACTCGATGGATGTACTGCCAACTCCAGCGCCAAAATCAACCAGACCAACTCGTGCAAGGAGACGAGCTAAGGAAGCAATAGAATCTTCATCAGATGAAGAATTCCCCCTATCTGCTGTTCCTACTAATCCTGCTGTAACGAGTACTCGGTCACAAAGGGCTAGCAAGACTGCAGCATTGTCAAAGATGGCCGTCAAAACCATTGTAAAGATTGATGAATATGATGATGAGGAAGACGAGGAGGCAGATTCTCAGTCTGATGTTACATCCGATGATGATTCTGATTCTGATGTAGAGGTATAATAAGCACATTCTCTCCTGTGTTCTTCACTTTATTATTTGTTTGAATACTCTTTGTATTATGATAAATCACGTATTATGATGTATTGGTGTTCTGCTTGTGTGCATCTCGTACAACTAGCAGAATACTGTCCTAATATATTTTTAACTAAACAATTCCTTTACCTGTGGCTCTTGAGGATATCTTGTTTGTGTTTTTTCATTATATAAAATTGATTCCCAATGTAACAAAGGAAGTTTTATGTTTGGTTTGAAAGTTATAGTCGTCAGTTCAATAGAGTAATGTCTTTGGTTTGTTAAGGCGCTACTTGTTATAAATTTTGTGCTATATTCCGTGTAGATTGTCAAATGGTTTAATTCAAATTGTTTTGGAAAATGTTTGAGAAAAACATATCTAGTAACCAACCACTTGTCTTGTCAATTTTTTTTGGTTTCCAACCCGGTGTCCGATACCCCATTGGAGCCTGATTATATTCGGATTCGCACATCATAGGGTCCCATTTGAGGGGAAGCGCTCCCTACCAAGGATTTTTTCATACCTTGGGCTCAAACTCGAGATCTGGTTAAGGGAAGAACATCCATCGGCTGCACCATCTTTTGGTGGTGTCTTGTCAAAAATTATTGTGTTATATTTGTTGAGACACAGCGGAAGTAACTTCCTTTCTGAAAACATGGAATACAAACATTTAAAGAGTTATTTATACAAAAAGAAGGTAAAATACATATATATATATATATATATATATATATATATATATATATATATATATATATATATATATATATATATATTGTTAAACAATTTAAACCACTTAAATTGGTGATTTGGTAAAAATAGTAGTTAATCTCTTAAATCCAATGTGAAATGATAGAGAAATCGATGAAAATGTAACGTTTCCATTTTGAATTCTAGATTTTTATAGACTTTTGTCGGCCCTGGCCAATAGTATTCAGCCACAGCATGTGGATTTAAAACATTTTCATGTCTTCTTATTTGTCTAGATATGCATTAAATAACCTTATGATAAACGTAGAAGAAAGTGATGTGTTACTGTGTTGGAGTTTTGAAATTAAGTGATGGGAAACAGGATTTGGTATTTGTAGAGGAGAACGATTTAGCTCATCTCTGATGTAAGTTATTTTCCCTTACATCACTATCCCGCATTTAATATGAGACATTTTTAAAAATATTCAATAATTTAAGACAACTATATACTAAATTATACATAACTACTCTATCCAATAGTTATATTGTCCATCTTAGACCTAATCTCACGTCGCCTTAAAATGTGTCACAATGTTTAAAAATTTACTTCCTTATATATATTTTCGTGTTTACCTGTAGTGTTACATACACCTCCTTAAGAATTTGATGTTCACGTTGAGATTTATCTTATCATTGTTTATGATTGCACGCGGAGTTTCTTTGATATAAATTTAACAGTCTCTTCTACTAGTACTTATTACTCTTTCCGGTCCATTTTAGTTGGTTTTTTTGTTGTTTTCACACATAATAAGAAATTCATCTTTTAACATTCATTAACAATAAAATTAATCATATTAACCTTAATTTATTCATTGGAAAGGTAACAAGTACTCCTACGCTCTTTACTCCAAGAATAATTTTGGAAAAAAGAAATTAATGCATTTTGATATCTGAAAAAATTAAATATTGTGGACCATAAAAAGAACAAAAAAATCAATTAAAGTGGACCGAATGAAATACTTATTATTTGCTTTAGATCTAGACTTGTTCAACTTTAAAATGCGTTACTAAAATCTTAGTTATCTGTATATATTTGGCCTTAATCGTGTTTACCGGTGTGAAATTTGCAAGGCTATTACAGAATTAACAAACATTTTATGCCTTATCAACACACCTTTGATTATTAAAACAAAATCCTGTTTGGCTTTTTGAGGAAATGTAGAGTTTTCCATGAGGTCTATGAGGTAATGTCGCTGAACCTTAAATTTAACTAAAGCACCCATCCCAATATGAATGAACCCTATGAGAAGTACCAACTTCCTATATACAAAAATTAAACATAGCTAGACTTTAAACATTTATTATTCCAAGAAAAAGAGAAAAACCATATAAGTACGTACATGTGCAATTAATTGAGCAGATAGTTGGGAAGTTCAAATTTCAATATCAAAGGTCCAAATAAATATCCTAAAGTCTAGGCTCCAATCTACCATATGACTTAAAGTTTTACTCCGACCGTTCAAATTTATATGAACATGTTTGATTGGGTACGGAGTTTAAGAAAAAATAAAAACTTTTGAAATTTGTAGTCTTAAACAAGTCAAAAAGGGGCTCAAAGTATTTGTGTGGTTATAAAAAATTCTCATTAAGAATAGAATTGTAAGTTTACGCAAAATTATTTTCAAATTTAGAAAGAGGTCATTCTTTTTGGAACAAACCAAAAAAGGAAATAGGTTCACATAAACTGGAACAGATAGAATATTTTTTTTTGAAAAATGATACAGTTGTTTGCAAAATAATAACCGAAATATATATATATATATATACAAAAAATTATACAAATTTTATACACTTTCGGCTATCGAATGTAAATAGTTTTTGGCACGGGCTAAAAGTAAAAAAAGCCCTATTCCCCCTTCCCCCCTTCTTTTTCATCCGATGCACGATATTTGTATTAGTATCTGATTAATTGAGTTCGCTTCGAAAAGTTTCATATTAAGAATAAAAAGTCGACTTACTTCATGCTTAAAATTCAAATTCAAGATTTGTGGTTAAGAACTAGGGAAGTACTTAATAACTTGACTTTTCTTGCATGAATCAAAGCTACATGACCGACATTGCAGCTTGATTCTCTAAATTAATTAAAATAAACAAAGTAAATGGGAGAGACAAGATTTCTATTTTGACACCGACCATGCATGTTTCACGATCGTCTATGAAAAACCTATTATGAAATTCTCTAGTTTTTTATATCTTGTAAGTTTTGTTTACCTTTTGTTTTTTGTTTTTTGTTTTTTGTTTTCATTAATAAAGTCAATGGTTGTTTTGGATGGAAAACGGCTCATACTTCTAGAAAAAAACTAGTTACTAGAAGATAATTCTAACGTATATCATACGAATTGTATTGTCAAAATAGAAAGATTCAAAGATCTATATGCGTGTTTTCTATTTCTCTTGGCAATGTCTTTCTTTATATATACATGCCATGTTTACGTGGAGTTGTAAGACATGCGTTGTTAGAAACTCATACATGTACTGGCCCAAAATCAAAATGTAACATCTCTTAGTAATATATATTTGTAAAGTAATTCTGAAAATAGAAAATAACGTAATAACAAAAATGTAGAAGAAATAGATATTAATCCGAGCCCACTAAATTCACAATATTTTCTTAAGAAATTTAATCTCCTCCTAGTACACGAAATTATCTTCAAACCATAGTGTTTCAACGAACACAAATGATGGCATCAATCACATGAAGCCGATCCGAGCGAGCGAGCGACGACGCGAGACTTGCCTTCTTCTCAACTCTTTAAGAGTTAAAAATTTTCAAAGACGGGAATTCAAAATTTTAATTTTTCCCTCCATTTTTCATTCACTCTTTTTAAGCTATAACAAGCTTAAACCCAACAACAACTAATTTAGAAATTCTCTAAAAAGTCAAAGGTGATTTTGTGCAAAAGATTCTTACCTCTAGAAGATAAAGAAACACCAACAAGGATTGTGGTGGAGTAGTAAGTACTTATTCATTCGGGTTCGAGCTTTATATATGAAGTAATCGTTGTTAAGGAGCGATTTATTTCCAATGTGGTACTTCCTAGCGCGAGTCTAGATTCAGTTAGACTCTCACTGTGGGTACCGATCACGGAATGACAATAAAAAAGATAAGCTTAGCACTCATTTTGTGAGCTGGGAGGCTTCCTAGTTCATACACAAGAAAGGGGTTCTTAAATGTTATACCTAATTTGCTGTTTTTTCATTTTTGGAATTTTCTGAAATTGTGGGCGGAATTTAAATGCGTTCCTTTGGATAATGTCCAATCTGAGAAAAGGGGCAAATTCAATGATATGAAAGAAACAACTAAAAGACCATTTCACTTATTGTTTTTGATTTTGCAATTAAATGTTTTTTTGAAAGACAAGCGGATTTTGTCCAAAGAAGGAAGACTTGGTAAGTCAATGACAATCCATTTGTTAATTATTTAGTGGAGAATTGCTAAGAAAAAGTTATCATGTCGTAGACTTTTATCTATCGAAACTAATGGCCGACTCGACTAATTCAAATTTATATCGTGTAAGGTTCATTGAAAAGAGAAATATTATATACGAGAAATTTCTCTATTATCATTATTCGATCCGAAACACCTTACTAAGAGCCCGTTTGGACATAAGAAGTTTTTCATTTTTTTCGATTTTTTTTTTACTTTTTTTCGAAATTAGTGTTTGGCCATAAAATTTTTAATTTTCACTTGAAATTAAATTTTGAAAATTTTCGAAAATTTGAAAAACTCTAAAAAACTGTTTTTCAAAATTCACTTAAATTACTCACAAAATTCAAAAACAACCCAAAATTATATTCATATCCAAACAAAACTCTAATTTTCAGATAACATTTTGGTTTGAAAAATAAATTCACATTTTTTTGAAATTTTACAATTCTTATTTTCAAACGCCCACTAAAAGTGAATGAATTTTTTTCATATAGTTACACTCTTTGATGGTATACATAATTTTCATTTAGTCATCTCCATCGATGTTTTGGGATTTTAGGAGCGAATCTGAATTTAGTCGGGCCCAATATGAGTATCGGATACCGGGTGAGAAATAAAAAAAGAATAAGTTTTGGAATTTCCTAGGAGACACGTAACAAGAAGTGGGCCGATCCTTCCATGACTTCACCTTAGTTAATCAGCACTAATAATTCTACAATTTTCTAAAGCTATAGGGCTTGAAATAGTTATACCTTTTGTTCTCTAGTGCTTTGTAACATAGTTTCTCGTTATTACAATTTTTTTGTTTTTGTTTTTTTCACTCGATATATGGTATTTGTATTGAGGCACGATTACATTTGAATTCACGCTGAAAAGTCCCATATTAAGAGTTAAAGCGTTTCCTAATAAAAGCGATTCAATACCCAGGACTCAAACCCAAAATATTTGGTTAATAATCTCACTTATCACTCTAACACAACTCTTGTCGGTATAATAACAACTTTCTAATTCTCAGAAAATATGAGTAGATAAGAATTGGTTTAAAGTGTTATTTTTAAGGAATGAATCAAGGCCAACTTGGTTTGGAGTATTTAAAATTTTCTTATCATGTTAGGAAGACTTGGTCACACTTCATTTAGAAATATTCTTCTATATATAATGAGTCTTTGGATGTGTCCAATATTAATTGTGCAAATTGTTTCACGAAGTTTACTCATTTATATCATTTTATTTACGTCAACATCTAAAGAGACAAATCAATTGTCCTTTTCACCAGAGAATTAACTATTTATTTATTAGGCTAATGTCCTTAAGTTCCACGTTAAATTAGTCTCTTAATCGAAAGTTTCTGAGATCAAATGTTTTGGATTTACATTGGGAATCCTTAGAATCGTATAATTTGGATATCTGACAAAATAAATAGATAAAAGATTGGAATGTAAAGATTAACACACTTTCGAAAGAATATAGAATAGTAGAACACAACGATAATATAAATTCACGAATTAAAATTGATGTAATATACTCTTTCCTATAATTTCTCGTATCAGATCAACCACTAAAATACAACTATGGACAGTTTATTGAGCCTTATATTAAAGTTCATACAACCTTACGCGATAATACATTTTTTTCTAAGTTTTATGAATCTTTTTTTCATATACACTATTTTATTTTATTTTGATTTTCACACATTGTGTTCGGCACTTGTATTAGGGTGTGATTAAATTCAGAATCGTACGAAAAGTCTCACATTATGAATCTTTTTCATACACACCTTTTTTTTTATTTTTCCATTTATGTCCAACGCTCGTATTATGGCCTGATTAAATTCTAATTCGTGTCAAGAAGTCCCATATTATTAGGGATATCATACTTCCTAACAAAGACGACTTCATACCCAAAGCTTAAGTCCGAGACATGTGATTAAAAATGAAGTAGTCCATTACTCCACAACAAACCTTATTTTTAATAAACACCATTACTATTTCTAGATAAACACATGGTTGAAATTCTTAAAACAGAGAATCTAGAAAATCATATTGCATGCATTAATATAAAGTGATTAAAAGGAACATGGTTTACATTATTGAAAATTCAAAACATCCTTAAATTTCAAGTTCACACTTGTTTCTTTATTTTTTTGTTTAATGGTTTTGTAATAAGTAATAACGTGGTTATTCGGTTGCTAAACATGTAGATTCGGCTGCGTGTCTTTATTCGGTCTCTCTGAAATTTTCAAACCAAATCTAATTATTATAAGAATATTCTATTAATCATTAAAGCTTTTTTAATTAATTAAAAATAGTTAGGTTAACAATTGTTGTCCATATAAATGAGCGTTAAAATATAACTCGGTTACGTTAATGATTGTTGTCCATCATAAAATAAGTCTTAAACTAAAACCTAGCTTTCGTACTCTTTTTTTTCTTCAAAATTTTCATTTTAAATATTTCTTTTGAAAAAAACGTTTTGTCCTATTTAAAATTAGTTTATTGAAAAAAAATTGACTTTTAAAATTTTATAGTTTTCTCTGGAGAGTGAGATAAGTATGATATATCTAGAAAAGTTTATTGACGTTCTTAGATAACGATACAAAACAATGATCTCATGCACTTGACATTAGTAATTTAATACGTATTTGTTTACTAATGTTCACTATGTTCCAATTTTCTTAAGATGTTATTTTTTTTCTTAAAATAATTTTCTAACTTTTCTTTCTAATTTTCCCACTAGTCTAGAGGACCCATCTACTTTAATTTGACATAGAAACTTCTCCAGATAACTCTTATAATTTTACGATACGATTAATTCAGATTCATTTCAGATAAGTTCAATAAAAAAGTAAATCATTACATATCAATAAATTCTTTATTCTCACGAAAATCCGACACCTATTATTAAAAATTGAGGGATCTCAATCACCCCATTAATTACCTTTTATACTGCTTTTAAAATAGTGACAACTGACATGTATAAAAACTTGTTATATCATGAAACAACAAAAAACTAATTATATTATATAAGAATATACATGACTTTTTATGACCTTAGTATATCTATATTATCCAAGAAAGCTGTGGGAACTGTGAAGGAGGGGAAATAAATAATTTACCAAAACGATACTTATCTGTACTCTTGAAGTAAATGCATTAAGGTGCAACAAAATATTATTTTATCATTCTCGTAAAAAAGAAAAATTAGATGTAACAATGTCAAAGTCAATTTAAATTTAAGATCTAATAGTAAAATTTCAAACCACCTTAATCACTACATAATAGAAGCTTCCTTATGTTAAGAAGATCCAATTTGAACGTAATTTAAACTCGCATTGAAAATTTGAGGAGTTAACTTAGAATTTTTTACTCAAACTATTTGGACACGTAAAATCTATTTATTTCACGTTGAAATTCCATTAATTGTAAGACCAAATACGAAAAGATTTACTTATGACAAAAGTATGAATGAACGGAAAGAGCAACTAGCTCAAGTTAATACTACAATAGTAATTGAGTTTAGTCAATTATTTATAGATATTTACTCTCTCCGGTCCGTTTTAATTATTTTTTGGTAGTTTTTACACATATTAAGAATTTTACCTTTTAATATTAATTAACAATGAAATTGACCGTATTAACCTTTAATTTGTACATTGAAAATATAATATATACTTCGAGACTCTTTACTCTAAGGATAATTTTTTAAAAAAAAAATTAATTTCTTCTCGATAAAAAAATCAAATATTATGGACTATAAAAATGATCAAAAAATTAATTAAAATGAACTGTATGACGTAAATTTCATAATTTATGTTACAGATTAAAAAAAATTAATTTCTTCTCGATAAAAAAATCAAATATTATGGACTATAAAAATGATCAAAAAATTAATTAAAATGAACTGTATGACGTAAATTTCATAATTTATGTTACAGATTTGAGTAAAACTTATTAATTTCACGTGAACCCGTGACCGATCTTCTAGATCTGTCAGTGGAAATTATGGACAAAATTGCCCAATTTCGAACAATACCGAAATTTTTTTTAAACATTTTTCCTATAATATTTTTTCATCGTGTTCTTTACGTTCACTTGATTGGGGGGTTTGCTTGGATTTCATTTCAAAAAGTCACGCTCCATGCCATGAGCGTGGGCCTTAGTAAATCAATCATCTTTAACTAAACCGGTGTAAGTATAAAAAAACCGGATCATTAGAATGAACCGGTCACACGTGCCAGTCCAGACACACACACGTGCCGCCTCCAAAATGCACCAGTTAAAATCCATCATTTTGAAGAAGTTTGCCATTCATTCATATCGTTAACGGTTTTTCAACCACCAAACAAAAACCAATCATTTTAACAGACAAAAAAGAAAAAAAAATCTCAATTCCTTTTCCTTTGTTTTCCTTTCCCCTGTTTTTGATGTTTTAAGCCTAGTAATTTGCTTAGTTTTCTTTGGATTCAAAAAGGGTCCATTTCTTTTGTTCTTTTTTCTTTCTCCTCCATTTCTTGATTGTTTGGTTTAGAAAGAAGTAAAGACTCCATTTTTAAGCAAGAATTCATGGAATTGAAGGAGATGGTTGTTCTTGTATCACGTTCTGGCCGGCATTTGCAACGTTACAACAAGGGTCGTCGCCAAGTTGTTGGGTGCGTTAAACATAGGCAAATACTGTTAGCATTAAACTCGTTATAATTTTAAAATTACGATTTCAAATATAATATTTATGAATTCTTACCAATTTTCACATAAAAATTTATATTTTGTGTCAAAAATATTAGGGTCGGATGAACCGATGCAGAAGTACCGGAACCATCCGACTGACAATGAATCAATTTCAAGCAAGTTGAGGCGATTATAATTTATATTATTCCTTGCATTTCATGTCAATTTTTAAGTTGTGAATTGGGAAGATTTCTGGGTTAGAACAATCTTCTTTGAATAATAATGCTAACCACGATTTTTTCCCCTTAAAATATATTTATTGTGGAGAGTTGACTCCTAGGAAAAAAAACAAAATAAATGGTCAATTGGTTTTGAATTGGCTTTTTGAGGTGTATATGAATTTATGTGTTATATCATCCTGATTGGTATTTGCTGTTTCATTTTGTTTGAAGAAATGCTTTGATTTTACAGATTTTTGGCATCAAAAATTTGATTTTTTGGATGCAATCTGTCCTTTCAATTTTGCCAAGTATTTTTCTTTTTTTTTTTTAATTTTTTTTTTTTTTTTTTTGAAGAATTCAGTTTGCATTCAATTTTGACAGTGTATAAGAATTTAGAGCCAGCTGACACTTTCTTTTCTTTTATTTCTCTTGTATTGGAAATCTTTTCTTTTTATATGAGAAAATGTGAATCTTTACTTTCTATATAAAGGTAGAGTTTAGGTACATCAGTGCAATAAATGATTAGTTCAGGTACCGTCTGTCAAATTTACCCCCTCATTTATTAACCATTCTATGTTGTTGTCTGATTTATTGATTCTTTTTCTTTTGATTTTTGAAAATCTTATATTTTTGGAGAAAATCAGAAAGTCATGTGATGTTAAGCAAAGTGTTTTCAACTCATCACATGTCTTGTTTTTTTCTCTGGGAAAAGGACATTCTGTTGTTGATTTTCCTACTTTAAATGCTTAATTAAAAATTAATTAAGACATAATTTGATACTCTTTTTCTAGATTCTAACAGTGAAAGACTATTGCTGAACTTGGACATTTTCTTAACATCAGCTGTATTATGCCTAAAATGACTTGTATCACATGGATTTGACTTTGTTGGTTTATTCTAATGTGGAAAGATAAATTTTGTTTGCGTTAAAATTGTAGTTCAATTATTAACTATATTTTTTCCCGCGATCTTTTCTTTTCTGCAGATGTATACCTTACAGATATAAAGATTTCACTGAGTTATCAATGGTAGATGAAGATGCATTTGAAGTTCTTCTCATAAGTCCGCAAAGAAAAGGGAAAGGGTTGTTATTCCCAAAGGTAGCTACTGATCCATAGCTTTAAAACTTACTCGTAAAATATAGTTCATTTTGATGCTCTCTGTGATTGTTATAGTAGGCGAAATCTCTGTTCTAAATGCAAATACGTCTGTTGTTATCATAGGGAGGTTGGGAAAAAGATGAAACAATCGAAGATGCAGCACAGCGCGAGACAGTGGAGGAAGCTGGAGTACGAGGTGAAGTTGAGGTTCGTTCTCCCTCGTGATCTTTGTCAGTTCCTTTTATGCTTCTTTTGAAGTGAAAAGGCGAAAAAATAAGAAACAAAGTCTTTGTTTTAACTTGTTCTATTGCACCAGATAAATGAAAGAACACTAGCTGTGGTAGAGTTAAGGGGCTTATGATCTTCCAAATTTCTTGTAAAATATTGAGTGCTAGATTATTAGGCCGAAAGTTAGTTGGAAGTTTGGAAGCCTTTTGCTCTTAAGAATGATTGCAATGATTGATGATTGCATGTGATGTTGTGATCATTTTGGATTAGAAATATGCAATAACGTCTGCTGTTTTGTTGACATTGATCTTGATATAGCAATAACATCTACGTTTCCATTACTTATAAGTGGTTTTAACTTTACTTTTGCAGTGTAAACTGGGAACTTGGTACTTTGAGAACAAATCCGGTGACACTGCCTATGAAGGGCACATGTTTCCTTTGTTTGTAACAGAACAACTAGACTCTTGGCCTGAGAAAGAGATTCGCGAAAGAACTTGGGTATGCAACAATCCATTCTTCCTAAATCTATATATACACCCCCCCCCCCCTCCCCACACACACACATATAATTCTCGTCTTAGTAGAGGTGATATGACACCTCTCTTAGACCAGAATGCCTAGTTTCATTATGAAATAAAAGCACGTCCTTGCATTTGCTGATGTTTAGCCTGTCCAAAAACCAACTGCAGATGAGTGTATGCGAAGCAAGAAGGCTGTGCCAAAACGGATGGATGAAAGAAGCCTTGGAACTATTAGTAAGTCGTTTCACATCACAAAGCAATCGGACCAAAGGGGAACTATATCCAGGAATCGAACGTACCTCTAGTGGTAGAGCAACTATTCTTCCGTTGGGATGTAGAGCTCAATTACTTTCTTTACCACTACCAAGTTCTACTGAAGAAGCGTAGTGTCCCTTGATATCGATCCACTGTCAAAATCTACATGGTAGAAATAGTTTGTGAATAGGAATTAATAACTGAAAATGGTCAATCTAGCACGCGGATTAAGTAGTTCAGAGCAACTCCAGTTTTAAGGGAACAAAAAATAAAGTACTAGAGGGTAGTCATAGGAGTATGTTGTTTGTTTGTTATTTTAGAATTGGAGTTGTTTGACATAATAGAGATTTAGAACAAGAGTTGGCACAGGTGATCTGCACTTGACTTTAGGCTTAGAAATAAAGCCTTTGAAAGATGCAGTATCCCATTTCAATGCCTCTAATGTAATCCTTATTGGCAAAAGCTAGTTAATTACTTAATTTTAGTAGTTAATGTTAGTTGGAATAGCTAGTAGTAAATTTAATAGTAGAATATATTAGCTTAATGAAGTAGTGATCATTTGTAAATAGCTCCCAGAAACAGTGATGTTGAAAAGTTATTGCATTGAATTATTGGATGTTGTGTTGATTTTGCTATAATTGTTTTTTGCGAGATCTCTACCATTCTTTAATTTTTCATCTTGCTTGTAAAGTTATTTACTAGTTCCGATAAAATCTTGATAAAATAGAAATGATAGATTTTAAAATGCCATTAGTCTCTCAATCTAATGTTGGCCATTCACAATAGGCACAACTCCATATTGAAATTTGAAACCCATGTGGATCTTTCTAACAAATGTAGAAGGAAAACTCATATAAATTAACAAAAATGGTCCCTTGAATACATACCAAAGAAGTAGTGGTCTTCTAAGTTTGTCAAAATTGAATACATTTGGTCTTCGTCAAATATTTAAGTACTCCCTTCGGTGCATAATAAGTGACCATTTTATTTTTGGCACACCCATTAAGTAAATACGAACTCATAGAGAAAAAAAGATGTATTCACTAAATTAACGTTAATTAATTATTACCTTGACACATTAGAATATGTAAATAAGGGCAAATTTTGAAAAAATAAAATTAATTCCTTCTTGATTATATAAATGACCACTTATTTTGGACCAAAATAAAAAGGTTAAATAATCAATTATTGTGGACCGTAGGGAGTAATAAACTATGGTACGAAAAACGTGAAAAAGACACTGGAACTGGATTTAACGGAGAATGTAAAAAACTACACTAAACATTAGCACAAAATTGCACCTTGAAAAGCTACAACAGACTCTAGAAATAAACAAAAAAAATAGCATATATTGAAAATAATACAAATTCAAATGTGAGTTCATATAATATCATTGTATACGGTTGAAATGGGTTTCAGCCTTGGCATGTCCGGTACGGTTCGAAGGGTGGTGTATCGAAGTAAGATCCCGAAGGGGGGGATGAACTAATCTAGAGCCCGGGGAGGCCGGTCCGTGTTGAGATCGATATCATAATCAAACTCGAACAAGAATCGAACCATAGCGCGGGTAGATCTATCGTGCTGATAATCCAAAAACCAACCTACATCGACCTGGAATCCATCCGAGGGCTCGAACCAGGATCGGGCTCGAACCAAGATCACGAGTTCGAGCCGAAATCAAGCTCGAACCAAAAATGAGGATTCTAAGCAAGATCGAGCTCGCAGACAAAAGCCGTTGTAATCCCACTAGAGAAAATCTTGGCAGAAATTATGGAAAAGCTGATTTATCATGGGTCTCCAACTGAATGTTTGTTTTATTATACTTGGAGCCAAACCCTTTCACTATAAAAGGGCTTGTTTATCATTCTTGTAGGGCATCTTTTTTGAGACTTAGACTATCAAAAACTATATTATTTCCTCTGTAAGCAAGGGTCATCTTTCTAGTTTCTTAGATTGATTCTATTTTGTTAAATCCTAAATTCACTGTTCATAATTGATTCGCCTGAATTACGTTTTCTCTAACCTATATTCATCCTTTTATTTATCCTAGCATTCTGTATTAAGTTGTACCACATATCTTCGGAACTGCATATAAATTCAACTATATCCATTTTTCGGGTAAACAGTTTGGCGCCCACCGTGGGGCCGAGGATAACAGTGGTCACTTATTTCCGAAAATACCTTCAATTCAGGTTCGGCTACGAATAGCCACTGACCGAATGGCTTCACCGACCGATTACGAAGCTGGCCTTCAAGATGAAACCAACAACTTGGCACTACCCGAGATTCGAGCCGAAATACCACTAGATGTCAATTCACAAATTGCTTTGGAAGCAAACCAGCGTTCAGAACCGGAAAGAAGCATTCAGGGCGGTGCTCGATCCGTAGCCCAAGACACCCAAAACCCAGAGGAGATCGGGGCCAACTTACGCATGATCTTCGAGATGTTGCAAGCCCAGCAATTAGCGATAGCTCGGCTACAGAGCCAAACTCAAGCACAAAGCAGGCCGGTTTCCAATCCACTTCGAGAGGTCCGGTAGGGGTTACTTCGAGAGGTCACCCCCAGAACAGAGCCTGCCATAGTAAAATCTAACGAGCAGGAATCGAGGACTACTCTCGGAATTACTAAATTGCTCGAGGAACTCACAAAACGAGTCGAAGCCAAACAAGAGGGTGGAAACGTATAATGCCAGGGTCGATCAAATCCCGGGGGCTCCACCAATGGTAAAAGGGCTTGATTCAAAAAAAAATCATACAAAAGCCTTTTCCATCGAGTGCGACACCGAAGCCAATCCCCAAAAAGTTCCGTATGCCCGAAATTCCCAAATATAACGGTACGACCGATCCTAACAAACATGTCACCTCTTACACATGTGCCATAAAAGGCAACGATTTGGAAGATGATGAGATCGAATCCGTGCTATTGAAAAAGTTCGGGGAGACCCTCTCGAAAGGAGCTATGATTTGGTACCATAATTTACCACCAAATTTCATCGATTCTTTTGCCATGTTAGCAGATTCGTTCGTAAAAGCGCATGCTGGAGCCATAAAGGTTGCAACGAGAAAATTAGACCTCTTCAAAGTAAAGCAAAGGCAGGGAGAGATGCGGAGGGAATTGGTATCCCGATTTCAAATGGAACGCATGGAATTACCCCCGGTCACCGACGACTGGGCCGTACAAGCTTTCACACAAGGGTTGAACGAGCTAAGTTCGGCAGCATCACATCGGCTGAAGCAAAATTTGATCGAGTATCCGACGGTAACTTGGGCAGATGTGCATAACCGATATCAATCAAAAATTAGGGTCGAGGATGATCAGTCGGGGACCCCGTACGGACCTGTTCATCAGAATAGGACAGTTATTAATCAAAAGCAGATCGACAGAGAGCAAAGGTCAAACAGAGACCGATATCGACCGTACGTCACCGATCGAGTAAACAATGGTTCAACACGCAGCGCAGTTCGGAACAGTCAAAGAATTGATCGGGGACAAAATTCTCGAGGGCTTATGAGTAAGAGCGGCTTCGACAAATATGCCGAGCCTATAGAAGCACCTCGATTATCAGAATATAACTTCAGCGTTGGCGCATCCGCTCTCGTGTCGGCCATCGGACGCATCGAAGACACTAAATGGCCTCGACCAATGCAAACCAATCCTGCCCAGAGAAATCCCAATCAAACGTGCGAATATCATGGTACCCATGGCCACAGAACGGAAGATTGCAAGCAACTAAGAGAGGAAATAGCTCGCCTATTTAACAAAGGGCATCTTCGGGAGTTTCTGAGTGATAGGGCAAATAGCCATTTTAGAAGTAGGGATTTCGGCAAGCAGAACGAGCAAGAAGAACCACAGCACGTTATCCACATGATCATCGGCGGCACCGATACCCCCGGGGACCGATGCTTAAGCGCACTAAAACATCGATGGTGAGGGAAAAGCGATCTCGGACTCAAGATTACGCACCCATGGGGATTTTGTCCTTCGGTGATGAAGATGCAGAGGGGGTCATCCAACCTCACAATGACGCACTGGTAATATCTGTACTCGTAAATAAAACTAAAATTAAGCGCGTGTTGATCGATCTAGGTAGCTCGGCCAATATCATTCGATTGAAGGTAGTAGAGCAGCTCGACTTGCAGGATCGGATCGTACCTGCAACTCTGGTCCTAAACGGGTTCAATATGGCATGCGAAACCACCAAAGGGGAGATAGCCTTACCAATAAACGTGGCTGGAACTGTCCAGGAAATAAAGTTTCACGTGATCGAAGGCGATATGAGGTATAACGCCCTTTTCGGAAGGCCATGGATCCACAACATGAGAGCCGTGCCTTCGACCCTACACCAGGTCCTCAAATTTCCGGCGTCGGGAGATGTCAAAATGGTATACGGAGAGCAACCAGCTGCAAAAGAAATGTTCGTCGTCGATGAAGCCAAACCAATGTCCTCACTTTCGCTGATAAAAGGATCGGGCCCGGAAGGAGAACGGGACACCAAATAGCATTCAAAGACAGCAACTTCAACCCAACCAGACAACCAGAAAGTCGAAGAGGATGGGGACCAAAGGGTCCCTCGATCTTTCGTAATTCCCGATGACTCTGATGCCACAAAATCGACGATCGAGGAGCTAGATCAAGTCATATTAATCGAGCGCCGGCCCGAGCAAAAGGTATACTTGGGAACGGGGTTGAGCCCCGAACTCAGGAAGAAACTCATTCAATTTCTTATCAATAACATTGATTGTTTCGCCTGGTCCCATTTATATATAACAGGGGTCCCGCCGGACATAACAACGCATCAGCTAAGTTTGGACCATAGGTTCAGACCGGTGAAGCAAAAAAGAAGACCCCAGTCCGATAGAAAGAACGCCTTCATAAAGGACGAGGTAACCAAACTTCTCAAAATAGGGTCCATTCGGGAGGTAAAATATCCCGAATGGTTAGACAACGTAGTTGTAGTCCCTAAAAAATGGGACAAACTTAGAATGTGCGTGGACTATAAGGATTTGAACAAAGCATGCCCCAAAGATTCTTTTCCGTTGCCCAACATCGATCGCATGATCGATGCCACGGCCGGCCACGAGATCCTCACTTTTCTCGATGCCTATTCCGGTTATAATCAAATACAGATGAACCCGAAGGACCAGGAAAAAACCTCATTTGTCACCAAATATGGAACGTATTATTATAATGTGATGCCCTTCGGGCTAAAAAACATAGGGGCCACTTACCAACGCCTAGTGAATAAAATGTTCGAAGAACAAATAGGAAAATCAATGGAAGTTTATATTGATGACATGTTAGTCAAATCCCTGTGCGCAGAGGACCATTTAATTCATTTGCAGGAAACGTTCGAGATTCTGAGGAAATACAAAATGAAGCACAACCCCGAAAAATGTGCCTTCGGGGTCGGTTCGGGCAAGTTCCTCGGCTTCATGGTATCACATTGGGGAATAGAGATTAACCCCGATAAAATCAGGGCCGTCGAAGATATCACCGTCATAGACAGCGTGAAGGTCGTGCAAAGACTAACGGGTCGGATCGCCGCCCTAAGCCGATTCAGATCGAGATCGTCCGATCGAAGTCATAAATTTTTTTCTCTACTCAAAAAGAAGAACGATTTTTCTTGGACCCCGGAGTGCCAACAAGCATTAGAAGGACTAAAATGATATCTATCAAGCGCACCACTGCTTCACACTCCAAAAACCAATGAGAAACTTTGTTTGTACTTGGCAGTATCGGAAGTCGCCGTAAGCGGTGTCCTAGTTCGAGAAGAGCAAGGTACGCAATTCCCAGTTTATTATATAAGTCAAACCTTAGGAGAGGCGAAAACTAGATATCCGCTCCTAGAAAGGTTGGCGCTTGCACTGATAAGTGCCTCAAGGAAGTTAAGGCCATACTTCCAATGTCACCCCATATGCGTATTGTCTACTTACCCACTTCATAATATTTTGCACAAACTCGAGTTATCAGGCCGACTGGCCAAATGGGCCGTCGAACTCAGTGGGTACGATATAGAATATCGACCCCGTACGGCCATCAAGTCTCAAGTCCTAGCAGACTTCGTGGCCGATTTCACACCAGCCCTCATACCCGAAGCCGAAAAAGAACTGTTGAAATCAGGTACATCATCGGGGGTATAGATCCTTTTTATGGATAGGGCTTCAAACGTAAAGGGGTCCGGGCTGGACATAGTTTTGAAACCACCCACGGGTGGCATTATTAGAAAATCTATTAAAACTATCAAGTTGACTAACAATGAGGCCGAGTATGAATCCATGATTGCAGGTCTCGAGCTAGCTAGAAATTTAGGAGCAGAAATCATTGAAGCCAACTGCGACTCCTTGCTGGTGGTAAGTCAAGTAATAAAACTTTCGAAGTTCGAGAAGGTAGAATGCAGAGGTATTTAGATAAACTGCTTATCACTTTGCGCCATTTCAAACGATGGACTTTACGACATGTGCCACGGGAACAGAATAATGAGGCCGACGCACTGGCGAAATTGGGGTCATCGATCGAGGTAGATGATACGGGCTCGGGGAATGTAGTTCAACTTTCAAGATCGGTAATCGAAGAAGGACACGCCGAAATAAATTCTACAAGCTTAACCTGGGATTGGAGAAACAAGTATATCGAATATTTGAAAAACGGAAAACTCCCATTGGACCCTAAAGATTCCAGAACCCTACGGACCAAGGCTGTTCGATTCACTCTGGCTTCAGATGGAACACTGTACCGAAGAACGTTCGACGGACCATTGGCGGTATGCTTGGGTCCGGGGGATGTCGATTATGTCCTACGGGAAGTGCATGAGGGTACTTGCGGGAATCACTCTAGAGCCGACACATTAGCCCAAAAAATAATCAGAGCAGGGTATTATTGGATCGATATTGTGATGACTCAAAATGTCATCTTTAAATTTAATGATTAATTATATGATCTAAGCACTATTTACCATTACTCGACTTGAGTGTGCAGTCCGTAAAAAAAATTCGGAAAAGTTTTCTGGTGAAAAATGGATTAAAATGTGAATTAGAGCTTTAAAACTCAATTGAGTTAACTTTGGTCAACATTTTAAGCAAACAGACTCGGATCAGTATTTTGACAATTTTGGTAGGTCTGTATCATGATTTGGGACTTAGGTGTATGCCCGAAATCAAATTCCGAGGTCCCTAGCCAGAGATATGGAATTTTGATTAAAAAAATAAAAGTTTAAGTTCAAATAGTGACCGGATGTCAAATTATATGCAAACGACCCCGGAATAGAATTTTGATGATTCCAACAGCTCTGTATGGTGATTTTGGACTTAAGAACGTGATCGAAATTTTATTTGGAAGTCCGTAGTAGAATTAGGCTTGAAATGCCGAAAGTTGAATTTTTTGGAAGTTTGACCGACGGGTTGACTTTTTGATATCGGGGTCGAAATCCAATTCTGAAATTTTTTATAAATCCATATGTCATTTATGACTTGTGTGCAAAATTTGAGGTCAATCGGAATTGATTTGATATGTTTCGGCGCAAAATATAGAAGTTGGAAGATTTGAAAACTCATAATTCGATTCGATGCGCGATTCGTAATTTCGGCGTTGTTTGGCATGGTTTGAAGCCTCAACTAAGTTCATATTATATTTTGGGACATGTTGGTATATTTGGTTAAGGTACCGAGGGCTTCGGGTGGATTTCGGAAGGTTAACGGAATGAATTTCGGACAAAAAGGAGCTGCTGGAATTTTTCTACTGCAGAAGCTGTTTTTGGACAGCAACCGGTGCAATCGCAGAGCTGACTTTGGAAGCTTATATCTCGAAATCTATAAGGAATCTGAACATTTTCAAAACATGAAAGTTGTAGCCCTTTGATTCTAGTTTCCAGAATGATAAACCATTTATCATTCAGACATTTATACAAAATGTTATGATCGATTGACTGAAGCTGCTACTGCAGATTTTTGCGATAGCAGTGTGCATCGCCAGAAATTTCTGCTGCACAGGGCTGATTTTGGGAGCTTATATCTCGCAATCTATAAGGAGTTGGGCGATGAGCAAAACATGAAAGTTGTAGTACATTGTATCTAGTTTGCAGAACTTTAAACCGTTTGGTAGTTGGAATTGAGTACAAGAAGTTATGATTGATATAATACAGGCTGTCGAGGAAGAGTTTGATGTTTTCAACATGAGCATGTAATGATCCAAAAGTCCATTATTAGTTCTAGAGATCGAAATTCGATTTCGAGACTTTCGACATTTTGATAATGAATTATAGGAGTGATCTGAAAAGTTTGGTCTAATTTCATCAAGTCGCGATTGAGTTTTAAGCGCGAAATATGAGTTAATTGTTTAACGAGCAAAATTAGTATCACATTGAGCAAATGAGCTCCGAATTGAGTTTCGATTGAACGAATGGGTTCGTAGTTTTATTTGTGACTCATAGGAACAAGAATCGTCGAATTTCGAGTTTGTATGATGGAGTTAGAGCCTTTTTAGTAAAATAAAACTACTGGTGTAAATAGTCCAGGTGTGCACCTTTAGCGACCAGATGTGACACTTTTAGCGACGGGATTGGACTTTTAGCGACCGGAATAGTGTTTTGAGGGCAGAAACTTAAGGACCAAAAATGGTCATTTCCTTCATTTCGTTTTGGAGTTTTGGAGCACGGTTCTTGGGCGATTTTGAGGATTTCTTCAAGACTTCAACTTGGGGGTAAGTGTTCTATATCCAAATGTGATTATATTTCATAAATTCATGGTCATATTCATCATTTATTTCGGATTTAAATGGAAGAAATCAAGATTTTTGCAAAATCTTCCAAAAACGAAAATTTAAGATTTGGAGGTCGAGTTGTTATCGGATTTTGGTAAAATTGGTATGGGTGGACTCGTAATTGAATGGTTTATCGGATTTTATAAGTTTCATCGAATTCCGAGATGTGGGCCCCACGGGCAAATTTTGAGCTAATTTCGGATTTTAATGAAAATGTAATATTTTCTTATGAAAGTGATTACTATAATTTTTTTTGACTGTATCGAATTAATTATGACTAGATACGAGTCAATCGGAGTTGGAAATTCGAGAAAAAAGCATAATACTTGGTTAAATTGGAGCAAGTCGAGGTAAGTGACTTGTCTAACCTTGTGTGGGGAAATTTTCCCTAGGATTGGTATTGATGTGATTATTAAAATATGTTGAAAGTTGTGTGCACGAGGTGACGAGTGTGTACACGGGCTAAATTGCGAAAGATTATATTTTTAAATTGTGTAGATCACTGTTGCACATTTATTAAATTATTTTATCTTGTTATATTCTTCATCATTGATCTGAGATATATACTTCAAATTTGTTTGATCTTTTCTTACTAATTGTTTTACCTGTTTAGTTGAAACTTGGTTTCTTTTATTCTATGCATTATTTGAAGGTTGATTTTTTTTTAAATTAAATATTATTAATATGAAGTATTTGATATTTTTAAACTTGATATTGAAGCAACGTAGTAAAGATTTTAAAATATTATTTTCCTAAATTATTTACTCCTGAATATTTTTATACTCATTGTGAGGGAGCCGTGAGCTCTTTATTATGGAAGAATATTATTGATGAATTATTTTGACATGAGCTGTGAACTCTTTATTGTGGAAAACTATTATTGATGATTTATTTTGGCATGAGCCGTAAGCTCTTTATTGTGGCAAACTATTATTGATGATTTACTTTGGCATGAGCCGTGAGCTCTTTATTGTGGCAAACTATTATTGATAATTTATTTTGGCATGAGCCGTGAGCTCTTTATTGTGGAAAAATATTTTTTTTGAATTATTTTGGCAAGTTAAATTATTTGAGCACTTGAGGTGCAAATTGTGATATATTGTGATATTGATACGCATGCGGTGGTATAAGGTCTGGGTGTTGAAACGCATGCGGTGAGATAAGGGTGGCTTGATACGCGTGGCTAGTAGGGGAACTACTAGAAGTCATGCGGTGTGATAAGGGGGGCTAAAACGCGGGATGCTATTTCGAAAAAAATATTTTCTTTAAATAAATTGTGAAGGCTCCCGCGGTGATATAAGGAAATGAGATATTGTGAATTTATTTATGATTTGGGACTACGAGGCGGTACCTCGGGAGTGCCCTTGTTGATATTGATTTATGGCCGTAGTTGCCTTTGATTATTATTGTGATTTTCATAAAGTTGAAGGAAATTCTGTTTTGATTTCCACGAGATATTATTTGCAATTATTTGGTGTCATTAAATGTGACATACTATTTGATTCATTTTCAATGTCATTTTATTTTACTACATTGATAAACATTTTACCATGCCATTATTATATTCCAGTAGGGCCTCACCTGACCTCGTCACTACTCTACTGAGGTTAGGCTTGGCACTTACTGGGTACCGCTGTGGTGTACTCATACTACGCTTCTGCATATCTTTTTGTGCAGATCCAGGTATATTTTACTAGCCTAGACATCATTGAGTTACCTGCGCACGGAGACTTCGAGGTATATCTGCCAGCGTCCGCAGACTCCGGAGTCCCCTTCTATCATTTTATATTGCTTCCTTATATTTTATCTAGACCTTGACATATAGAGACATTGAGAATAAATTCTTAGAAGCTTGTGACTTATTTCTACCGGGTTTTGGGAGTTGAAATTGTTTGAATTGTAGTTTATTTATTTCAGATATTTATTATTATTTCGCATTGATAGGCTTACCTAGTCTTAGAGACCAGGTGCCATCACGACATCCTACGGAGGGAATTTGGGGTCGTGACAGATATGGGCAAAGATACGAAGGAATTCGTTCGTAAATGTGATAAATGTCAAAGGTTCGCACCAATGATCCACCAGCCCGGAGAACAACTCCACTCGGTCCTATCCCTATGGCCTTTCATGAAATGGGGAATGGATATCGTCGGCCCTCTACCATCGACTCCAGGTAAAGCCAAATTCATTTTGTTTATGACTGACTATTTTTCTAAATGGGTTGAAGCACAGGCATTCGAGAAAATAAGAGAGAAAGAAGTTATTGACTTTATTTGGGATCATATCATATGCCGATTCGGGATACCCGCCAAAATAGTATGTGACAATGGAAAGCAATTCACTGGCGGCAAAGTAACAGGATTCCTCGAAGACCATAAAATAAGAAGGATACTGTCGACGCCGTACCACCCCAGTGGGAACGGGCAGGCCGAATCAACGAATAAAACTGTCATTCAAAACTTAAAGAAGAGATTGAACGATTCTAAAGGGAGATGGAGAGAAATCCTACCCGAAGTCCTTTGGGCATATCGGACAACATCAAAATCCAGTACAGGGGCGACCCCGTTCTCCTTAGTATATGGATCCAAAGTATTGATACCAGTCGAGGTTGGTGAACCCAGTGCCAGATTTCGATTCTCGACGGAAGAATCAAATAACGAGGCTATGAACACAAGCCTCGAACTATCGGACGAAAGGCGAGAAACTGCCCTCGTCCGGATGGCCGCCCAAAAGCAGCGAATCGAAAGGTATTATAATCGAAGAACCAAGCTCAGCTATTTCAAGCCTGGAGACTTAGTGTTGAGAAAAATTACCATCAATACCCGGAATCCGAATAAAGGGAAGCTAAGACCGAATTGGGAAGGACCATATCAGGTACTCGAGGACATCGGAAAGGGGTCGTACAGGATCGGCGTTATAAACGGCAAACAGTTATCAAGCAACTGGAATGTATCACATCTAAAACGGTACTACTGTTAAGGTACAACCTTTCCATATTCGTTTATATCTTAAAACTGACCCCTGCATAAGTCCGAACAAGGGACGGATCTCTCATCAGAAAGCACGCGTTGCACTCTTTTTTCCTTATACTGGTTTTATCCCAAATAGGTTTTTCGGCAAGGTTTTTAATGAGGCAACCACTGGTCGTGCAGCATTTATAATGATATCCGAGGCCCCGTAAGAGAGTTACTTCACAGCAACAGGGTCCCGATCGAAAAACTGTAAAGAGCCAAATGGTCGAAGCGAGCCATGCTCGTATAAATTGGCCCGAACCCGGGCGTGTAATAACATGCGAAGAATTAAGATATAATGCGACCATTAAGCCTACGGGCTATTTTTTCATTTCGAGTTCGAGCAAACACTCACTCGACCAAATAGCCTACGGGCTGCATCAATTCGAGTTCGAATCATTCACTCGACCAGGCCTACAGGCTATTTTTCATCTCAAGTTCGAGCAAACACTCACTCGACCAAATAGCCTACGGGCTGCATCAATTCGAGTTCGAATCATTCACTCGACCAGGCCTACGAGCTATTTTTTATTTCGAGTTCGAGCAAACACTCACTCGACCAAATAGCCTACGGGCTGCATCAATTCGAGTTCGAATCATTCACTCGACCAGGCCTAAGGGCTATTTTTTCATTTCGAGTTCGAGCAAATACTCACTCGACTAAATAGCCAACGGGCTGCATCAATTCGAGTTCGATTCATTCACTTGACCAGGCCTACGGGCTATTTTTTATTTTGAGTTCGAGCAAACACTCACTCGACAAAATAGCCTACGGGCTGCATCAATTCGAGTTCGAATCATTCACTCGACCAGGCCTACGGGTTATTTTTCATTTCAAGTTCGAGCAAACACTCACTCGACCAAATAGCCTACGGGCTGCATCAATTCGAGTTCGAATCATTCACTCGACCAGGCCTACGGGCTATTTTTTATTTCGAGTTCGAGCAAACACTCACTCGACCAAATAGCCTACGGGCTGCATCAATTCGAGTTCGAATCATTCACTCGACCAGGCCTAAGGGCTATTTTTTCATTTCGAGTTCGAGCAAATACTCACTCGACCAAATAGCCAATGGGCTGCATCAATTCGAGTTCGATTCATTCACTCGACCAGGCCTACGGGCTATTTTTTATTTTGAGTTCGAGCAAACACTCACTCGACCAAATAGCCTACGGGCTGCATCAATTCGAGTTCGAATCATTCACTCGACCAGGCCTACGGGCTATTTTTTATTTCGAGTTCGAGCAAACACTCACTCGACCAAATAGCCTACAGGCTGCATCAATTCGAGTTCGAATCATTCACTCGATCGAGCCTACGAGCTATTTTTTATTTCGAGTCCGAGCAAACACTCACTCGACCAAATAGCCTACGGACTGCATTAATTCGAGTTCGAATCATTCACTCGATCAAGCCTACGGTCTATTTTTTATTTTTTATTTCGAGTTTGAGCAAACACTCATTCGACCAAATAGCCTACGGGTTACATCAATTCGAGCACAACCAAACACTCGCTCGATCGTTAAAAGCCTAAAGGGCTACATTGCCCTAAGTTTGAATAAACGCTCGCTCGGTTGCAGAGACCACGAGGTTCAAGTTTGATTAAGTGGTTTAATACGTAGAGATATGCCTATACACAAAATTTATCTACATAGGTGGCTACAGCAAAAAAAAAAAAAAAAATTAAATGAGAGCGGTCTCTTCTTTATGAGGTTCCCCCCGTTCTCGTATCCGCTTTTGCTCCCATCGTCGTCGTCATCATCATCGGAAACCAGAGCTTCAGCATCAGCTTCGAGTTCTTTTGCCCTTTTTATCTCTTCTGTGAGATTGAAGCCGCGAGCATGAATCTCCTCGAGAGTTTCTCTCCTGGATCGGTACTTAGCAAGTTCGGCGACCCAATGCGCCCGACCATTGGCGGATTCGGCTGCCTCTCTTGCCTGAACTTGGGCAGCTTCAGCATCAGCCCGATAGACGCCCACGAGCGCATCCGCATAAGTCTTTGCCATTTCAGCATCGGATTCGGCCTTGGCGAGTACTGAGGCCATCCGAGCCTCAAGCTCCTCAATTTTTCTTGCTTGAACCAGGCCTTTTTCCTTCATTTTCTGAAGTTGGGTTTCAGACGACGATAACTGGGCTCGAGCAGTCTCTTTTTCTGCATCAAAGCGGTCCATACCTTCTTTCCACCGCAAGGATTCCATCCTTATCACATCGACCTCCTCATGCAGCTTCCCTATCATCTCGATTTTTTGCTGCAGCTGTGAGACCGAAATGTTAGCTACCGTTCTGGTATCGAACCCATGGGTTTTCAAAAGCATCATTACCTGCTCAGACAAATCATTCTGGTCTCGATAAGCCTTGGCCAGCTCGGCTCGGAGATCTTTTATTTCCTTCTCTCTCTGCCCTAAGGAAAGTTTGAGAGAGTTTCTCTCATCGGTAGCGCATTTCAGGTCGGCCGCGTATCGATGCAGCTCATTCTAGGAACGAGAACATTGTTCTCAATGGACCGCCGTAGCCTATGAAGGAACAAGAAGCGAAATTAACGAAAGATGAACATAAAGGCAATACCAACAAAAACATTTTTAAAAGACTCACTTGGTTCAAAGCCTGCCGCAAACCGTGAAAAAGATCTGATTCATCACCGGCACCGGCAACATCCTCGATACTAGTAAACAGGTCATGAAACGGATCCTCTTCATCGTGAGGCCTACCTAGATCGAGGGCTCCTAGAGCTTGAGCTTCCCGAATCACCCCTGCGAAAAAGCGGGAAAGGTAGGCGAGTCCTCGATCGTTGCTGCCCCAAGTGACTCGCTCGGAGCATTCCCCTCGGCTTGGAGGGGTTCGAAAGGCTCTTCGATTGTAACCCCTGCCGGTTGATTCCGATGAGAGGAGTCTTCGACATCCGATAGTTCGGGGACTCTACCAGAACCTCTCTCCGGTATATTTTCAGTTCGAGACGGATCCCCATAGGGCATCATCGATCCAGCCGGCGTTGAAGCATCGGTAGCTCTCTTCGTCCGGACCGCCAGCGTGGACTCATTATCCTCTTCCTCTTCTTCCTCATCCCTTAGGCGCAAAACGGATTCTATGATCAAAGGAATAACATTCTTGTTCGGCTTACGAGCCGTCCTTTTCTTCGGTTTTGGATATTCGGGCAACGAAGCTCTCTTCCTTTTATTTTTCTTCACCGGCTTTGGAATGAAGGTCGAGACATCCTCCTCATTAGACAGAGGTCTCAAGACCGCATCCTTACCCAAACCTGCATATGGGAAACCTTATAAAAAATATCGAGAAATGCCTCGTCGGAGTCCGAGAAATGAGCTTACCGTGATTTTTGGCCTCCCACCGACCCTTAGACAAATCACGCCATGAGCGTTCGGCGTATGTGAAAGTCGAAACAAGATCCCATACCCAATTCTTGAGCTTGGGAACCGCTCCGGGCATCCAGGGAACCGCTACATCACGAAAAGAGGAGTATCGATAAGAGAAAAAAATGAAAGAACGAAATAGAAGCAATAGCAAAATCACACTTACGTTTCAAATTCCACTCCTCGGGAAAGAGCATCTTTTCAGTCGGGATCAGGTCCGAAGTCCTTACTCGAACGAACCTGCTCATCCAACCCAGTCCATGTCCTCGTCAATGCTCGAGAACAAAGCCTTGGTAGTCCGACGCTGGAGTTTTATTAACCCTCCCCAAAAAGTCGGGGACGGTACAGCCGGATAAGATGATCGAGGGTGAACGACATCCCCTCGATTTTGCTCACGAAATATCGGATCAGAATAATGATCCGCCACAAAGAAGGATGGACCTGGCCTAAGGTTACCTGATACTGTCGACAGAAGTCGATAACGATGGAATCGAGGGGACCCAAAGTGAAAGGGTAAGTATATACGTTCAAAAACCCTTTCACGTGAGAAGTGATGTCTTCGTCAGGGGTAGGTATTATCACTTCTTTTTCCCCCCAATTGCAGTCCTTCTTTAACAGATCGAGGTGCTTCTCAGTAATCGAACACATGTACCTCGATACCGGCTCACACCGGCCAGGGACCGATGAACCTTTATCAACTTTAAAATCTGAAGTAAGGACGCACGCTTCGGGGACACACTCCTCTGGCCATGGCTCCGCCGATGTCTCATCGGCGACACAATGTGAAGATGAAGCTTTCTCTTTCTGAGAAACGGTTTGCGATGTTTTCACCATATTTTTGAATTAAAAAATAAGGAGTAGAAGAAAGTGATAGAGATTTGGTAGAATTGAGGGGTCTTTTCGGAAAGAAATCACAGCTTTTTTGGTAGGCTGTAGAGTATAAAGAAGAAATTGAGAAATTTTAGAAGATAGAAGATGCAAAAATGGTAAAAGATAAAGGTGAGAGTTATTTATAGGTTCAAAGCGACGGCGGTTCGTTATCAACGGTGGCCGACCACCGCCTGACATGCATTAAATGCCTTGAAAGACTAAACCGATAGGATAGCTATCATGTGCGTAATGGTCGAACTTGATGGAATCGACAAGATATAATCCGATCGAGCCATTGAAAATCATATCGTTTCTCGCCATATTTCTTTCTGAGAAACGAGGGGATTATCTGTACACGGTCGAAATGGGTTTCAGCCTTGGCATGTCCGGTACGGTTAGAAGGGTGGTGTATCGAAGTAAGATCCCGAAGGGGGGAACGAACTAACCTAGAGCCCGGGGAGGCCGGTTCGTGTTGAGATCGATATCATAATCAAACTCGAACAAGAATCGAACCATGGCGCAGGTAGATCTATCGTGCTGATAATCCAAAAACTAACCTACATCGACCTGGAATCCATCCGAGGGCTCGAACCAGGATCGGGCTCGAACCAAGATCACGAGTTCGAGCCGAAATCAAGCTCGAACCAAAATTGAGGATTCTAAGCAAGATCGAGCTCGCAGACAAAAGCCGTTGTAATCCCACTAGAGGGAATCTTGGCAGAAATTATGAAAAAGCTGATTTATCATGGGTCTCCCACTGAATATTTATTTTATTATACTTGGAGCCAAACCCTTTGACTATAAAAGGGCTTGTTTATCATTCTTGTAGGGCATTTTTTTTTAGACTTAGACTATCAAAAACTGTATTATTTCCTCTGTAAGCAAGGGTGATATTTCTAGTTTCTTAGATTGATTCTATTTTGTTAAATCCTAAATTCACTGTTCATAATTGATTCGCCTGGATTACGTTTTCTCCAACCTATATTCATCCTTTTATTTATCCTAGCATTCTGTATTAAGTTGTACCACATATCTTTAAAACTGCGTATAAATTTAACTATATCCATTTTTCGGGTAAACAATCGTACATATGTCTTTCACAGTTCCAATTAAATCTAACGATCACAGTTTGTTCATCAAAATGCTCTCTTTTTTAATAGAGATCAAAATGCTACTTTACAAACTTAAAGCACCAAAACTATATAGGAGTATAATTTAAGGGACCATCTTAAATTTGTGAGGAACTTTGTGTTCTCTTTTAGCAGATAAGAAATTTCATTTCTTCTTCTCCTTCTCCAGCGAGATTGAGATTCGACTGTGAGTAGCTTACTTCACCTCTTTTTCTTTGTAATAGGCATAGTAATTTCTATATTTAAGTAACCGAAGCGGTTGTTGAAAAGTTAATTTGATAGATCTGAGAGTTGTTAATGATTTTGAAACATCATAATATTTGCAGTAGAGTGTCCAATCGATCTCAAAATCTATGAATTTGAGTTCCTTTCGCTGTGGAGTAACTACAATTGAGAATTGAGGTGAATTCGGGGACTTGAATCCTGAACATTGCTTTTAATCGACCTCACTAGAAATTGAGAATTTAGCTGAATTTGGGTGCTTGAATGCTAAAACATTTATAGGGTTTGAGTAAATTCAAGACTTTTTCAACTTCCGCGGAAAACTACAAACAATTCACTCAATGGGGGTCTTTTCATGGATAAATTGGTTAGTAGGAGGACAAGTTTTTGCCAGAGAAGAGAAAGGGACGTTTGTGTTTGGACTTTTGGAGCAATAATTCGGTTCAACTGGGATATTTTCCTAGGTACACTCTTTCTTTGCAGCTTCATCCTCTTGTACTTTTAGTTGTTCATTGTGTACATATTACAATGGAGTTTGGTGCAGGAGGGTAGTCTTTGAAGGAATTTTCGACTTCCTTCTATTAAAGTTCAAAGAAAACTCAATAACAATAATTCAAATCAACTGGAGTAGAGCATTAAGAAGCTTCACAAAAATTTCCTACAACTTCTAATCCTACAGTGTATATTAGTTGACTAGGTCCAATACAATAATTCTACGGAGTAGAGCCCATCTCATACAAACATTTCATATTTGAACTTTTGAAGTACTAAATTGTTTTATTTCTTCTCTCCTATTATAATCAGTTGAACTCTTATCACAACCACAATCTTACCACACGGTTTTGTTTCTTCTTTTCAGACGTACAATTGAATCCATGGTTCTGCGAGTATTTCGCAGTTTCCTCGATGGAACTACAAAGTCTTTCTAAGTTTTAGAGGTGAAGATACTCGGAAAACATTTACAGGTCGCCTGTACAAACACTTGGAAAACATGGGAATTAAAGCCTTTCAAGATGACAAAAGGCTAGAGCATGGCGCATTGTATCCGAAGAACTCTTGAAAGCTATTGAAGAATCTCAAGTTGCCGTCATCATTTTCTCAAAGAATTATGCTACATCGAGGTGGTGCTTGGATGAACTAGTGAAGATCATGGATTGCAAGAATCAGTTTGGACAAATTGTCATACCGGTCTTCTATGATGTGGATCCATCCGAAGTCCGAAACCAGAGGGAGAGCTTTGCAGAAGCCTTTGCCAAACATGAATCAAAGTATAAGGATGATGTTGAAGGAATGCAAAAGGTGCAAAGATGGAGGA
This sequence comes from Nicotiana tabacum, assembly GCF_000715075.1. Classification (NCBI taxonomy): domain Eukaryota; kingdom Viridiplantae; phylum Streptophyta; class Magnoliopsida; order Solanales; family Solanaceae; genus Nicotiana; species Nicotiana tabacum. The sequence continues at coordinate 5,265,378 of NC_134090.1, forward strand.
CTGCTCTAACTGCTGCCGCAAATCTAAAAGGATATGACACCTGCAAATTATGTGACGGGTGAGTTAAAAACACATAAACTGGAACAGAGGGAATAATTTCTATTCAAATTTGGATGCTTCTATGAGGACTGGGTACACATATTCTACTCTAGAACAGAGAATCTGTACCTCAAAATGAGTTAAACAGAATCTTAAATAATTTTTTTCATATTTTCTCGAAAAAGAATGATAGCTGATTATATATGTTTCTATAAGTACGAAGGGATAGTTCCTAGCAATATTACTCAATAACATTGTTACATAGATACTATGTTGGTTGGCTCTTCAAGAGTTTGATTTATGTGCTTAGTCCTTTTTATCATAATTGTGTACTCTACGTCTACGGTGTGCTTGTTATTGACTTAATTTCTTACTTGTATATATCAACAATCTTTTTTTTCCCGTAGGATTGAATCAGACTGTATTCAACACATTGTTGACCAAATTTCCAAATTATGCAAGATAGCTTTATCCCTGCAAGATGTTGTGGGAATAAATACTCATTTAGAGAAAGTAAAATCCCTACTAGAGATAGAAACTAATGATGTTCGTATCCTGGGGATTTGTGGCATGGGAGGAGTCGGTAAAACGACAATAGCAAAAGCCATTTTTGATACACTCTCGTATCAGTTTGAAGCTGCTTGTTTCCTTGCGGATGTTAAAGAAAATGAAAAAAGATATCAACTGCATTCTTTACAAAACACTCTTCTCTCTAAATTGTTAAGAAGCAAAGATGATTGCGTCAATAATAAGCTTGAAGGGAAGCAGATGATTCCGGACAGACTTTGTTCTAAGAAGGTCCTAATTGTGCTTGATGACATAGATGATGGAGAACAATTGGAGTATTTAGCAGGTGATCTTAGTTGGTTTGGTAAGGGCACTAGAGTTATCGTAACAACTAGAGACAAGCATTTGATAGGGAAGAATGATGTAATATATGAAGTGACTACACTACCTGATCATGAAGCTACGCAGTTGTTCAAGCAATATGCTTTTAAAGAAGAAGATCCAGATGTGTGTTTTGAGAAGCTAATATTGGACGTAGTAAGTCATGCTAAAGGCCTTCCTTTAGCCCTCAAAGTGTGGGGTTCTTCGTTACATAAGAGGGATATAACTGTTTGGAGAAGTGCTATAGAGCAAACGAAAGTCAATTCTAATTCAAAAATTGTTGAAAAGCTCAAAATTAGTTATGATGGATTAGATCCCATACAACAAGAGATGTTTCTAGATATAGAATGCTTCTTACGAGGGGAAGGAAAAGATTACATCCTACAAATTCTTGAGAGTTGTCATATTGGAGCTGAATACGGATTGCGCATTTTAATTGACAAATCTCTTGTGTTCATCTCTGAATATAATCGGATTCAAATGCATGACTTAATACAGGATATGGGTAAATATATAGTGAACATGCAAAAATATCCGGGGGAACGTAGCAGACTATGGCTCGCCGAGGATTTCGATGAAGTGATGATCAACAATACAATAAGTAGGCTAAACCATGCAATAATATTTAATTTCTAGTTTTCATATTCAATGACATATAGGGCAGTCAATTCCAATTATTTGTTCTTCTTGCTTCATATTCTTGCATGTACGCCATTTTAGTTGTTTACTTTTGCAGGAGAAGCAAAAGTAACATTAGTTGGCTAACGCGGCATAATTCGTCAAGTAGGCACTTTAATTAATGTTGCCTAATTCGCTTATGTTATTAAGCTATGAATTAGTTTAGTAGCCGCTTAAGCTGTTTAATCCAACTTTCATTCTTTGGATTAACTTAAAATTTGTATGTTATTTTGTACATAATAACTCAATCAGGAATTTTTAAAGATGATATCACTAGATATTTACCCCGAGTAACTTTTTATTAATATAAATCCTCAAATGAAAAAGTAAAAATTAGGAGGGACAAAACTTACCTTACCAATACTCAATCAAGAATTCACTTTACCATTGATTATTTTTTATTTGAAAAATGACAGTTTGTTGGTACTGTTTCAAATAATTTCGTTCTATCATTGCATGGAAAACTTTTAGACTTGACTTAAAAAAGTTCTCAGAAAATGCATTATTAGAAAATTGAATTAGAGACTTAATTGCACTAAGTATTTCTCTTAAGCGACCTATTTCTTAAAGAAGACCTAACTAATACTCCCTTAAATTTTTTTAGTGGTGCTAGCTAGCTCTTCAACGAAGTTTGGCATTGAGAGGAGTCCAAAAGTAGTCATAATGGCAAGTAAATTTTATACTTTGTTGACTAATGATCTTTTTGCCAGGGGACCAAGGCAGTGGAAGCAATCTGGTTTCGTTATTTTGAAAAACTGTGCTTTAACAAAGAGGCAATGAAAAATATGAAAAGGCATAGGATATTATACATACATGAGCAGGACGGGCATTTGCAGATCCATGGTGGCTGCATTGAGTACCTGTCCAACAACTTGCGTTGGTTTGTGTGGGATCTCTATCCTTGTGAGTCATTGCCAACTAATTTTGAACCCAGAAAGCTTGTTCATCTTAATCTCAGTTTCAGTTTAGTGCGTCATCTATGGACGGGAACAAAGGTACAATGGTTGAGTTCTATTTTATTTTTGTTTTCCTCTATAACTATTTTTGTCCTTTAGTGATGTCTTTCGTCCCGTTTTATTTGAGAGACTTTCTATTTTAGCTTTTCTGAGAATTATGATGCCTGTCTTTAAATGAAACAAAGTTATTAATTCCACAAACTCAAATTAATGTGTTTTATACTATTTTGTGTTGTCATATTGTTACTATAAGATATTTATTTCTTTTTCTTTTTTCAAATCTTTCCATCATAATTTTAACTAATAAGCTCAAATTTAAACTCATACAACATTTTCTTAACAAGACATGAATCTCATCATAGGTTTTATGCGTGCGAGTGAAGAAAAACTTATTAAAATAAAAGTAGTTCATTCTGTACAACTATTTTCTAGAATGATATATAAGCTTTCATACATTGCTTCTGAATTTAACACTTTGTTTTTCCCGTTCAATATTACACTTCGTTAAAGAGACAAAAATTTTCTTTGGCTACAATTTTTTTCAATCATTTCTAAATAGATTTAACAATATTTTCTATTTAGGCAGAATACCTACATCCCCCCCTCCCCTAAACTTGGCACATTTTATTCAGTGTATACCTAAACTTTATATTGTCTTAATTACCCCCTTAAACTTGACTGTTTGTTATTAAAATTAAGACCATACAAAATTTAACAACAACAAGAACAACATACCCAGTGTAATTCCACATAGTGGGGTCTAAACATTTTTTTTTTGGTGCATTAAATAAAATTTGTCAAGTTTAGGAGAGTTTTTAGGTAATATGCCTTTTATTTATAATACACTTCTATACTTATAAAAAAAATTATAATACATTTCTATACATGTAATTTCCGTATAAAGATATAAAAAATAAATATCTAATTTCACACAAAATAATGTGTTGACCTTCATAATCCAAAATCATCCATTTTTTGGTCTGAGGGAGTAAATTTTCTAATAAGTACTTTTCAGGATCACTAGCAACGGTAATTAAAATTCAAGAAAACAGAAGGTCACTTGGTGCCCACCAATAAAAATGGAAAAAATAAATTAGTTTCTAGATTCATAGATAGCCCACTAGCTAAATCTTTTTACAACATTTTTTGTCTATCTCATTCTTTCTGTGTTCTGAACAGCATTTGCCGTCTCTGCGGAAGCTAGATCTCGGCTTCTCTAAAAGCCTGATGCAAACACCAGATTTCACGGGGATGCCAAATTTGGAGTATTTGAATCTGGAGGAATGTAGTGATCTTGAAGAGGTTCATGGTTCCCTGGGATGTTCCAGAAAACTCATCGAGTTACATTTGTTTCATTGTAAAAGCGTTAAGAGGTTTCCATGTGTTAATGTGGAATCTCTTGAATATCTGGATCTATATGATTGCTCAAGTTTAGAGAAATTTCCAGAGATTCTCGGAAGAATGAAGCTGGAGTTAGAGATTGACATGAGATACTCTGGGATAAGGGAACTACCATCTTCTATTATTCAGTACCTAACTCATACTACCAAGCTAGACTTAAGCTCTTTTAAAAACCTTGTAGCTCTTCCAAGCAGCATTGGTTTGTTGAAAAGTTTGGTGGAGCTAGATGTGTCGGGTTGCTCAAAACTTGAAAGCTTTCCAGAAGAGATAGGAGGTTTAGAAAACTTGGAGGAGCTTGACGCCAAAAATACTCTAATTTCATGTCCTCCGTCTTCCATAGTGTGCTTGAACAAACTTAAATCCTTGAATTTTGGAAAAGATACTGAAGAAATGGGGTATCTATTGGGTTTCAAAGATGAAGTGTACTTTATGTTCCCTCCGGTAGCAGAAGGATTACACTCATTGGAAATTCTGGATCTCAGTTGCTGCAACTTAACAGATGGAGGACTTCCGGAAGACATCGGATGCTTATCCTCTTTGAAAAGCTTGTACCTCAGTGGAAATAATTTTGAGCATTTGCCTTGAAGCGTAGCCCAACTTGTTGCTCTTCGATCCTTGAACTTATCAGATTGCAAGAGGCTTAAAGATTTGCTGAATTTCAGGAGGATGCCAAATTTGGAGAAGTTGTATCTGTCATCTTGTTTGAATCTTGAAGAGTTGCCAGATTTCATGGGGATGCCAAACTTGGAGACTTTGAATCTGTCAGCTTGCAAGAGGCTTAAAGAGTTGCCAGGTTTCATGGGGATGCCAAGTTTGGAGACATTGAATCTGTCAAACTGTGTGAATCTTGAAGAGGTTCATCATTCCCTGGGATTTTGTAAAAAGCTCCGTAAATTACAATTGACTAATTGTGAACGGCTTAAGAGGTTTCCAGCTCTGTGCATCGATTCCCTTAAATATCTGTGTCTACGAGATTGCTCTATTTTAGAAAATTTTCCAGAAATCCTCGGAAGCATGAAGCTGGAGTTAGAGATTCACACGAGAGACCGTCGGATAAGGGAACTAAATTTGAGAGGTTTCAAAAACCTTGTAACACTTCCGAGCAGCATTTGCAAGTTGAAAAGCTTGGTGGAGCTAGATGTGTTAGGATGCTCAAAACTTGAAACCTTGCCAGAAGAGATAGGGGATTTAGAAAACTTGGTGCGGCTTAATGCCAGAGATACTCTAATCTCACAACCTCCGCCTTCCATTGTCCGGTTGAACAAGCTTAAATTCTTGAGTTTAGCAAAACAAAAATCAGAAAAAGGCCTCGAAGATGGAGTGTACTTTGTGTTTCCTCCCGTTGCTGAAGGATTACGTTCATTGGAAATTCTGAATCTCAGTTACTGCAATCTAACAGATGGAGGACTTCCGGAAGACATTGGATGCTTATCCTCTTTGAAAGTGTTGTATCTCAGTGGAAATAATTTTGAGCATTTGCCTCGAAGCATGGCCCAACTTGGCGCTCTTCGGTTCTTGAACTTAACAGAGTGCAAGAGTCTTACACAGCTGCCAGAACTTCCCCCAGAATTAAATGAATTGCATGTAGATTGTCATATGGCTCTGAACAGTATCCATGATTTAGTAACAAAGAGAAAGAAACTACAGAGGGTGATATTCATGCCACTGTATGATAAAGATGACGCATATAATGATTCGATCTATAATTTGTTTGCACATACCCTGTTTCAGAATGTCTCCTCCTTGCAAAATGACATTTCTGCTTCATATTCCTTGTCACTAAGAGTATTTACCATTGTGCATCCTGAAAGGAAGATCCCAAGTTGGTTACAACATCAGGGTAAGGATAGAAGTGTATCAGTCATTTTGCCTGAAAATTGGTATGTATGTGATAACTTCTTGGGGTTCGCTGTATGTTACTCTGGCAGCTTAATTGACACCACAGTTCACTTGATTCCCTTATGTAATGATGGCATGTCATGGATGACCCAGGAACTAGAATTATCCAACCGTTCAGAATATGATGAGATGTTGTTGATGAACGGGGAACTAGAGTTATCCGACCATCCAGAACGTGATGTAGAATCCACTATTCATTTTCTCTTGGTACCTCTTACTGGCTTATGGGATACATCCAAGGCAAATGGAAAAACACCAAATGACTATGGGCATATCAGGCTATCTTTTTCTGGAGAAATAAAGAAGTTTGGATTTCGTTTGTTGTATAAAGATGAACCAACAGAACATCGTGTTGGGATAAGGAGCAGATATGACAATGGTGAACACCATGGCACCGCGACTGATGAAGCCAGCTGCTGTCGCATACTCTAATAACATTAGAAACAAAGGTCACATTCTAATGAAAGTAAGTTGCAAGTTTGGAAGCCCTTTGCTCTAAAGACTGATTACACTAATTCATGATTAGATGTGATGTTGTGATCGTTTTGGATAAGCAATATGTGATAACATGTGCTGGTGTTGTTTATGTCGATCTAGATAAAGCAATAACATCTATATTTTGATTACTTATAAGCGGTTTTCATAAGTCTTTTGGTTTTTGATCACTTTTGCAGTGCAAACTGGGAACATGGTACTTTGGGAACAAAGCCGGTGACACTGCCCATGAAGAGCATATGTTTCCTTTGTTTGTAGCAGAACAACTAGACTCGTGGCCTGAGAAAGAGATTCGCAAGAGAACTTACTTGGGTATGCAATAATCCATTCTTTTTAAATCTACATATATCTATATTTTGCTCTTATTAGTAAAGGTGACATGACGCCTCTCTTAGACAAGAATAGTAGTCTTGTGAAATGAAATCACATCTTCGCCTTTGCTGACAGGTAGACTTTCAAAAACCAATTGCAGATGAATGTTCGCGAAGCAAGAAAGCTGTGCCAAAACGGATGGATGAAAGAAGCCTTGGAACTAGTAGTAAGCCGCCTCACACCACAAAGCAAGCGGACCAAAGGGGAACTATTTCCTGGAATCAAACGTACCTCCAGCGGTCGAGCATTTTTCCTTTGGGATGTAGAGCTCAAATACTCTCTGCCACTAACAAGTTCTACTGAAAAGCATAGGCTTAGAAATAGTCTTTGAAAGATGCAGTGTCCCATTTTAATGCCTCTAATGTAATCCTTATTGGCAAAAGCTAGTTAATTACTTAATTTTATTAGTTGATGTTAGTTGGAATAGCTAGTAGTAAATTTAATAGTAGAATATATGAGGTTAATGAAGTAGTGATCGTTTGTAAATAGCTCCCAGAAAAATTATTGCATTGAATTATTGGATGTTCTGTTGAATTTGCTAAAAAAATTCCCCGAGATCTCTACGATTCTTTAATTCTTCATCTTGCTGGTAAATTTAGAAGGATAAAATTATTTACTAGATCCGATAAAATCTTGATAAAATAGAAGTGATATGTTTCAAAATGCCGTTAGTCCCTCAATCTAATGTTGGCCATTCACAAATAGGCACAACTCCATCTTGAAACCCTATTCAAGAAAGAAGAAAATAACAAAAATGGTCCCTTGAGTACATACCTAAGAAGTATTTATCTTTTAAGTTTGTTAAAAGTGAACTTTTTTGGTCTTCGTCCAATATTTAACAAGCTATGGCAAGTAAAATGTGCGAAAACACACCAGAACTAGATTTAATAGGAAATGTTATTAAAAAAGATTGAACTAGAACGTAGAAAGTTCTGTCAAATCTGAGAAACTAAACATTACACCATACACTACCACTAGATTAAAAATATCAAAAACTGCACCTTAAAAAGTTGCAACAAATCCAAAAATAGACCAAAAAAAGAGCATAAATTATAGAAATGCAAATTCATATGTGAGTTCATACCTTTGTTTTCCATAGATCCAATTAAATCTAACAATCAAAGTTTGATCAAATATTTGACGGAGACTAAAATGCTCTCCTTTTACAAACTTAAAGGGCCCGTTTGGCCATAAAAAGATTTCTTTCTTTTTTTTCGATTTTTGTATTTTTTTTTGAAATTAATGTTTAACCATAAAAATTTTAATTTTTACTTGAATTTGAATTTCGAATTTTTTTCGGAATTTGAAAAACTCAAACCGTTTACAGTTTTTATGTCCAAACGCCCACAAAGTACCAAAACTATAGTATAGGCCTGGGAACATTTTAAATTTGTTTGGGGGACATTTTTGTCATTCTCTCAGAAAATCTCGGTAAAAAGCTTTCCTTTCTTAATGTTTTTTCAAGAGCAATTGGGTGTAAATGGCGACAAATTCGCTGTCTTTGTTTTGCTGCGTTGACTTTCTGTACTTTTTAGCAGATAAGAAGAACAGTAGGATTAGGCAAATGCATCAAACCGCACAAGACTTCGTCTCCTCCGGCGAGATTCCGCTGTGAGTTGCTTCACCTTTTTTTCCTTTGTAAAAGTCATGTTATTTTTATACTGTTTGAGTTCAATTGTCAAGAACAGGAACAATCAATAATCTACTAAATTGGAATCTAAATTGGTCTCTTTTGAGGAAATGAAAGATTGTATATCAAGTTACTAAATTCAGGTCAGGTACATCAAGTTGTATATCCAAATGCATCCAAGGATATGACCTAATGATCAAATAGCTCGGATATTACCCTTCTTTTTCTTTGTAGCTTCAGCTGCTTGTACTTTTAGCTATCCATTGTGTACATATTACAGGCTTACATACAGTGGACTAAAGAAAGGATAGTTCCTACTTCCTTCTATTAAATTTCAAAGAAAACAAAATAACAATGATTCAAATCACCTGGAGTAGAGCATTAAGAAGAAGCTTCACAATAACTTTTTACCACACTAAATGTTACAGTGTATCAGTTGACTAGGTCCTATACCAATAATTCTATGGAGTAAAGCCCATCTCATACAAACTTTTCTTATTTGAAGTGCTACTAATTGTTTATTTCTTTCTCTCCTATTATCATCATTTTATCCCTTACCACAACTACAATTTATCTACAAACAGTTTTTTTTTTCTTTTCAGATAATTAACTGAATCAATGGCATCATCTTCTACTTTTGCGAGTACTTCACAGTTTCCTCGATGGAACTATGATGTCTTTCTAAGCTTTAGAGGTGAAGATACTCGGAAAACATTTACGAGTCACCTGTACGAAATCTTGGATATCAGGGGAATAAAAACCTTTCAAGATGATAAAAGGCTAGAGCATGGCGCATCCATCTCAGATGAACTCTGTAAAGCTATCGAAGAGTCTCAATGTGCTGTCATCATTTTCTCAAAGAATTATGCAACATCGAGGTGGTGCTTGAATGAACTAGTGAAGATCATGAATTGCAAGACTCAATTTGGACAAACTGTAATACCAGTCTTCTATGATGTGGATCCATCATATGTTCGGAACCAGAGGGAGAGCTTTGCTGAAGCATTTGCCAAACATGAAACAAAGTATATGGATGATGTCGAAGGAATACAAAGTTGGAGGATTGCTTTAACTGCAGCGGCCAATCTCAAAGGCTGTGATATTCGTGACAAGTGAGTTAAAAACACAATTCCTTATAAAAATGGAGTAATTTCCATTCAGTTTTGGATGATTATGTGAAGACTAATGCATATTCTACTATAGAACAAAGAATCTATACCACCTAAAATGAGTTAAACGAAATCGACATTAAGCTCCAATTTGGCCATAGATTTTGGCTACTTTTTTAAAAGAAAAATTAAAAACACTGTTTGTTTCATGGAACATGATAGTTTTTGAAACAAGTTAAATTTTTTTTTTCAAGTTCCCAAAAACTGGTTTAGGACCGTTTTTTGTTGAATTTTTCTCTTCCACGCACAAAATTTCAAGTTTTTTTTCCAAATAAAATGCATGTCCAAACACAACTTCAACTTCTAAAACTATTTTTTCAAGTTTCAACCAAATCTATGTCCAAACTCTAGCTAAATAAATCTATCATATTTACAAAAATAAAAAATTAAAAGGTGGAAAGTTAATCATTTTGTTTTGTTAAGAGTACTGCATGCACAATCTAATTTCATTGAATATCATTTAAAGGTTAAAAACTATTTTTATTTTATATTTCCTGAAAAAAGAATAATGGTTGATTATGTATGTTTTTATCAGTAAGAACGGATAGTTCCTATCAATTTAATTACTCAATGACATTATTACGTAGATAATATTTAGATTGGTAATTCAAGAGATTGATTTATGTGCACAGTCCTTTTTATCATAATTCTGCACTCTACAGTGTGAAATACCTCTTGTAATTCTTGACTTATTTACCTGTATATATCGACAATCTTCTTATTTTGTAGGACTGAATCAGACTGTATTCGACAGATTGTTGACCGAATCTCGTCCAAATTATGCAAGATTTCTTTATCTTATTTGCAAAACATTGTTGGAATAGATACTCATTTAAAGGAAATAGAATCCTTACTAGGGATAGGAATCAATGATGTTCGGATTGTGGGGATTTGGGGCATGGGGGGAGTCGGTAAAACGACAATAGCTAGAGCTATGTTTGATACTCTCTTAGTAAAAAGGGATAGTTCTTATCAATTTGATGGTGCTTGTTTCCTTGCGAATATTAAAGAAAACAAACGTGGAATGCATTCTCTGCAAAATATCCTTCTCTCTGAACTTTTAAAGGAAAAAGCTAATAACAATAGTGAGGAGGACGGAAAGCACCAAATGGCTAGTAGGTTTCGTTCTAAGAAGGTCCTAATTGTGCTTGATGACATAGATGATAAAGATCATTATTTGGAGTATTTAGCAGGTCATCTTGATTGGTTTGGTAATGGCAGTAGAATTATTGTAACAACTAGAGACAAGCATTTGATAGGGAAGAATGATGTAATATATGAAGTGACTGCACTACCTGACCATGAATCCATTCAATTGTTCTATCAGCATGCTTTCAAAAAAGAGGTTCCAAATGAGCATTTTAAGGAGCTTTCATTGGAGGTAGTAAATTATGCTAAAGGCCTTCCTTTAGCCCTCAGAGTGTGGGGTTCTTTGCTACATAACCTAGGCCTAACTGAATGGAAAAGTGCTATAGAGCACATGAAAAATTACTCTAATTCTGGAATTGTTGATAAGCTCAAAATTAGTTATGATGGATTAGAGCCCAAACAACAAGAGATGTTTCTAGATATAGCATGCTTCTTCCGAGGGGCAAAAAAAGAGTATGCCATGCAAATTCTTGAGAGTTGTCATTGTGCAGCTGAATACGGATTGCGTGTCTTAATTGACAAATCTCTTGTGTCCATCATTGAAAATGATCGTATTCAAATGCATGACTTAATGCAAGATATGGGTAAATATATAGTGAACTTGCAAAAGGATTCGGGGGAATGCAGCAGGCTATGGCTCGACGAGGATTTTGAAGAAGTGATGATCAACAATAAGGTAAGTAGGCTTAACAATGCAATAATATTTAATTTCTAATTTTCATATTCCAAAGACATATGGGGCAGTCAACTCCATTTATTTGTCCCCCTGCTTCATAGTCTTGCAGGTACGTCATTTTAGTTGTTTACTTTAGTTAGTAGAAGAAGCAAAAGTAATAATAATTGCCTAATAAGATAAAAAAAATTAATTGCCTAATTCGTTTAGTAGCCTCTTTAATTTACGTCGCCTAATTCGTTTTTCTTATATTTTTAAGCGATGGATTAGTCTAGTAGCCACTTAATGTGTTTGATCCAATGTCATTCTTTGGATTAACTTGAAAATTTTATGACATTTTATTACATAATAACTCAATCAAACATTCACTTTACCATTATTATTTTTATAAAAAAGTTACAATTTATTGGTCCTGTTTCAATTACAATTACTTTCTATCACAACATGAAAAGCTTATAGACTTGACTCTAATGAACTTCTAAGAAAAATGTAATAATTGAAAATAAAACTATAGAATTAATTGCAAAAAGTATTTTTCTGAAGTAACGTCAGTATTTCTTAAAAAGAATCTAATTAATATTGTATCTTATACTTTGGCATTGCAAAGAGTGAGAAAGTAGTCATATTAGCAAGCGGATTTTATACTACGTCTGAAATTATACTTTGTAGACTAATGATCTTCTTACCAGGGGACCACGAAAATGGAAGCAATCTGGTTTCCTTATTACCATTGTGGTACATTACGCTTTAGCAAAGAGGCCATGAAAAATATGAAAAAGCTTAGGATATTAAACATAGAGAGGTCGTGTACCTGTGATGGTTCTATTGAGTATCTGCCCAACAACTTGCGTTGGTTTGTATGGAAATGCTATCCTTGGGAGTCATTGCCAGCTGAATTTGAACCCAAAAAGCTTGTTCATCTTGCAGTCAAATCCAGTTCACTATGTTATTTATGGACGGGAACAAAGGTACAATAGTTGAGTTCTATTTTACTTATATTTTTCTCTCTATCTATCTTTGTCCTTTAATTTAGTGATAATGAACAAATATTATTACTTTTTTCACGTATTATTTGAGGTACTTTCTATTTTGGCTAGAATTATGATGCATGTCTTTAAATGAACAAAAGTTATTAATTCCATACGCTCAAATTAATGTATTTCCATCTCCAAAAAATTATTGTATTTTATATTATTTATGGTTGTTCTAAGTACTATTGTAAGATCTTTATGTCTTTTTTTTCTCCAAATCTTCCCATCATCATTTTAACTAAGATGCTCAATTTAAAAACTAATTCAATTATTTCTCATAGTAAGATTAGATTCATAGAAATTTCATCCTAGGTTGTACATAGTGGGACGGAAGTAATACTTATTAGTAAAACAAAAGGAGTTTATTCTGTACAACTATTCTAAGTTACTCGGACACGGGTGTAGGTGTCCAACATGGGTGCGGATCTAGAAGTCGGATCCTTTGAGATGTAAATTCTAAGATTCGTGGATACGGATCCTAGTACGGATACGGGTGCAAGGATCCGGCTAAAAATAATTCAAAAAATAAAAATATAAAAAATATTTCTAAATTATGATAAATTTTGGGGAATACTTATGTATAGCTTGTAAAGTGTGAATTTCTTTTTTATTCTCAAGTTGTAGATAAGAAAAAGATTGATTTCCTAGATAAGGTATGCTATTTTATTCAAATTTATCCTAATTTTGGTTTTGATTTCGGGAATTAAATTGTATATCATCTCGAATTTTTTCGTCCGTCATGGTCAAAGTATCCAAAATCGTTTGACCAGATCCGGTATGGATCCCATACCTACACCCATACTAGTGTCATGTCGATACGGGTGCGGCACCTAAACTGCCATGTCGGAGCAACTTAGCAACTATTTTCTCGAATGACGTGTACACTTTCATACATTGCTTCCGGATTTAACATTTGGGTTTCCCCATTTTATATTACCCTTCTTTGAAGCACTTTTCTCTTTGCTGCAGGTTTTTTCAATCATTTTTAATTGAATTTAGCAATATTATTTTAATTATAATTTACTTTTATTCAGTTTCTAAACAAGTAATTTTCCATATATAAAAAATAAATTTCTGATTTCATACAAAATAATGTGTTGGCCCTCATAATTCAAATGCTATCATTCATTTGTTGTCGAGGGAGTCATAAATGGATTACTTTTTAGGAACGCTAGCAACAAGTAATTAAGAATTTAAGAAACAGAGGTCATTTGATGCCCACAAATACAAATGATAAAACAAAATAGTTTCTACATTCATAGATAGCCCCACTAGCCAAATATTTTATTATTGGAATCCAGTGGAGGAGCAAAATAGGTTCTTTTTTTCTTCTCTCTCTATCTCATTCCATTTGCATTCTGAACAGCAATTGTCGTCTCTACGGACGCTAGATCTCAGATACTCTGAAAGCCTGGTGCGAACGCCAGATTTCACGGGGATGCCAAATTTGGAGTATTTGAATCTGGAGGAATGTTGTGATCTTGAAGAGGTTCACCATTCCTTGGGATTTTGCAGAAAACTCATTCGGTTAAATTTGGAGTCTTGTGGACGCCTTAATTGGTTTCCATGTGTTAACGTGGAATCTCTTGAATATCTGGATCTAGATTTTTGCTGTAGTTTAGAGAAATTTCCAGAAATCCATGGGAGAATGAAGCCGGAGATACAGATTCACATGAAACGCTCTGGGATAAGGGAACTACCATCATCTATTATTCAGTACCAAACTCATATTACCTTCCTAGATTTGAGCGCTATGAAAAACCTTGTAGCTCTTCCAAGCAGCATCTGTAGGTTGAAAAGTTTGGTTAGTCTAAATGTGTCGGGCTGCACAAAACTTGAAAGCTTGCCAGAAGAGATAGGGGATTTAGAAAACTTGGAGGAGCTTTATGCAAGGTATGCTCTAATTTCACGACCTCCGTCTACCATCGTACGCTTGAACAAACTTAAAATCCTGAAGTTTGGAGGCCTCCAAGATGGAGTGCACTTTGAGTTCCCTCCAGCGGCTGAAGGATTACGGTCATTGGAACATCTGGATCTCACTTGTTGCAATCTAATAGATGGAGGACTTCCGGAAGACATTGGATGCCTATCTTCTTTGAAAGAATTGTATCTCAGTGGAAATAATTTTGAGCATTTGCCTCGAAGTATAGCCCAACTTGGTGCTCTTCGAATCTTGAACTTAAGAAATTGCAAGAGGCTTACACAGCTGCCAGAACTTCCACCAGAATCAGATACAATATATGCAGATTGGAGCAATGATTTGATCTGTAATTCGTTGTTTCAGAATATCTCGTCAGTGCAGCATGACATCTCTGCTTCAGATTCCTTGTCACTAAGAGTATTTACCAGTGTGCATCTTGGGAAGAAGCCAAGTTGGTTCCTCTATCAGGGAACAGATAGTGGTGTATCAGTCAATACGGATAGTGGTGTGTCAGTCAATTTGCCTGGAAATTGGTATATACCTGATAAATTCTTGGGATTTGCTGTATATTACTCTGGCAGCTTAATTGGCACCACAGCTCAATTGATTCCCGTATGTGATGATGGGATGTTGTGGATGACCCAGAAACTTGCCTTATCCAACCATTCAGAATGTGATACAAAATATAATATTAATTTTTTCTTGGTACCTCTTGCTGGCTTATGGGATACATCTAAGGCAAATGGAAAAACACCAAATGACTATGGGCTTATTAGGCTATCTTTTTCTGGAGAAGTGAAGAAGTGTGGACTTCGTTTGTTGTATAAAGAAGAACCTGAGGTTGAGGCCTTGTTACAAATGAGGGAAAATAACCATGAACCAACAGAACATTCCACTTGGATAAGGAGGACCCGATATAACAATAGTGAACACGACTTCGTGATCAATGAAGCCAGCTGCTCCTCGGGTAAGAAACAAAAGAGTCACATTTCTAATATTCAGGGGAGCTCTGTCTTTGAGAATCTGCAGCAACAAGTAGAGGGGCCTGTCTCTTCAGAAACTTTGCAGCTCTTTCCTGCAAACCCAGGATTTTAGCTCAGATAGAGGTATATACCTCATGCCTTGTTTTTTTTTTTTCTAGTTGGTATTGAAATTTGTGTTCTCTCCTTCTATTAGCTACAAAGTCTTCTTCCAAAAATATATTTTCTTCTCATTCTTTCTTACTTTTTCCTTTTTCGTTTTCTTTCCCCTATTTACAGGAGCTCATCAATGGGTGATGTACATATCAACAATGAGTTTTTGTCTATTGATTCTCCATCTTAACCATGGTGAGTTAAAGGATTCCAACAAGTATAACTTTTTGTGCTCAAATCAGAACCTGGAATTGTGAATGTGGAGAAAGCTGAGTACGAGATGAAGTTGAGGTTCGTTCTCCCTCGTGATCTCTCAGGCCAGGAAGTGATTTATGTAATTAGAGAACCTAAGACTATCATCTGTAACCACCTTTTAGTAGGTGGATTTCGTTCCAAAAGTTAATTACCCTGTGAATAATGATCATTGGAGTGATGAAAGATGTTATCCAAATAGTATTGAATGGATCGGCGGAAGTTTCTCCTGACTTGTGAATGATGCTGTAAGATGGATTCTAACTAATGCAATTTTGGATAAACTGACGAAATTGATGTTAGGTTTTGGTGGCTTGTGATTCCCCATGATAGCCAGGTGAATTTTCATTAGCTCACAAAACTGCTAGAAATAGAGTAACTTTACTTTATTTCTTTTTGTTGTTATACCATTCTTTGTCTATAACACCAAAAGAGAAAAAGTCAATAATTTATATGAACCGCTGTGTGCATACAAGGATGCTTCATACTTTTTTGTATTATCTTATCACAAACGAGTCAGTTGATTCAAAGAGGCAAATTACTATCTTTGGTGACATATTTTTGTTTGTTTTGTTAGTACTATTCATTCTGTCTGGTTTTTCATAACCAAGTTGGTTTCATTATGTAGGCATATTATATTAATTAATCTACTTTGGGGATTGTTCAACTCAAGTATCAATTTTAAGATATGTGTGTATAGCCCAAATTGCTACACTATTGTAATTTTGCTCTTTCACCTCTTTGTCGCCCTCCCTATGATTAAACTTAGTTCTCTGTTTGGCTTCTTTAAAGCAACGATTCCTGTGCCTTGATTCTTTCTTGTTTCCTGTCTTTGTTATCTTACTACCTTTTCTGGTGTTTTGCAGTGTATTACCTTTCATTCGTTGAAGAGTTTTAGAATTGCAATCTCAACATGTCAGTGCGCTTCCCTCGGGACATGTGAAAGGTGTCTTGCAGATAAGCTGTTCTTAAACCAGTCCATCAAAATTGCAGTCTTTATACACTAGCGATGAAAGGCAATATGTTTCTCTGCAATTTGAGAAAATGCCTAAAAATCTACTAGAGGAAGCAAGTATATCTTTTTTCAGCCTCGAGGATCTGTCATGAGCAATGGAAATTACAAACAGAACATGAGTAAGCTTCAGATGTGACATTCAAAGATGACCTTATGCCAAGTTCAACAGCTTTGTTGAAAATGCAAGTTCTGGCTCAGAGATAAAAACAGATTTCGAGTATCCTTGTCTCACTCCTAAACTGGATAAACATACAGAGACCTGATCCTAGCAGTTTTTTCCATTTGCAATGTTATGTAATTATGCAGGAAAAACAGTTCCAGGTGGTTGCATTTCATCAGTTAGTTAATTTTACTGGGGTTTGGTAGGGTGAATTAGTTTGGCAGGGTGAATTCTTTGACGCATAATAGTTGCAAGAAAACTCAGGCTGCTTCGAGTTTTGCCTGACAAGTGCAGATGAAAAGCTTTTGAGAAAGCATATGTACATGTAAAAGAAAACTCAGGTTGCGGCCAAACTGCATAAAGAAAGGAAACTTTTTTCAAAGTGCTTTAGGTAGCTTAGTTAGACTGAAAATCCTGTGTGGTTCGAATTCTCATCAACGAAAGAGAATGCCGGATATCGGACTTGGGTCAGATCATCAGGCTCATGACCGGAAGATTACAAGTTCGAATCCTGTCCCCGCCTAATCAGTGGAACATTGTTCACTAGGATAGAAGGCAGGTAATGCCAATTGGCAAAGTGACGTTAAGCTTCCCTAGCAGTACAAAAAGAGAGACCGTGATAATATCATCTACGTCTGCTCCTCGTTGAGTAGATTCAATAAGACTTGATCCGCTCCTAGCTACTTCGGGGTGCCATAGGATGCCGGGAATAAGGGGGGACATACTCGATGTGACCACTCCCTTTGTTGGGGGCTTGTCGCCCTGCTCTTCGAGTCTCAACTTACAAGTATCCGTTGGTTCACTATTTCTTAACGTGTCTACACAACTTATGCAAAATCATGCATACGCCACTGGTTGAATCGTTCTTTTATATCTACTAAATTGGTCAACTTATCTCCAGTTTCGCTTAGTCTTTTGAGAGAAAATGATTGAATTATAACTTATTGCGGTCTAATTTGATGATATGGAAGACCGCCGAGACCAAATTACTAAATTCAGATCCATCAAGTATCCAAATGGTTTATAGGTAAAGTTAAGTTTGTTGTATGCCAAATATAGCATGGGTTTGGACAATTTTTTACCTCAAAATTTATGAATTGAGTTCCTTTCAGTGTGGAACAAGATTATGAACTAGTTAAGAATTTAGCCTAGATTCATGAATTTGGGAATTTGGATGCTGAACATTAATAGAGTTTGATTTTCCACCATTTGTTGGTAGGAAATGTATTAAAAACATGAAATTGAGGAATATTGTTATGGATGCGATGAAAAAAAAATGATACTCCCCCTATCCAATTTTAATTGTCGTTTTTGCCCAAAAATGTTTCAAAAAATCCGTGGCTTTAAAAATTTAACAAAATTATTATTTTTTCTTTCAATTTTACTCTTGCTATTTAATAGATTGAAAGTAATTATTAGTAGGTACTCGCTTTTTAATATTAGCATTTAATAGTCAAGGAAATAAATAAGGTTGATTTAGTAAATTACAGCTAGCACTTAATACTCTCTCCGTTCACTTTTACTTGGCATGTATACTAAAAATAGATTTTTATTTTTACTTGTCACTTTACTCATATCAAGAGAAGACAATATTTTTTTTCCAGTTATACTCACAGTATTTATTACTCATTTCAAATTATTTTCTCAAATCCAATAAAAAATATATCAATTAATATGGGTATCATGGTAAATTATACACTTCATTTATTATTTCTTAAGGGGTGTGAAAAGTCAAAACGTGCCAAGTAAAAGTGAACGGAGGGAGTACTAATGTTTTCTTAATGAATTTAAATGTTGATTCAATTTTATTTAATACTCAGAATTTATTGGGGTTTCGAAAAGTAGGCAACAGAGCTAGAGGAAAATGCACTGCAATTTTGCAACAAGCGACAAAGGATATAATGCATATATCAAAATTGCTTCTTCTTCCCAAAAGGAAAAATTGACAATATAGATTTTCAAGTCATCGACATGGACGTTACAAAGGTAAAGTTTGTTGTAATTAATTACAGCAGTTGATCCTTCTATATAAAACAATGGAGAAAAGTAACATTCTTCTCATTTATGGACCTATATTTGTTGTCACTTTCTATATGCGCAAAGAAAAATAAGACTATAGTACCAGTGGCGGAGTCAGGATTTTCATTAAGGAAAGTTAAAATATAAAGAAATAAACTCATCAAAAAGTCAAATGGTGTCATTATATAGTATATATACATATTTATATAAAAATTATCGAGGTATACAGTATAATTTTCCGGCGACTTTGGTGCATGTGGCTCTGCCACTGCATAGTACTGCTTAAGAAGAAGCTCCACAAAAAACTCCTACTATTTACTTTATATTAGGGGTAGACAGAGGCGGATCCAGAATTTTAGGAGGATTGGTACATTATTACGGAGAGGTGAATCCAGGATATAAATTCTATAGGTTCAATGTTTGGTTCTTAATATTGCACCCATTATACGTTTGGAATTATAAGTTCAAAACTATTATTTTTAATAATAATTTTCTTACATCTATATCCATACTTCGTGCTGAAAATGTTGGGATAAGTTGAACCTAATAGCTATATATTGCATCATCCACTAGTTTAATATGCACATTTTATTTAATCATATAAGATTTTTCGGTGACGAAAAAAAATAATAATTTCAATATGTGAATTTTTTTAAAGAATAAATCAAAAAGAAAGAAAGAAAAAGAAATGCACTTAATTAATACACACCATGTGATGCCTAGTTTTAGAAAGAAAAAAAATAATAAGATTGATGTAAGATTTGAACACACACTGTCACTTAGAGAGATGCACCTAATATTATATATGATCTAGGGAGAAGAGCATGGATTTACGTCCTTCGAAGTAATACTGAATGTAACCCTACCATATATAATGCTACATTATCCAATAGCAATAATTGTATGGAGTAGAGCCCATCTTTTTTAGAAACTTTTCATTTTTGGAGTGATAATTATTTATTTCTTGTCTTCTTTTCTTAACTTAGTCGGAAATATCATCAATTGTCTTCCTACAACAACCACAATATATCTATACAATTTTCTTTTTTCTTCTTTAGACAATTAACTAAATCCATGGCATCATTATCTTCTTCTTCTGCTATAGCCCACGCCTTTTGCTTGAGCCCGGTCCTCTGGACCCGGATCGCCTAAAATTTAGTCGGATAACTGACATTGACCTACGTAAAATTGGTCACTAACCCGCCATGACCGTTCCTTATATTTTAGCAATTTAGGGCCATAAAATGAGAACTCAGCCCTTCTAGTTTTTAACAAATTATGATAAATCGAGTTAGGAACTTCCGAATTCGATTCTGAGCATACGCCCAAGTCCCAAATCACGATACGGACCCACCAGGACCGTCAAAATACTGATTTGGGTCCATTTACTTAAAATGTTGACCGAAGTCAAACCTAGTAGAAGGTTAACATCGCAAATACGATCTCCCACCTTGCATTTGCGAGGCCTACAACACATGTTCACGCCAACAACATTAAAACTCTCCCAAATACTCCGAAATGCATACGACACTCACCCGGACCATCGGGGCTCCAAACCAAACACCAACACAAGTCTAAAATCATAACACGAACTCGCTCACACGATCAAATCATCAATATAACATCCGAAATCACGAATCGGACCACTTCGCATTCGCGTACAGCCCTTTGCGTTCGCATAAGGCAAAATTCCACCTAGCCCGTTCACTCTACACGTTCGCGGTTGTGCCTTAGCGAACGCGAAGAAGGAAAATAGATGACAACTGAAGCTAAGTAAAAACCTGATTTTCTAAGTTTCAAACCACCCGTAGCCTATCCGAAATTCACCCGAGCCCCCGGGGCTCCAAATCAAACATGCACACAAGTCCAAAAATATCATACGAACTTGCTAGCACGATCAAAATACCAAAATCATGAATTACTTTTAATGTTTGCATCCTTTATTGATTAAAGTACTTGAATCATATTGAAAATTGTTAGATGATATAGTAAAAGACCGAAATTTTACATACTTGAATTTTTGTGCAAATTACTCGATCGTTAATAAAAATTATATATCCTTATGTGTTAGCCTTGTGATAGCTTCTCATTCCGGAGGTTCATAAAATGTCCTCCTTTCTTGTAGAGCGAGCCGAACGCCTCGGCAATATAGATGCATCTATGGATCGTGTCGTACGTCCCTCGGTAGTGTACACGTTATTCCGGATCGGGCCCATAAAAATGACCTAAGGAAAATTAGTCATCGCCTCTCCATGACCGTTTCTCGTTTTTTGGTATTTTATGGCCATAAAACTGGAATTTTACCCGATTCTCATATTTCAATGTGATATAGCCCACACCATCTGCATGGGCTCCGAAGGCCGGACCCGAATTGCCTAAAATTTTGCTGGCCCATCAAAAACGACCTAAAAAATATTAGTCATCGCCTCACCATGACTGTTCCATCTAATTGTTATGTATCTTAGTTAACCTCTTTGAGCCTGTAATCTTGTTTCTTTGGCAATCACATTACAAAAACTTCATGCTAATATAGCATGAAGTTATTTCACATTGAAGCTAAAACTTCATGTTAATGCATGCTGAAGTTATTTATCCTGCAGTCTACAATTTTATCCGAAGCTTCAGTTTAAACATGTTGAAGTTATTTAGTTCATTTGCTAAAACTTCAGACTAAACATGCTGAAGTTATTTAGTTGCTTTGCTAAAACTTCAGACTAAACATGCTTAAGTTATTTAGTTCATTTGCTAAAACTTCAAATCCGATATATCCTATTTGAGGGAGGATAGACCCGATATATCCTATTTGAGGGCGGATGGACCCGATATATCCTATTTGGCTGCGGATAAATCCGATATATCCTATTTGACTGCGGATAAATCTGATATATCCTATTTGAGGGTGGATGGACCCGATATATCATATTTGAGGGCGGATGGACCCGATGGTCGGGTCGGGCCTGGGACCACGAGCTAGGACCGTTTGGCCCACTAGAGGTGGGCTCGTACTGGTCTCGTGGGCTGGTTCTAAGCTAGGAACCGTTAGGACCGGGCCCGTTTGGCCCGCCAAAAGACCGTGACTAGACCGGTCCCTTGGCAGGCCAAACGGGCCCAACGGATATTATTTTTTTTAAAAAGAGTTGTTTGGCTTTTGAAAAAAGGAGCCATTGGGGGTTTAAAAAATAGCCGTTGGGTATTTAAAAAATAGTCATTTAAACCCCCATCCCCCCAAACTTAGTTTTAACCCCAAACGTTTTATTATTATACTTTTTTCTTATTTTCTACTATAAATACCCCCTCATTATTTCATTTTCCGTTCAACCCGAACCCTTCCAAATCCTGAACTAACTATCTCCACTAGTCATAAAATAGTAAAAGCACATACATAGAGTCTTATTTAGGGGAATGATGATCTAGAAAGTAGAATAACCGGTCAGGTCGTTACAAGTGCAGACCGCACAAGAATTGTGCGACCGCAGAAGATGCTTCACAACAACAATCCAGAAATGTGCGGTTGCAAAATCAAAGCTCCTACCAACTGAAGAAATCTGCAGACCGCACATGGAACCTGGAATCTCATCTATAAACACATCTACATACTCTCTGACTACTGGGATAGACTGAAGTGTAGGTATCTCAGCATATGTATCTCTAACTCGCACAATATGATAAATGCACCCTTTTGCTATCATTTTCCTCACCTTAGATAGGAAATAAACCTACCTCTAGGTGTCGTTGTATTTCCTACCCATTCAAGGACTGGCTCACCATGTGAGTTGTCTGTGCAGATCCAAATATTGATACTATAGCATGTGAGTTATCCGTGCAGATCCGGATATTGATATTATATCACGTGAGTTGTTCGTGCAACACGTGAGTTGTCCATGCGGATTATAGCGCTTGGGCTAAAGGAGCACCTCCGAAGTCTACACATAGACCCAGTAAGCGCAGGTACCTATTGAGTGTGAGTGTTGAGTGATTGGGATAGTAGCCCCGGAACTGAGGATGCTATTACTACCCACGTGGAGGGGTATTTAAGTATTTACACTTACCCGTTCACACTGGGCCTGGTAGACCCAGTTATTTTAGATTTTTGCAAGAGATACGAGGTGTGTCTTAGGAAAATCCACCCGTCTATATGGAGGATCATGATCCTTCTCCGTTACTTTGTGAATAATACCAAGTCTCGTCGGTTTACTATCGACCACCTGCTCCGTCTATACAGTCCCCGAATTTTTTGAGGGGTTCACCGGTTCGTGATGAGGTTGGAGCCTCACCTACTTAATGACTGTATGTGGGTCTCACTTCAGCCAGGCATGGATATTTCTCGTATTCAGGCATACGCTTAGGGTGTAAAGGAGCGTAAGCAGAAGTAGAGGGCACATAGCATTGGATCTTTGTATTTTGACGGCGAGGATGAAGTTTTAGCTGGAATAAATTATGGACCGCTGATGAATTGGATCAATGGTCGAGATTTGTTTGTGCTTCTTTGTGAGTGTGGAAAATGGTCTACATGGCGCAATCAGATTGGCTTAGAGAGGAGTGGATTGCCAACCTGGACTAGTGAGGGCGATTAGACTAGGTCAGGTAGGGGATTGGGGCAAACTTTTGTGGAAAATCCATCATTGTCTTATCTTGATCCACGTGCCTCTATTTGTGAAAAAGAGGTGCAAAAGATTATCCATTTGCAGAAAATAGCAAATCAAATGCCAGATGTATTTACAGATCTGAAAAGGATAACAAAATCACATATCCCTGTAGAGAATGTTCCAATCTGTATTGATGTCCCTGTTGGACATTCTTCTAGTGTCATAGCTAATGAGTCAAAATATGTGCAGTACATTTTGTTGAAGAGGCGTGCCCATCCTTTAACATTTCCAGGTTTTGCAAATCTATCTGGTGTGTATGTCATCTTCTTTGGATGATGACTAGCAATATAATCATTCAATGGCCTACGCAGGAACTCTTAACAACAGTCTCCTCTTTGGAGATGCTCTAACAACCAAACCTAAAGATTGCACCCTTCGAAATATCCGGTCCCATGCCTGCATTGATGCAAGGCCCGATACATCTCGACTAGTATCATAGGAACGATAGTTTATTTTGGTCTTTCGATTCTTTCCATCATGGTCCTAGCGACCATGTCTAAACGAGTGTGAATTTTTCCTCCTTATATTGGGAAAATCAACAGACCCGGGAAGCAGACTATGAAGACATAAATTCGATGATGAATGCCCGTACTTAGCCTTGGACGGAATTCACCACCCGATTTGGGTTGCATTCCCAAACAACCCGACTCATAGATAGCGCCTTGTGGTGCGACAGGGTCCGGGCACAACGGAGCTCTCACCCTATCTGGCGCCCCCTTCCAGGGGATTTGGGGCCCGGTCCGCCGCTGAGGACGCTTCTCAAGACTACAATTCGGATGATGGAGCCTCCCGATTCTAGGTCTGGGTTGTTCTCGGTTCGCTTGCCATTACTAGGGAAATCCTTGTAAGTTTCTTTTCCTCCGCTTATTGATATGCTTAAACGCAACGAGTAGTCCCGCCTGACCTGGGGTCGCAGTCGGAGCGCCTAAGCGTAATAAAGGTTGGGGAGCCCAAACATGCGACGGGTTGAGCCACGACATTACGAGAGTTGAGTTTCAACCACCACTTGTAGTATCATCCGTCATCGTGGACTCGCATTTAGGCCAACCGCACACTCGGGGCGCACATATGGCCAGTATCCGTCCCACGACATCACCACGACCATAATTCTGGGTGCGGTGTGCGGGGGCGACGATCGACTACCTTGTTTGATTATACAGTCCCCGGATATTCCAAGGAGGCTGATCAAGCTTACACGTCGGGCCAGCAAGGCCCTCTTCTCCAGTATCGACGAAGACCGAGACTGTGGCTGGCAGGGATGCTTCGTCCGAGTAAAGATCGAGGATTTGATCCCCCCTGAATACATGCCATTCCTTGAGAAATGGAATATGTCTCGTAAGTGCAACTCCTTCATCAAAATTTCTTCTGCGTGTACCCAGCCCCCGGACCTAGATCGCCTCAAATATTTTCAGGCCATCAAAAACGATCTAAGGAAGCAAACTCACTGCCCCGTCATGACCGCTCCTCATTTTTTGGCGTTTTATGGCCATAAAACTGAAATTCCGCCTAATTCTCTGAGTTTCGTGTGCTATAGCCCACGCCTTCCGCGTGGGCCCGGACCCGGACCCGGATTCATTTTCTGGAAGAAGACACTTGTTCTTCTTCACTGCATGCAAAATTCACAGATGCTAAGTCCACACACATGCATCGATCATTGTATCATCCAGTGCTCCATCTCTTTTGTCAATCACAGCACACAGAGGCAACATTCAAGTTAGTTCCTCAGCAGGCTTGTCACGACCCGAAATTTTTACCTTTAAACCGTGATGGCGCCTAACATTTTACTTGCTAGGCAAGCCAACGTTATAATAATATTAATCAATTTTTAAATAATTTTAAATTATTAATAATCAAAGAAACAAATGCGGAAACAAAGTTTGAAATATAGTGAATAATCCATAAAAATAATGGTGTCTAAATACCATCCTAGAATTGGTGTCACAAGTGCACGAGCTTCTAGAATAATACAAATAAAGATCCGAATAAAATGAAGCTGTCTGGAAATAAACACACAGCTAAAGTAAAATAGACGGGGACTTCAGAACTGCGGACGCAATACAGTTATACCTCAAGTCTCCTCCGAGTAGCTGAAATCCGAGCAAGTCTATGGCACGCCGCTGGGACCAACTCTGAAATCTGCACAAGAAGTGCAGAGTGTAGTATCAGTACAACCGACTCCATGTACTGGTAAGTGCTGAGCCTAACCTCGACGAAGTTGTGACGAGGCTAAGGCGGTTCACTTATATTAACCTGTACGCAATATTAGTAATAACAGCAATAGTAGAAATAAATCAGGTAACTCATTTATAATAATTGAAGCCAACTCAACAGTTATACCCAATTATCATTTCCATCAATTATGTTACAGCGTGCAACCCACTCTCACAATATATTCATATTCAATTCTGTTGCAGCGTGCAACCCGCTCTCACAATATATGCACATTCGGTTTTGTTGCAGCGTGCAACCCGCTCTCACAATATATTCACATTCGGTTATGTTGCAGCGTACAACTCGCTCTCACAATATATTCACATTCGGTTCTGTTGCAGCGTACAACCCGCTCTCACAATATATTCACATTCGGTTCTGTTGCAGCGTACAACCCGCTCTCACAATATATTCATTTTAATCAAGTCTGTTGCGGCGTGCAACCCGATCCCCCATATATATATATATATATATATATATATATATATATATATATATATATATATATATATATATATATATATATATATATATATATGTCAACTTTTAAATAAGTCTGTTGCGGCGTGCAACCCGATCCTCCAATATGGACTTTTAATAAATCTGTTGCGGCGTGCAACCCGATCCTTCAACATGGAATTTTAATAAGTTTGTTGCGGCGTGCAACCCAATCCTCCAATATGAACTTTTAATTAATCTGTTGCGGCGTGCAACCCGATCCTCCAACATATTCATTATAATCAATCATGTTGCGGCGTGCAATCTGCTCTTCCAACATATTCATTTACCAATTCTTATAGAAGAATTTTCTCAATAAATGCAACAATTAATATAAAATTATAAGACAACAAGCATACAATAATTATGATTTAATTACGAAATAAACAAATTCAAATAGCAAATTATTATAGAAATCAGAGAGAAAATATGCAGTTTAATATTTAATATGCTAAATGTCAAATAACAATTAAGGCACATAATTCAAATAGCATGTAACAATTAATGCAGGAATTCGAGAATTAATATTTGACAAATAATAGGAGAGAAACAATTATTATAATAATTAATTTATGATTTAAAATAATTTATGATTTTTCATGTATGCAAACAAACAATTAATTTGACAACGTATAGACACTCGTCACCTCGCCTATACGCCGTTCACATGCAATTCATATAACAATTAATTTAAGGGTTCTGTTCCCTCAATTCAAGGTTAACCAAGACACTTACCTCGCTTTGCAAATTCCAATCAATTATTCAACCGCAACTTTTCCTTTTTAATTTATTTCCGAAAGCTTCAAATCTATTCACAAACAATTCGATATATTCAGTATTAATCATAGGAGTTAATTCCATATGAATTTATTAATTTTCCAGATAAAATTCAAAATTTATTAAAATATTCGACAGTGGGACCCACATCTCAAATCTCGAAAAAACTTACGAAATCCGAACACCTATTCCGAGATGAGTCCAACCATACAAAAATTATCCAATTCCGATATCAAATGGACCTTCAAATCTTACATTTTTGTTTTTGATTTTATAAAAATTCCAAATTCTTCCATCTAAATTCGAAATAAATGATGAATATAGACATGGATTTGTGAAATATAATCACTTTTAGTTAAAGAACACTTACCCAATTAAAAGTCATGAAAATCCCCCTTGAAATCGCCCAAATCCGAGACTTGAAACTCAAAAAAATGAGCAAAAATGGCTAAGACCCGATTTTATGTATTCTGCCCAGCATTTTCTCATCTGCGACCTATATTTTCACATCTGCGGTCTCGCATTTGCGATACAAAGCTCGCATTTGCGGAACAGGGCAGCTTGACCAGCGGCCGCATCTGCGCCCAAAAATATCGCACCTGCGACATCGCAGAAGCGCACAAGTGATCGTAGAAGCGGTCTTCTCGCAGAAGCGGCTTGTCCATCGCGGATGCGGTTTCACACCTGTGCTCATTTTTTCGTAGAAGCGGAGCTCGGCAAGGCTGTTCAATATTGCAGAAGCGACTAGTATTTCCGCAGGAACGGCCACGCACCTGCGCACAAAATGTCGCAGGTGCGACACACCAGAACCAACACTGGGCAGCAAGTTCCAATTGCTCTGTGGCTCGTCCGAAACTCATTCGAGCCACTCGGGATCTCGTCCGAATATTCCAACAAGTCCAAAAATATAATACAGACTTACTCAAGGTTTCAATTCACGTCAAACAATATCAAAATTACAATTCACACCTCGATTCGAGTTTTGAGTTTTAAACTTTTCCATTTGCAAATCTTGTGCCAAAACATATTAAATGAATCCGGAATGACTTCAAACTTGGCACACAATTCATAACTGACATAACGGAGTTGTTCAAATCTCCAGAATCAGATTCTGGCTCCGATATTAAAAAGTCAACCCCGTGGTCTAACTTGAAAATCTTTAGCCTTTAAATTGCTAATTCCGTTAAATGGTCATAACTTGAGCTAGGAACCTTCAAATTAAATTTTGGGCATATGCCTAAGTCCCAGATCACGATACAGAACTACCGGAACTGTCAAAATATTGATCCGGGTCCGTTTACTAAAAATGTTGACCAAAGTCAACTCAGTTGATTTTAAAACTCTATTTCACATTTTAATCCATTTTTCACCTGAAAACTTTTCGAAAAATTTTACGGACTGCGCACGCAAGTCGAGGAATAATAAATGGTACTTTTCGAGGTCTTAGAACATAGAATTACTTATTAAATTTAAAGATGATATTTTGGATCATCATAAGGCTGCCTCTTCATCTTTCCAACCGGCCGCCGGTACTGAGGCGGTCACTCGTGAAATTGCTTTCTTCGAGACAGCTATTCCCGAAGTGGCT
Source organism: Nicotiana tabacum (assembly GCF_000715075.1). NCBI lineage: Eukaryota > Viridiplantae > Streptophyta > Magnoliopsida > Solanales > Solanaceae > Nicotiana > Nicotiana tabacum. The sequence continues at coordinate 5,293,978 of NC_134090.1, forward strand.
TCCACCGACTCGGCTCCCGATCCCCCCTTGAAAAGCTTTATTCCCGGGGGCTGTTCAATTGCGAACAACTTTAAGGTCGAGAAACCCTCATCCAAAAAGGACCGGGGTGAAGGAGTATCGAGATATATATGCCCCGTTACCGAAGACGTCCTTCCCGTGGTAAGGAAGCTGATTGGTGGGATTCCCCTGAGGGGTGCACCGCCAACCGACCTTGATCTTCGAGTCGTGACGACACTCGGGCCACTAGATTGAAGGCTTCTGATTGGTTATTATCTTCCACTACAATAAAGTCAAGTTGTCGTGCGTTGTTAGTGACAAAAAAATTACTCGGATATTACCTTGCTTTTAGTCTTTAACATATTTTACTATTCAAATAAACACGCTCGTAATTTTTTGAGTAGGCAAATTATTTAATTAGGTTCCTTATTAATTCAGTCAGTTGAAGACTGAGAAATATTTGGATCTAAAGGTATTCCTAATGGTCAATAAAGTGAAGATAAAAATCATGAAATTTCATGTTCAAATAAAAACACTATAGGCAAAAATCATTAGGTGATTAATTTTTATCTGGCTCCAATAAAATAGTTGAGATGGAACGATATAACTTGGACAATATAATCATATAAAAAATAAAATAAGAAATTGAGAAATATGTTGCTGGAAAAAGACTTTTTCAACCTCCATAGAAAATTAAAATAGAAAAAGAAATTCAATCAATGGGGTCCTTTTTCTTTGGCAGAGAAGAGAGAGAGGGACGTTTGTGTTTGTGCTTTTGAGCTATAATTCAATTCAATTGGGATATGTATGACTCTTTCTTTGTAGCTTCATATGTCCACTTGTACTTTTAGCTGTCCATTGTGTATATACAATGGAGAATTTCCTACTTCCTTCTATTAAAGTTCAAAGAAAACAAAAAAAAAAAAACAATAATTCAAATCAAGAGCAAAGCATTAAGAAGAAGCTTCACAATAATTTCCTACCACATTAAATGTCACAGTATGCATCAGTTGACTGACTTTCCTTCTATTAAAGTTCAAAGAAAACCCAGTACCAATAATTCTGTGGAGTAGAGCCCATCTCATACCAACTTTTCCAATAGCAATAATTCTTATCTCTTCTAACATATTATAAAACTATGTTGAAAATATCATCTAGAGTTCTATTACCACAACCATAATTTTTTCACATACCGTTTTCAGAGAATTAACATGGAGTCCATGGCATCTTCTGCCAGATGGAGCTATGATGTTTTCCTAAGTTTTAGAGGTGAAGATACTCGAAAAATATTTAAAAGTCACTTATACGAAGTCTTGAATGATAGGGAAATAAAAACCTTTCAAGATGAAAAACGGCTAGAGTATGATGCAACCATCCCAGAAGAACTCTGTAAAGCTATAGAAGAGTCTCAATTTGCCATTGTCGTTTTCTCAAAGAATTATGCAACATCGAGGTGGTGTTTGAATGAACTAGTGAAGATTATGGAATGCAAGACTCAATTTAAACAAACTGTTATACCGATATTCTATGATGTGGATCCATCATATGTTCGGAACCAAAAGGAGAACTTTGCAAAAGCCTTTGAAGAACATGAAACAAAGTATAAGGATGATGTTGAGGGAATACAAAGATGGAGGATTGCTTTAAATGCAGCGGCCAATCTCAAAAGCTCATGTGATAATCGTAACAAGTGAGCTAAAAACACATAAGCTGATACTTTATACATTCAAATGAGTTAAACATAATCTTAAATAAATTTTTCAAATTTTCGGAATAAGTAATTCTAGTTGATTATATATGTTTCTATCAATTTAATTACAAACTCAATAACATTGTTACACAGATAAAATTTAATTAGTTCTTCAAAGAGTTTGATTTATGTGCACACTCCTTGTATATATCACAATCTTCTACTTTTTGTAGGACTGATGCAGACTGTATTCGGCTGATTGTTGACCAAATCTCGTCCAAATTATGCAAGATTTCTTTATCTTATTTGCAAAACATTGTTGGAATAGATACCCATTTAGAGAAAATAGAATCCTTACTAGAGATAGGAATCAATGATGTTCGGATTATGGGGATCTGGGGCATGGGGGAGTCGGTAAAACGACATAAGCAAGAGCTATGTTTGATACTCTTTTAGGAAGAAGGGATAGTTCCTATCAATTTGATGGTGCTTGTTTCCTAAGGGATATTAAAGAAAACAAACGTGGAATGCATTCTCTACAAAATACCCTTCTATGTGAACTTTTAAGGGAAAAAGCTAATCACAATAATGAGGAGGACGGGAAGCACCAAATGGCTAGTACGCTTCGTTCTAAGAAGGTTCTAATTGTGCTTGATGACATAGATGATAAAGACTATTATTTGGAGTATTTAGCAGGTGATCTTGATTGGTTTGGTAATGGTTCTAGAATTATTGTAACAACTAGAGATCAAGCATTTGATAGAGAAGAATGATATATTATATGAAGTGAGTGCACTACCTAATCATGAATCCATTCAGTTGTTCAATCAACATGCTTTCAAAAAAGAAGTTCCAGATGAGCATTTTAAGAAACTTTCATTGGAGGTAGTAAATTATGCTAAAGGCTTTCCTTTAGCCCTCAAAGTGTGGGGTTCTTCCTTGACATAACTGTATGAAAAAGTGCTATAGAGCAAATGAAAATTAATCCTAATTCAAAAATTATTGAAAAACTCAAAATTAGTTATGATGGATTAGACTCCATGCAACAAGAGATTTTCCTGGATATAGCATGCTTCTTACGAGGGTTAGAAAAAGATTACATCATGCAAATTCTCAAGAGTTGTCATTTTGGAGCTGAATATGGATTGGATGTCCTCATCGAAAAATCTCTTGTGTTCATCACTGAATACGGTAAAATTGAAATGCATGACTTAATACAAGAAATGGGTAGATATATAGTGAACTTGCAAAAGAATCCGGGAGAACGCAGCAGACTAAGGCTCGTCAAGGATTTTGAAGAAGTGATGATCAACAATGCAGTAAGTAGGATAAACAATGGAAGAGTATTTGATTTCTAATTTTCATATTCCAAAGACATATAGGACAGTCAACTCCATTTATCTGTTCCTCTTGCTTCATAATCTTGCAGGTACATCATTTTAGTTGTTTACTTTGGTTAGTAGGAAAAGCAAAAGTAATATTAATTGCCTAATTAGTAAAAAAAGATATTAATTGCCTAATCCATTAAGTAGCCTCTTTAATTTACATTGCCTAATTCGTTTTTCTTATATTTTTTAGCGATTGATTAGTCTAGCTAGTAGCCACTTAATCTGTTTGATCCAATTTCATTCTTTGGATTAACTTGAAAATTGTATGACATTTTATTACATAATAAAATGGGTGGGGAGTTCTTAGAGGGAGGGAGCCGAGTGTCTATCGGAAACAACCTCTTTATCCCAGGGTAGAGATAAGGTCTGCGTACACACTACCCTCCCCAGACCCCACTAGTGAGATTATACTGGGTTGTTATTGTTGTTGTTTTTTATTACATAATAACTCAATCAGAGATTCACTTTTTCATTATTTGTTTTTAAAAAAAAAAGTCACTACAAATTTTTGGTATTGTTTCAATTGCAGTTTCTTCTATCGCAACATGTAAAGCTTATAAACTTGACTCTAATGAACTTCTAAGAAAAGTGTAATATTAGAAAATAGAACTATAGAATTAATTGCAAAAAGTATTTCTGTGAAGTAACATTAGTATTTCCTATGATCTTCTTACTAGGGGACCATGGCAGTGGAAGCAATTTGGGTTCGTTATAATTTTGGTACACTACGCTTTAGCAATATGAAAAGGCTTAGGATATTATGCATAGAGAATAACAGGTGGGGCAATGATGGCTCCATTGAGCACCTGCCCAATAACTTGCGTTGGTTTGTTTTGAGTGGCTATCCTTGGGAGTTATTGCCGGCTGAATTTGAACCCAAAATGCTTGTTCATCTTCAACTCAAACAGAATTCACTGCGTCATTTATGGACGGAAACAAAGGTATAATAGTTGAGTTCTATTTTACTTTTCTGTTTCTCTCTAACTATCTTTTTCCTTTAATTTAGTGATAATGAACACATATTATTACTTTTGTCGCGTATTATTTGAGGTACTTTCTATTTTTGCTAAAATTATAAACGAACAAAGGTTATTAATTCCATAAGCTCAAATTTTTGTATTTCCATCTCAAAAAATTAATTTTATATTATTTGAGGTTGTTCTCAATATTATTGTAAAAGATCTTCATGTCTTTTTTCTCCAAATCTTCCCATCATCATTTTAACTAAGAAGCTCAATTTAAAAGCTCCTTCAATTATTTCTCATGGTAAGATTAAATTCATATGAATCTCATCCCGGGCTGTACATAGTGGGACGGAAGGAATACTTATTAGTAAAACAAAAGAAATTTATTGTGTACGACTATTTTTTCGAATGTTATATACGCTTTCATACACTGCTTATGGATTTAAGATTTGGGTTTTCCCGTTTTATATTACACTTTTTTAAAGAGAAACATTTTTCTCTTTGCTAAATTTTTTTTCAATCATGTTAAATTACAATTAGCAATATTTTATTTATAATTTACTTTTATTCAGTTTCTTAACAAGTAATTTTCCATATATAAAAAATAAATTTCTAATTTCGCACAAAAATAATGTGTTAGACCCTCATAATTCAAATGCTATCATTCATTTCTTGTCGAGTGAGTAATAAATACTTTTAGGAAAGCTAGCAATAAGTAATTAAGAATTCAAGAAAACAGAGGTCATTTGATGCTCGCAAATACAAATGAAAAAACAAAACAAAAAAGGTTTCTACATTCATACATAGCCCCACTAGCCAAATATTTTATTATTGGAATCCAGCAGAGCAGCAATCAAGGTTCATTATTTTCTCTATATCTCATTCTGTCGGTGTTCTGAACAGGATTTGCAGTCTCTACGGAGGATAGATCCCAGCTACTCTGAAAGCCTTATGCGAACACCAGATTTCACGGGGATGCCAAATTTGGAGTATTTGAATCTAGAGTATTCTGCTCTTGAAGAGGTTCACCATTCCCTGGGGTGTTGTAGAAAACTCGCCGAGTTAAATTTGACTTGGTGTGAACGCCTTGAGAGGTTTCCATGTGTTAACGTGGAATCACTTGAAATTTTGTCATAGTTTAGAGAAATTTTCAGAAATCCACGGGAGAATGAAGCCGGAGATACAGATTCGCATGCGAGACTCTGGGATAAGGAAACTACCATCATCTATTACCCAGTACCAAACTCATATTACCAAGCTAGATTTGAGCTTTATGAGAAACCTTGTAGCTCTTCCAAGCAGCATCTGTAGGTTGAAAAGTTTGGTTAGTCTAAATGTGTCGTTTTGCTCAAAACTGGAAAGCTTGCCAGAAGAGATGGGGGATTTAGACAACTTGGAGGAGCTTGATGCCAGCTATACTCTAATTTCACGACCTCCGTCTACAATCGTACGCTTGAACAAACTTAAAATCTTGAAGTTTGGAGGCGTCAAAGATAGAGTGCACTTTGAGTTCTCGCCGGTGGCAGAAGGATTACGGTCATTGGAAACTTTGAGTCTCAGTTACTGCAATCTAATAGATGGAGGACTTCCAAAAGACATTGGATCGTTATCCTCTTTGAAAAAGTTGTATCTCAGAGGAAATAATTTTGAGCATTTGCCTCGAAGTATAGCCCAACTTGGTGCTCTTCGAATCTTGGACTTAAGAAAGTGCAAGAGGCTTACACGGCTGCCAAAACTTCCACCAGAATTAGATACAATACATGCAGATTATTGGAGCAATGATTCCATCTGTAATTCGTTGTTTCAGAATATCTCGTCTGTTTCAGATTCCTTGTCACTAAGAGTATTTACCAGTGTGGTTCCTTATGATTATGAGGAGATCCATGATATCCCAAGTTGGTTCCTCTTTAAGGGAAGGGATAGAAGTGTATCAGTCAATTTGCCTGAAAATTGGTATATACCTCATAAATTCTTGGGATTTGCTGTATGTTACTCTGGCAGATTAGTTGACACCACAGCTCACTTGATTCCCTTATGTAATGATGGCATGTCGTGGATGACCCAAGAACTTGCTTTATCCAACCATTCAGAATCATCCGGCAGTTCAAATATACATTTTTTGTTTGTTCCTTTTGCTGGCTTATGGGATACATCTAAGGCAAATGGAAAAACACCAAATGACTGGGGGATTATTAGGCTATCTTTTTCGGGAGTAATGAAGTAGTATGGACTTCGTTTGTTGTATAAAGAAGAAGCTGAGGTTGAGGCCTTGTTACAAATGAGGAAAAATAACAATGAACCAACAGAACATTCCACTGGGATATAACAATATGAACACGACTTCATGATCAATGAAGCCAGTTGCTCCTCGGGTAAGAAACAAAAGAGTCACAATTCCAAACTTTGCAGCTCAAATTTTAGCTCAGGTATATACATCAGATGAATAACAGAATACTAGTTTTGTGGTAGAGTTAAAGGCTCACGATCTTTTAAAATATTGAGTGTTTTCTTTCAAGATTGTTTGCACTAATTCATCTAATATGATCGTTTCAAATTAGGAATATCCGATGTTTTTTATATTAACGTATGTTGTTACTTGTTAAAATAGATCTTGATAAATTAATAACATCTATATCTCTATATTACTTATAAGTGGTTTTAACAAGTTTACTCTTTTGCTTTTGGATTAGTTTTTACAGTTCAAATGGGAACAAGGTATTTTGAGAACTAAACTGCATATGAAAGATTGGAAGTCCCATCAAGATCAAATCATTGAGAAGGTCAAAGAGGCTTTATTTGTGCACTTAGATGAATAAGATTTGCTAATTTGAGAATATGGAGTTTCTTCTCCTAGCAGATTTTAGTCAAGTAGCTTATGAACAATTTTAAATCTTTTTAGTCTTTTCTAGTGAACCAAAAAAAATGTTTTTCATACAATATGTGTTTGTTCGCGTGACAATATCCATTTCTCCCTTTTTACCCCCTGTGAAATAAAATAAAATTTCAGATAAAGTAAAAGATAGAAATGTCACGTTTTAAATCTTCAAAGGGCAATTTGTATAATTTCTTTATTTGGAACTTATATTTGAAGAGCAAGGTGAACTTATATTTCATTACAACAATTACTATATTATTCTCTGTTTTAACTTTTAAATTCACAATTCTCGTAACAATAATACTTTTCTCATTTCACCCTTAACAATATCGATTTAATGGAATAACTAATGTCATGTTTTTCATAACATTTTCTACCAAGACATGGTGGAATTTACTCATAATCTATATAAATGTTCTTGATTACACTACAAATAACCAACTTCGATTTGATATTTCAAATCAGATCGTATTTTTGTTTAAGAAATGAAAATAAATCACTTGGAACCCATATAAGAGAAATCTAAATTGGAAATTGTGAAAGTTAGACCCCATGGAATTCATATCTACGACTAAAATAATAAAACAAAACAAGTAAGAGTTATTTTGAAGTTTCAAAATTTTTAACAAATTATAGTAATTATGTTACTATTGTTTATCCACACTCGATGTGCATATCAAAAAGACCAATAAAACTTATACTTTATAAACATTATGACATTTCACTATTATCATTTCAAGATAAGAAAAGACAACAGAAAGGACTAATATGCTAGGCTTCAGTTTTTCTTATATTTATAAAGAATTTAATTTTAAACTAGGACTATTATCTTGAAACAAGAGGAAAATATTTGAGAAAATTTTCGTCCAGAAGGGTCACACTCATCTAAGCTCACAGGAAGAAAAAAAATTTATATAGCTCTAATAAATTTTTTTTTTAAAGTCAAAATATAATCATAAATTCATATTTAAAGAAAAAGCTATTAAGAAAAGTCAATGTTAAAAATAAATAAATAAATTCTCTATCAGTAAAAAGAAGAATTCTTTCTCTTGTTATAAAATAAAGACTATAAAAGAAATAAACTGAAAACAAGTATAGAGGGGGATTGATATTTTATTCCAACTTTCAAACTGATATCTATAATGAACTAAAAACTCCTCTATTTATAGAAGAAAAGAAGCAGTTGCGAGGCTTTTCTTCAGCTGCTTGTAAGTTGTCTGCATGAGCTGCTCGCAACTTACATGTTTAATAAAAAGTTGCTGCAAATCATTTCATTGAGTTACTTGCAACCTGCCTGCATCAGCTGCTTGTAGATAAATTTCAACAGAGTACTAAATGGATGATCTTCTTCAAGAAGATTATTTACAGCGGAGTAATAAATAGACATCCACAAATAATAGTTTCATAACACTCCCCCTTGGATGTTCATTAAAGATAATATGCCTCGTTAAAACCTTACTAGAAAAAACCCAGTGTGAAAAAACCTAGTGAAGGAAAAAGAGTATACATATTTAGTAATACGCATTTCTAGTTGCCTCATTAAAAACCTTACAAGAAAAACCCCATGTGAAAAAAATTTAGTAAGGAAAAAAGAGTACAACGCGTATTTCACTCCCCCTTATGAAAACCTTATTTCAAATATTTGAGTCTCCGCATTCCAATCTTGTATACCATCTTCTCAAAAGTTGAAGTTGGCAAAGACTTAGTGAACAAATCTGTCGGATTGTCACTTGAACGGATTTGTTGCACATCAATGTCGCCATTTTTCTGAAGATCATGTGTGTAGAATAATTTTGGTGAAATGTGCTTCATTCTATCTCCTTTATAAATCCTCCCTTTCATTGGGCTATGCATGCATCATTGTCTTCGTATAAAATTGTGGATCTTTTATCATATTCCAAACCACATATTTCTCGAATGAAATGAATCACCGATCTCAACCATACGCATTTCTTACTTGCTTCATGAATAGCTATTATCTCAGCATGATTTGAAAAAGTAGCAACAATAGATTATTTTGTGGAGTGCCATGATATGATAATACCTCCATATGTAAACACGTACCCAGTTTGAGATCGAGCTTTATGGGGGTCTGATAAATAACCTGCATCTGCATAACCAACAAGATCTGCACTAGTTTTGTTAGCATAAAACAAATCCATATCAAGAGTTCCATTTAAATACCGCAATATATGCTTAATCCCATTCCAATGTCTCCGTATAGGAGAAAAACTATATTTTGCTAGTAAATTAACAGAAAATGCTATGACATGCCTTGTAGCATTAGCAAGATACATAAGTGCACCAATTGCACTGAGATAGTGTGTTTCAGGACCAAGGAGTTCCTCATTCTCTTCTGGAGGTCGGAACGGGTCCTTATTCACTTCAAGTGATCGAGCAATAATTGGTGTAATCAATGGGTGCGCTTTGTCCATGTAAAAGCGTTTTAAGACCCTTTATGTAGAGGCAGATTGATGGATGAAGATCCCGTCTGCTAAATGTTAAATTTGCAGACCAAGATAAAGTTTTGTCTTTCCAAGATCTTTCATCTCAAATTCTTTCTTAAGATATTCAATTGCCTTTTGGAGCTTTTCTGGAGTTCCAACAAGATTTATGTCATCAACATAAACAACAAGTATAACAAATTCTGATGCCATTTTCTTTATAAAAATACATGGACAAATAACATCATTTATGTAACATTCTTTCAACAAATATTCACTAAGGCGATTTATACCACATGCGCCCAGATTGCTTTAAACCGTACAAAGATCTTTGTAATCTGATTGAATACATTTTCTGAGATATTGAATTTGCTTCAGGCATTTTAAATCCTTCAGGGATCTTCATATAGAATTAATCAAATGAGTCATATAGGTTATAACTTACATTTAAATGGCATGACATCTTCAGGTGTCTGGACTGCAGGTCCGATCCTCACAATCTTTTATAATATTGTGCACTATATTATATCAAATATATCGTCGACGATCATTTCGTATCAGTTCGCAAGCGACATAACTTGTTGAGATCTTATCACTTTTTTTATTTTCAGGTGCCTGAACTTCTTCTGGAGTTTCATGAAATATTATGTCATGGGCTATTCCAGAGATTATTTCCTCCTAATTATGATCATTTTGATCATTTACTCCTATTCTTTTCAAGGATTGTTACCTTTGGAACCGATTGGTCCACACTTCATGCGTACAGTAAACTCTATCCTTCAGGGACTTTAATTTTAATAAGAGCATTTGCAGCTGAAATATGATATTTAATTTTGGATCAGCAAATGCTTCTGGCATTTGACTTGAATTATCTTCTAAGCAAGGATCATATTAATGATAATTCGATTCATACAACATATTTTCTAGCTGTTTTATTCCATCCCCCAAATATTAGAAAAACTAACTCATATCCCCAATCTTCTTTGGGAAACATATCTTTGTGCATTGTGGTAGAAAAATTAATCATATACCACACATCAAAAGTTATTAAATAGTAAAAATATTTTGTTTCTGATCCTAAATCAATTGTGAGGGGATGACTTATCATATTTTGTTGGTCTGATGCATACAAGTGCTGTTGTATGCAATTTAAAAAATCTTAGACCAACACATGAGGCTTTGTCCTCATAAGCAATAGTTTAGCCATTAATAGGAGGTATTCAATGCTAAACTAGCTTGGATATAAATCATCATCATCAAGATGAACTATCTTGATTTCATAATCTGAAAATTATGCTCTTAATTGAGAAAGACAATTTCAAATGCCAAACTGCAGGTTGACAATAAACATACATGTAACCATCTTATATATGCATCTATAAGTGTTTCACATGATAGGTGAATGAGCCTATATTTAACTTTTATATATTTTAGAATTCGGGGATTTTAGTCCCAACTTTAGCTGGTATAATTAAGTTATTATGAGAACAAGCAACACAAGAGAATTCTTGAAGAATCTTCTAGTTATTCAATATATGCTTATCTGAATTTTCAAATAGCTCATTTAAAAATGGCAAATGAAAACTTCAAGTTTATCATGGCATGTGTTATCTCTAAGTAAACTTCTGGTTTACTATGGCATAAACTTTTGCATCAATAAACTTCTGATTTATTGTGGCTACTTTTGTATCAGTAAATTTCTGATTCACTGTGACTGCTTTTGCATTAGTAAACTTCTGGTATACATAAGACGGATAACTTCTCACATATATATTTACTCCATATGATTGTGAAAATATGAAGATTTTCAATCTTTCAATCATTTGTAGTCTCAGTTTGACAGTCACATATATTAGTAAACTTCGGTTTATCATAACATATGTTCTGACCACAATAATGACAAATAAGCTTTTCGGGAGCCTTTCATTTATTGTCCACAATCAAATATTATTTAGACACTACTTATGTCATGTGTCTTCTAGACAAACAGTTAGCTCTTCAGGAGCTTTTGTTATACTACCAAATATTTCTCAGACACTTCTGGTGTCATGAGAGAAAATCATAATTAAATGAATAATATAAAGCTAATTCTAAATTTATAAATTACGAAAATTAAGAATTTTAATATTTCTACTACTAATTTTGTGACAAATATCTCCTTCAAGGAGAAATATCATTAGCATCTGACTATTTTGTATCGATACGACAACCACATAGTCATTGCATCTTTTAAAAAAAGATACACGAGTTGTTATTTCCTTCGGGGAACTCAATAACTAACCATAATATATTAATGTGGTTGTAGTAGAAAGCATTCTACAATAATGCTTTTGCCTTAGAATGATACTTAATAAAATTATCCAAGATGTTTACGTACAACAGGCACGTGCGACAATGATCTTTATGCCACAAAAATAATATTTATATTCTCTGTTATTCTAGCTCTTCCGGAGTTGAGTTGTGGTATTTATTCATTCACTCCAGGGAATGAAAATGTGCTTCAAAAATAACTTTGAATAGCTCATTATTTTATTTACGCACAGAAAGGCACAGTTTCATAATATTTTCCTGCTTCGGGAGAAAATTTCAATTGTGTTACTTCTTCAGGAGCAAATTAAAATACGAAAAATTGAGTATATATTCTCTCAATCATATTACCTCTTCTGGAAGTGAATCGTAATATATTTACATCAATAGCGCGCTCATATTTACGGCTTTATTAATATTGTCACATTCATTTCAGGGAATAGATTAATATTTATAAAAATTCTTATCCTTCAGGAAATCAAACATAATTATCTGAACACGCATTAATCACATCAAATTGTGATGCTTCAACCTCTTTTAAAATATTTACTACTTCAGGAGCAAATTGAGGCGTGCATGTAATATAGAGAATATTTCTCTAGCTTATCTTCATTATAACCATAGCAAGCCTAAATTATCACTTCTGGTGGTCATAGGCACATACCACTTCTGGTGGTTAACAAAATTTAGTTACAATGAGATATACGAAACACAATCACTTCTGATGGTTGTATATTTTTTGCAAACTCTGTTGGAGTTTAAGTGAATCTAACAATGTTATCCACTTTGTAATCCTTTATTAAGATAATAAGGATGGAAACAAATACCAAAATAGGTACTGTATACGTAACATATAATCAAGCAAGCGATGATAAAGATATTAAAATATAAGCAAAAGGCTCAAATTAAATTACGCAAATTTGGCCACTCCATATGTAAGTGATATCTACATCACTACTGCTAAGAAGAAAAACTCACCACCTCAAGGATATAATCTGCCTTGTGATGCTCGGAATGAACAAGATCTGACCACGGACATAAGAGTGTCGCCTTACATTGGAGATGAATACTTATTCAAAGTTATGAGATTTCTAGGTACATCTACCTAAGGCAGCTTTGGCTTCCATCGTCTTTTGCTCCAAATTATCTCAAGTTAGAGATAACTATACATTCAAACATAGAGACTCGTGCTGATAACGTGTTATAAAATAAAGACTATAAAAAAAATAAACTGAAGACAAGTATAGAGGGAGATTGATATTTTATTCAACTTTCAAAGTGATATCTATAATGAACTAAAAACTCCTCTATTTATAGAAGAAAAGAAGCAGTTGCGAGGCTTTTCAGGAAGCAGCTGCGAGGTTTTTCTTCAGCTGCTTGTAAGTTGTCTGCATGAGCTGCTCGCAACTTGCATGTTTAATAAGAAGCTGCTGCAAATCATTTCATTGAGTTGCTTGCAATCTGCCTGCATCGGCTGCTTGTAGATAAACTTCAACAGAGTACTAAATGGATAATCTTCTTCAAGAAGATCGAAGTAATAAATGAACATCCACAAATAATAGTTTCATAACATCTCTTAATTTGTTGATTGCAAATTTTCATGCATTTTAAATATCATAAATACCATAAATATCATAAAAATCACTCATGATTTGAAATACGTTTTATGTAGTTTTTAAATATTAAAATCTTATTTAAAACTAAAATAATCAATATCCGAGTTATCCAAAAAAATTAAAAATTCAATCCTCGTACTCAAAACCCTGCTCTATTATTTTGGGACTGAGGGAAACTAATTTTATCCTAAAATTAAAATTAGGAAAATATAGTGGAAAAAAGAAAATATTTGTGAATTCTTGGTCAAGCACTCAGTCTGTAGCAGCCCACTAATCCCTGGCTCCTAGTCCAGCCCAATCTTGTTCAACAAATTGAAATTTTCAGCTAAATTTGGAATCTTATTAAGTGGTATTTTCAGAGCCAAAAGTTGGAATTTTATTGTTTGTCATTGAGTAGTTGGTGAACAACAATATCAAACGGCAAAAAATCCAGCAGACCAAAGTACCCATTTAACTTCTAGCCTTTGTTTGATAAAAAGCGTCAACCTTTAACTCCAATTTTTACATACCCATTAAGGTAAAGTCCTTCAAATTCTTGATTTTTTTGTGTTTTTATTAAGTGGGGTTATGTGTTTTTGTTCATTATTTGATCTTAATTGGAGTTACTTATTATAAAAATTTGTTCTTGCTATGTATTGTTACACTTTGCAGTATTTAGTGGAAAAGCTGCAATCTTTAACTCCAATTTTTACATACCCATTAAGGTAAATCCTTCAAATTCTTGATTTTTTGTTTGTTTTTATTAAGTGGGGTCATGGGTTTTTGTTCATTATTTGATATTAATTGGAGTTCTGATTATAAAAATTCTTTCTTGGAATGTATTAGGACCTTTTGCAGTAGCTAGCTCGGACAATATAATCATATTTAAAAAACTGAGAAATATTTTGCCCGTAAAAAATTAAAATAGAAAAAGAAATTCAATCAATGGGGTCCTTTTTCTTTGGCAGAGAAGAGAGAGAGGGACGTTTGTGTTTTAGCTTTGGAGCAATAATTCAATTCAATAGTAACAATAATTCACGTCAACTGGACTATAGCATTAATGTTACAATGTATACCAGTACCAATAATTCTATGGAGTAGAGCCCATCTCATACAAACTTTTCTTATTTGAAGTGCCATAGCTAATTGTTTATTTCTTTCTCTCCTATTATCATTAGTTGATCCATATACATGTTTTTTTCTTTTCCGATAATTGACTGAATCAATGGGAACTTCACAGTTTCCTCGGTGGAACTACAAAGTCTTTCTAAGTTTTAGAGGTGAAGATAATCGAAGAACATTTACAGGTCACCTCTTCAAAGGCTTGGAAAACAGTGGAATATTCACGTTTCAAGATGATAAAAGGCTAGAGCATGGCGCATCAATATCAGATGAACTCTTGAAAGCTATCGAACAGTCTCAAGTTGCCCTCGTCGTTTTCTCAAAGAATTATGCAACATCGAGGTGGTGCTTAGATGAGCTAGTGAAGATCATGGAATGCAAGGATCAATGTGGACAGACTGTCATACCAGTCTTCTATGGTGTGGATCCATCACATGTTCGGAAACAGAGGGAGAGCTTTGCTGAAGCCTTTGACAGACATGAAACAAAGTATATGGATGATGTTGAAGGAAAGCAAAAGGTGCAAAGATGGAGGACTGCTCTAACTGCTGCCGCAGATCTAAAAGGATATGATATCCGTGACGGGTGAGTTAAAAACACATAGTAATTTCTTATAATGAAAAAAATGGAATACTACAAAGAGAGGGTTGCTCAAGTACTAAGCACCTCCAACTCCAAACCCTTGGGTTGCGGGTTCAAGTTACCATAGGAGCAAAGCAAGGAGCTCAAAAAGAATAATTTTCATTCAAATGTGGTTGCTTATGTGAAAAAGTACTACATATTCTACTATAGAAAAGGAACCTGTACCTCAAAAATGAGTTAAACAGAATAGACACTAAATAAATTTATCATATTTACAAAAGAAAAATTAAAAGGAGGAAACTTAATCAATTTATTTTGCTAAAAATACTGCTTACACAATCTAATTTCATTGATTGTCATTTAGACGTTAAAAATGTTTTTATTTTTTATTTTCCTGAAAAGGAATGATGGTTGTCATATATGTTTCTATCAGTAAGAAGACACTATAGTTCCTATCACTACAATTCCTCAATAACATTCTTGCACATATAATATTTTGATCGCTCCTTCAAGCGTTTATTTTATGTGCGTATTCTTTTAATCATCTCTATGCAAATTAACAATATTTAGTAGCTCAGTTTGTTGGCTATTTTCCTAGTTGATGAGAGTTCGATTCCTCACCTTGCAATCTTCTCTCCCTTTCCCCTACCCCTATGTAATAAAAAAATAATTATTAAATGCTTACTAATACTTGACTTTCTTACATTTATCCGCAATTAATCTTCCTACTTTTGTAGGATTGAAGCAGAGAATATTCAGCAGATTGTCGACCAAATTTCCAAATTGTGCAATAATGCTACTTTGTCTTCTTTGCGAGATGTTGTGGGAATAGATACTCATCTGGAGAAATTAAAGTCCCTACTTAAGGTAGGAATTAATGATGTTCGGATCATATTGGGGATCTGGGGCATGGGCGGTGTAGGGAAGACAACAATAGCAAGAGCCATTTTTGACACTTTATCTCATCAATTTGAAGCTGCTTGTTTCCTTGCGGATATTAAAGAAAACGAAAAACTGCTTTCTTTGCAAAATACCCTTCTCTCTGAATTGTTAAGAAGAAAAGATGATTACGTCAATAATAAGCTTGATGGGAAGCGGATGATTCCAGACAGACTTTGCTCTAAGAAGGTGCTAATTGTGCTTGATGATATAGGCCATAAAGATCATTTAGAGTATTTAGCAGGTGATATTGGTTGGTTTGGTAATGGCAGTAGGGTTGTTGTAACAACTAGAGACAAACATTTGATAGGGAAGGATGATGCAATATATGAGGTGGCTGCACTACCTGATCATGAATCCATTCAATTGTTTTATCAACATGCTTTCAAAAAAGAAGATCCAGATGAGTGTTTTAAGGAGCTTTCATTGGAGGTAGTAAATCATGCTAAAGGCCTTCCTTTAGCCCTCAAAGTGTGGGGTTCTTTGCTGCATAACCTAGGCTTAACTGAATGGAAAAGTGCAATAGAGCAAATGAAAATTAATTCTAATTCGGAAATTGTTGAAAAGCTCAAAATAAGTTATGATGGATTGGAGCCCATCCAACAAGAGATGTTTCTAGATGTAGCATGCTTCTTGCGAGGGAAATATAAAGGTTACGCCATGCAAATTCTTGAGAGTTGTCATTCTGGAGTTGAATACGGATTGCGTGTCTTAATTGACAAATCTCTTATATTTATCTCTGAAAAAGGTGAGTTTCAAATGCACGACTTAATACAAGAAATGGGTAAATATATAGTGAACTTGCAAAAGAATCCGGGAGAACGCAGCAGATTATGGCTCGTCAAGGATTTCGAAGAAGTGATGATCAACAATACAGCAAGTAAGCTAAACAATGTATTACTAGTATTTACTTCTAATTTTCATATTCAAAAAATATATAGGGCAGTCAATTCCAATTATTTGTTCATCTTGCTTCATACTCTTGCAGGTACGGCATTTTAGTTGTTCCCTTTAGTTAGTAGGAGAAGCAAAAGTAATATTAATTGCCTAATTAGTAAAAATATAAGACATTAATTGCCTAATTCGTTAAGTAGACTCTTTAATTTACATTGCCTAATTCGTTTTTCTTATATTATTAAGCGATGGATTAGTCTAGTGGTGATCCAATGTCATTCTTTGGATTAACTTGAAAATTTTATGACATTTTATTACATAATATCTCAATCAGAGATTCATTTTACCATTATTTTTTTTTATGGAAAGTTACAATTTATTGGTACTGTTTCAATTGCAATTACCTTCTATCACAACATGAAAAGCTTATAGACTTGACTTTAATGAACTTTTAAGAAAAATATAATAATAGAAAATAAAACTATATAATTAGTTGCAAAAAGTATTTTTCTGAAGTAACATAAGTATTTCTTAAAAAGAATCTACTCCCTCTGTTTCAAATTCGATGATGTACTTTCCTTTTTAGTCTCTTCCAAAATAAATGACACATTTCTAAATTTGAAAATAATTTAACTTTAAACTCTTCATTTTACCCATTTTACCCTTAATGAGAAGCTTTTATAACCACACAAATGTCATGGCCCCACAAAGCTTTTATCCCTTAAGCTTTTAAAATCACAAGTTTTAAAAGTCTTCTTTTTTTTCTTAAACTCCGTGCCGAGTCAAACTACCTCATCTAAATTGAAACAGAGGGAGTAATTAATATTGTATCTTAAACTTAGGCATTGCAAGAAGTGAGAAAGTAGTCATTTTAGCAAGCGGATTTTATACGACATTTGAAATTATACTTTGTAGACTAATGATCTTCTTATCAGGGGACCATGGCAATGGAAGCAATCTTTCTTCCTTATTTCGATTTTGATACATTACGCTTTAGCAAAGAGGCCATGAAAAATATGAAAAGGCTTAGGATATTAAACATAGGGAAGTGGCAGACCGGTGATGGTTCCATTGATTATCTGCCCAACAACTTGCGTTGTTTTGTCTGGACTAAGTATCCTTGGGAGTCATTGCCATCTACATTTGAACCCAAAATGCTTGTTCACCTTGAACTCCAGAGCAGTTCACTGTGTTCTTTATGGATGGAAACAAAGGTACAACAGTTTGAATTCTATTTTATTGCCATTTATTTTTTTCTCTAACTATCTTTGTCCTTTAATTTAGTGATAATGAACAAATATTATTGCTTTTGTCAAGTATTATTTGAGGTACTTCCTTTTTTTAGCTAGAATTATGATGCATGTCTTTAAATGAACAGAAATTAGTCCCTCCGGTCCATAATAAGTGATTTTTTTGCCTTTTTATTTTGGTCCAAAATAAGTGACCTTTTACATAATCAAGAAGATATTAATTTCAATTTTCCAAACTTTGCCCTTTTTTACAAATCTCAATATGTCAGGTTAACAATATGCTAATTTTAATTAAAAGTAATTTCGTCAAAATACTTTTTTTTAGGAGTTATTATTTTCTTAAGGGGTGTGCCAATAGCCAAAATGTCACTTATTATGGACCAGAGGGAGTATTAATTAATAAGCTCAAATTAATGTATTTCCATCTCAAAAGAAATTATTGTATTTTATATTATTTGGGATTGTTCTCACTATTATTGTAAGATATTTATGTCCTTTTTTTTTCCAAATCTTCCCATCATCATTTTAACTAAGAAGCTCAATTTAAGAACTCATTCAATTATTTCTCATAGTAAGATTAGATTCATATGAATTTCATCCTAGATTGCATACAATGGGATGGAAGGAATACTTATTAGTAAAACAAAAAGAGTTCATACATTGCTTCCGGATTTAACATTTGGGTTTCCCCATTTTATATTACACTTTTTAAAAGTGAGAAACACTTTTCTCTTTGCTACCTTTTTTTCAATCATGTTAAATTATAGTTAGCAATATTTTTATTTATAATCTACTTTTATTCAGTTTCTTAACAAGTAATTTTCCATATATAAAAAATAAATTTCTGATTCCATACAAAATACTGAGTTGGCCCTCATAATTCAAATGCTATCATTCATCTGTTGTCGAGGGAGTAATAAATGGAGTACTTTTTGGGAACGCTAGCAACAAGTAATTAAGAATTCAAGAAAACAGAGGTCATTTGATGCCCACAAATACAAATGAAAAAATAAAACAGTTTCTAAATTCATAGTCTCATAGATAGCCCCACTAATCAAATATTTTATTATTGGAATCCTGCGGAGCAACAAAATAGGTTCTTTCTTTTTTCTCATTCTGTTTGCGTTCTGAACAGCATTTGCCGTCTCTACGGACGATAGATCTCAGCTACTCTAAAAGCTTGATACGAACACCAGATTTCAAGGGAATGCCAAATTTGGAGTATTTGAATTTGGAGGAATGTAGTAATCTTGATGAGGTTCACCATTCGCTGGGGTGTTGTAGAAAACTCATTCGGTTAGATTTGAGTTATTGTGAAAGCCTTGAGAGGTTTCCATGTGTTAACGTGGAATCTCTTGAATATCTGACTGTAAATGATTGCTATAGTTTAGAGACATTTCCAGAAATTCACGGGAGAATGAAGCCGAAGATAGAGATTCACATGCTAGGCTCTGGGATAAGGGAACTACCATCCTCTTTTTTTCAGTACCAAACTCATATTACCGAGCTAGATTTGAGCGGTATGGAAAACCTTGTAGCTCTTCCAAGCAGCATCTCTAGGTTGAAAAGTTTGGTTATTTTATGTGTGTTGGGTTGCTCAAAACTTGAAAGCTTGCCAGAAGAGATCGGGGATTTAGAAAACTTGGAGAGGCTTGATGCCACCTTTACCCTAATATCACGACCTCCGTCTTCCATCGTACGCTTGAACAAACTTAGAGTCTTGGATTTTGGATTCTGCAAGGATGGAATGTACTTTGAGTTCCCTCCAGTGGCTGAAGGATTATGCTCGTTGGAATATCTGAATCTCAGTAACTGCAATCTAACAGATGGAGGACTTCCGGAAGATATTGGATCCTTATCCTCTTTGAAATATTTGGATCTCACAGGAAATAATTTTGAGCATTTGCCTCAAAGCATAGCCCAACTTGGTGCTCTTCGAATCTTGGACTTAACAGAGTGCGAGAGGCTTACACAACTACCAGAACTTCCACCAGAATTAAATGAATTGTATGTAGATTGTCATATGGCTCTGAAAAGTATCCATGATTTAGTATCAAAGAGAAAGAAACTACAGAGGGTGAAATTCTTGCCTCTGTATGGTAAGGATGATGCACATAATGATTCTATATATAATTTGTTTGCACATGCCCTGTTTCAGAATATCTCTGCTTCATATTCCTTGTCCGAAAATGTACTTACCATTTGGCATCCTCACAAGAAGATCCCAAGTTGGTTCCTCTATCAGGGAACGGATCGTAGAGTATCAGTGAATTTGCCTGAAAATTGGTATATACCTGATAAATTCTTGGGATTTGCTGGATGTTACAATGGCAGCTTAATTGACACCACAGCTCAATTGATTCCCAAATGTGATGACGGGATGTCGTGCATGACCCAGAAACTTGCTCAAATTTGCATGACCCATTCAAATCTTGATAAAGAATATAATATACATTTTTTCTTTGTACCTTTTGCTGGCTTATGGGATACGTCTAAGGCAGATGGACAAACACCAAATGACTATGGGCTTATTAGGCTATCTTTTTCTGGAGAAATGAAGAAGTATGGACTTCATTTGTTGTATAAAGAAGAACCTGAGGTTGAGGCCTTGTTACAAATTAGGGAAAATAACAATGAACCAACAGAATATCGCATTGAGATAAGGAGTAGCAGATCTGACAATAGTGAACACCATGACTCCGTGACAGATGAAGCCAGTTGCTGTCGCATACTGTAATAACATTAGAAACAAAGGTCACATTCTAATGAAAGTAAGTTGCAAGTTTGGAAGCCCTTTGCTCTAAAGTCGGTGGCATTGCCTTTGAAGAGCATATGTTTCCTTTGTTTGTAGCAGAACAACTAGACTCTTGGCCTGAGAAAGAGATTCGCGAGAGAACTTACTTGGGTATGCAATAATCCATTCTTTTTAAATCTACACATATCTATACTATATACTGGTCTTATTAGTAAAGGTGACGTGACACCTCTCTTAAACCAGAATAGTAGTCTTGTGAAATGATATCACATCTTCGCCTTTGCTGACAGGTAGACTTTCAAAAACCAATTCAGATGAATGTTCGCGAAGCAAGAAAGCTGTGCCGAAATGGATGGATGAAAGAAGCCTTGGAACTGTTCTTCCTTTGGGATGTAGAGCTCAACTAGTCTTGTATTCTCTCCGTCAGAAACTGATGTTCACCTTTTCACTTGCAAAATAATTTTCATCTTGGAAAAACCAGAAGTTTCTTACACACTACATAACTTTAAATGTTGCTTGTCGTAATGATCATGCTCTAACTTTAGCAATACACTTTTGCAGGGCCATTTTCATATTTGTACCAAGTTAAATGTGGAGGTTCAGTTTAGTATAGAGGGAGTAAAACATCTTCTTAAATATTGTGTTTTTTTTCTTCATAAAAAGTCATGAAAAGGAAAAATCTGTTTCATTTGGAACTTCAATCGCAGAAGTACCAGATTAATCAACTTAATATATCATGAAAATAGCAGAAATCAGAAATTTCAAAAAACACTTGCAACAAACATGCATGTTTCCTAGGAAAGCTTTCCAAAACTTAAAAAACCTTGCAACAAAGTATGCTTTCTTTACTTGTGTTTGTGCTATTCTTTTCTGACAAAATCGATGTATATGAAGGTGTTGAGATACGTTGGAGTCGTGGATGGTGTCAATGGAAAAGCGACTGTCAAGCTGCAAAAATACAATAATGAACGCCCATTTGCACAACTCTCAGGATCGGATAACATAATTACATTTACAATTGAAAGACATGCGAAGAACCATTAGTAGTGTGTGGTCCAGTTGCTGGAGCTGAAGTGACTGCTTGTGGAGTATGCTGTGACATCTGGCTGACTTGCATCAACTATTGGTGCTCCATCTTAATTCATTTACTGCAAGGCAGTGAAGGGCAGTCCGGTGCACTAAGCTCCCGCTATATGGGGGTCCGCGGAAGGGCCGAATCACAAGGGTCTATAGTACACCGTCTTACTCTGCATTTCTGCAACATGTTATTTTCACTGTTCGAACCCGTGACCTCCTGGTCATATGGCAACAACTTTACCAGTTACGCCAAGGCTCCCCTTCAATTACTGCAAGCCAGTATTTTGCTTTTTTTTTTTTTTTTTTTTTTATTACCAAGTTTTAGACTTTGTTGTATGATTTTCATGTGGAAAGATGTATTTGGTGTTAAGGTTGTAGTTCAATTATTAACTTCCCTTTTTATTACCAAGTTTCAGACGTTTGATGTGCCACACTGTAGTCTCTATGCTTTACATGGTGTTGCCGTTTAAGCAACAACATGCACGGCTCACTCTGTGGCTTGTCTCTTCTCTTCTTCTATAGGATAGGATTTTTTTGTAGCTTGCTTATTTGTAAATTGCAACTCTGATATTGATTCAAGCCTGCTCCAAAGTCAGCAGCGAGGTCAGCTCCATCTCCTCTTTCCTTTGTCTTTTTTACTGTTCATCCTTGACCTTCTTTCCGAACTCGTTAACACCGGAACACCCGCCATGAAGGTCACTCAAAAGTAACCTACTCGAGCTTCGCCCTTTGTATATAAGTTGTATTTTGGTTGAAATCAGTTAGTGAAGCAGATTGGTGATGTATGTTGATGCATCATCAACGACTATATAGTGTTCATATAGCCGACTATAAGTCTGTAACTCTCTTGAGATTGAGGCGTAATTATTGTTATTTGTACCTAAAAATAAGGTGTACATTTGGTTCTTTTGATTTGGTTGTTTGTTTTTTAATTTTGAAAGAAAATAAATCCAATTCGAAGTAAAATAGATTTGGTTTGGTTCAATTTTCTTTTTTGTTCGAATTGATTTTTTGGGTTTTCAATTATCAAGCAAAATAATATTTATAGAAAAACCATAAAAGGAGTTCATTTTTGTGAAACATGAAATAAAAAATTTACAACTGAAACTATTGCCATTTTACATAGAATTAAGTAGACATAGTATTTGAACTTTGGAGCAATAATTCTATTCAACTGGGCATATTGTTTTCTTTGTTTCTTCATCGGCTTGTACTTTTAGCTGCCCATTGTGTACATCTTATAGTGGACTTTTGGTTTCCTAATACATTCTATTACATACAGTTCAAAGAAAACTCAATAAACAATAATTCTAATCAACTGGAGAAAGAGATTAAGAAGCTTTACAGAAATTTCCTACTACTTACTTCTATTAATATTCAATAAAAATGTACCACATATAATGCTATATAGATATATATATATCAGTTGACTAGATCCAATAGCAATAGTTTTATTCAACTGGAGTAGAGCCCATCGTCTTAGAAGCTTTCATATTTGAAGTGATACTTGCTTATTCTTCTCTGCTGTATGTAATATTTTTCTGAAATATCATCAGCTATTCAGCTGATCTCTTAACACGACCACAATCTATCCACACAGTTTTTTTTCATATCAACCAATAAACTGAATCCATGGCATCATCTTCTTCTTTCGCGAGTAATTCACAGTACTGTCCTGGATGGAAGTACGATGTTTTCCTAAGTTTTAGAGGTGAAGATACTCGCAAAACGTTTACTGGGCACTTATATGAAGGCTTGAGAAACAGGGGAATATTCACCTTTCAAGACGCCAAAAGGCTAGAGCATGGCGCATCAATATCAGAAGAACTTTGTAAAGCTATCGAAGAGTCTCAAGTTGCCGTCATCATTTTCTCAAAAAATTATGCTACATCGAGGTGGTGCTTGGATGAACTAGTGAAGATCATGGAATGCAAGACTAAATTTGAACAAACTGTCATACCGGTCTTCTATGATGTGGATCCATCAATAATTCGATACCAAAAGCAGAGCTTTGCTGAAGCCTTTTACAAACATGAATCAAAGTTTAAGGATGATGTTGAGGGATTGCAGAAGGTATAAAGATGGAGGAATGCTTTAACTGAAGCGGCAAATCTCAAAGGCTGTGATATTCGTGACAGGTGAGTTAAAAACACTTTAGCTTGAACAGAGGGAATACTTTGCATTCAAATTTGGATGCTTCTATGAAGACTAGCTACACATATTCTATACCTCAAAAATGAGTTAAACAGAACCCTTAAATAATTTTTTCATATTTTCTAAAAGAAGATTGATGGTTGATTATATATGCTTCTATAAGTAAGAAGACATAGCTTATCAGTTTAATTACTCAATTATATTGTTACGTAGATACTATTTTGATTGGTTCTTCAAGAGTTTGATTTATGTGTCCTTTTTATCATAATTATGCGCTATACGGTGTGAAACACTTCTTGTTATTGACTTTCTTACCTGTATATATCAACAATGTTTTTATTTTTTGTAGGATTGAATCAGACTGCGTTCAGCAGATCGTTGACCAAATTTCCAAGTTATGCAAGTTTTCTTTATCTTATTTGCAAGATATTGTGGGAATAAATCCACATTTAGAGGAAGTAAAATCCCTACTACAGATAGAAATCAATGATGTTCGGCTTGTGGGGATCTGGGGCATGGGAGGAGTTGGTAAAACGACAATAACAAGAGCCATTTTTGATACACTCTCGTATCAATTTGAAGTTACTTGCTTCCTTGCGGATGTTAAAGAAAACAATTGTGGAATGCATTCTTTGCAAAATATCGTTCTTTCAGAACTGTTAAGGGAAAACGCTAATTACGTGAATAATAAGGAGGACGGAAAGCACTTGATGGCTCGTAGACTTCGTTCTAAGAAGGTTTTAGTTGTGCTTGATGACATAGATCACACAGACCATTTGGAGTACCTAGCAGGGGATCTTGGTTGGTTCGGCAATGGCAGTAGAATTATTGCAACAACTAGAGACAAGCATTTGATAGGGAAGAAGGATGCATTATATGAAGTGACTACACTAGCTGACCGTGAAGCTATTCGATTGTTCAATCGATATGCTTTTAAGGAAGAAGTTCCAGATGTGTGTTTTGAGAAGCTAACATTGGAAGTAGTAAGTCATGCTAAAGGCCTTCCTTTAGCGCTGAAAGTGTGGGGTTCTTTCTTACATAAGAGGGATATAAAAGAGTGGAGAAGTGCTATACTGCAAATGAAAAAATACTCCAATTCAGAAATTGTTGACAAGCTCAAAATTAGTTATGATGGATTAGAGCCCATGGAGCAGGCGATATTTTTAGATATAGCATGCTTCTTACGAGGGACAGAAAAGGATGAGATCATACAGATTCTTGAGAGCTGTGATTTTAGAGCTGATATCGGATTGCGTGTCCTAATTGACAAATCTCTTGTGTTCATCTCCGAAAAAGATACGATTGAAATGCATGACATAATACAAGATATGGGTAAATATGTAGTGAACATGCAAAAGGATCCGGGAGAACGTAGCAGACTATGGCTCGCTAAAGATTTCGAAGAAGTGATGACCAATAATACGGTAAGTAGGCTAAACAATGCAATAATATTCAATTTCTAGTTTTTATATTCCAAAAATATATAGGGTGATTTCCAAATGTATGTTCCTCTTGTTTCATATTCTCGCACATTAGTCATTTTAGTTGTTTACTTTAGTAGGAGAAGCAAAAGTAACATTAATTGCCTAACACTGCCTGATTCGTCAAGTAGCCACTTTGATTAACACTGCATAATATATTTTTTTTATGCTATTAAGCCATAGTAGTCTA